>NC_085843.1:287563771-287888771 GCF_035594765.1 Anolis carolinensis | reverse complement strand
CTCAGGCAAATCACTTGCCTGGGTTTCTGCCAACAGGCATCTTCCTGGTCTCACTGCCAGAGGTTGCCTCCTAAAATGGGTCCAACAATCCATAGAGTTGGCTTCCCTTCCCCAGACTCTCAGGGTCTCCATCCTGGCAGCGTCTTCTTTTCTTTTAAGCCAAGCATTGAAAGCAAGGCTGCTTTGGGATTCAGTCCTGATTCCTGTTAAGCCCCCCAGGTGTGGCTTTGGACCAAAAAGAGTGGCTCAGGGAATAGCAGGACAGGATGGTGGAAGGAGTCGTTTAAGGGGTCTGCTTTTTGTTCCAGCCCGTGCTCCCCTGGAAACCAGTCCTCCTTCCCCTTTGGGGACAACGGGGCGCCCAACGGCACATCAGCCATAAGGAACATGGTGGTAAGCTACGAGAACACCACCCTCTACCACCTGGACACCCTCAACTGCTGCATCATGGCCTTCGTCTTCTGCAAGGGAAGGCCCTTCCGGAAGCCCATCTACAGCAACCGTGAGTCCCAATGGGGGGGAGCAACCCTTCCCAGCATCTCCAGTTTCAGGTCTTTGCCATTAAAGCCCCTTTGGCCTCTTGGGCAACACATGCCGCTGCTTGGACTACTGAGAAGAAGAGTAACTTGATCCCCTTTCCAGTTAGGAGCTATGTCAATTTCCTTTAAAAAAATTAATTGCAAGTAATCTAAACTAGGTTTTGAAATTCCGGTATGATGCCCTTGTCATTTATCTACATCCAACAATTATGTCCTGCGTTGCTGTGAGTATTCCGGGCTGTCTGGCCATGATCCAGAAGCATTTTCTCCTGATGTTTCACCCACATCTATGGGAGGCTTCCTCAGAGGATGTGATGTCTGTTGCAAACTAGGCAGGTGGGATTTATATATCTGTGGAGCAATGTCCAGGGTGGGAGAAGATATATCTTGTATATTCCACAGATATATAAACCCCATTTGCCTAGTTTGCAACAGACCTCACAGCCTCTGAGGAGGCCTCCCATAGATGTGGGCGAAATGTCAGGAGAAAATGCTTCTGGAACATGGCCAGACAGACCGGAAAACTCACAGCAATCCAGTGATTCTGGCCATGAAAGCCTTCGACAACACAAAGTATGCACTCTCTAAAAATTTTCTAGGTCCACCAAAGTGACTCCATGGCATTCTTGGGGCAGAAATCCTCCATTGCACTAGGGTTTGCTCTTGTTTCTGCTTTTGCATATCTATGTTCAACTAAATATGTTGCTTCCGGCCACCTTTCCCACGTTCCAGGGCCACCGGTGGACCTGCCTGCGTGTTCATCCCCATCTCCTTCCATTCTGCTACAGGAAGGGGCAATTGGATGGGATTCACTTGACATTTTTACGTGTTTTCCTTTGATTTCCTCCAGATATTTTCACCTGCCTGATGTCCATCTGGTTGGGCCTTTGCGTGTTCATTCTCTTTGCCGACATAGAGGTCATTTACAAGGGGCTACAGGTGAGTGCTTTGGGGGCTTTGGTTGGGCAGCCCTTGAAGGCAGCTGGGAATGACCAAAGCCCTGCAGAGGCAGCCCTACCCTCAACGGAGTGGCCCTGGCCGCCAATGGCCCCACAGACCCATCCAAGGGGGCAGCTACACTGCAGACTCAATACAGTTTGATACCTCTTTAGCTGCCATGCCTCAATCCTATGGAATTATGGGAGCTGTAGAATCAGAGAATCATGGAGTTGGAAGAGACCACGTGGTCCATTTCTAGACCAACCCCCCTTCTGTCATCCAGAAGCCATCCAGCCTCTGTTTAAAACCTTCCACAAGAGGACCCAAGAAAGGATACCCAAGGTCAACATCTCAGTATTTGTCCTGTTTTGTCTTTCAAGAACAGCTTAAGACACTGTGGTAAGTAAATGAAAACTGCTTTGCTTCAGCAAAACATAAAGTACAGCGCACTCAGTGGAATAATGCAAAAGAAAGCAAGGAAATCTTACTTCAGACAAAGAAACAGCAATAAATCCAGATGCAGACTCGGAGTAGGCAGATGGAGAGCAAAGGCATTAGAGTAAGTTTGTTACCAGCAAGAGCTGGCTGCACCTGCTTCTGTTTTATAGCCCTGGATCCCCTCACAGCTGCTAGGGCAGTTCTTAATTATTCAGCTGCATTTCTGGCAGCTATTCTAGCTGAATGACATCTCTGCTCTGTTTCCTTTCACCTCTCCTGAAATGTGGGTACTTGCAAAATCTCCTCAGATTCCAACTCACCCTCAGATTCATGAACACTTTCCTACTCCCCTTCCTCTTCTGAAGAAGACAAATCCCTGACATCACACCTCCTCCTAGAACACCCTCCCGACCTGGAAGAGGACCAGGTTTCCCCGGGTAGTGCTGGTGAAACTGGAACACGAACTCTGGGGCATGAACATTGGAAGCATCCTCCCAAGAATGCTCCTCCGGCCCATACCCCTCCCAGTCCACGAAGTATTGCAGGTGATGCTGATGAATGTGGGAGTCCAAATTCTGAGCCACAACAAATTCCTCCCCACCATCCATGATGACTGGCGGAGGTGGACGTGCCACCCCTGTGTCTGGGCGGACATGATGAGCTGGTACCAGGAGGGACCGATGAAACACTGGGTGAACTGGCAGGTTGCGGGGTATGTCCAACCGGTATGCCACAGGGTTGATACACACCAAAATAGTGTAGGGGCCAATGAATCTAGGTGCCAGCTTCCGGCAGAGATGTCTTTGAGCTAAGTGTCGCATGCAAAGCCACACCTGATCTCCCACCTTCAAGTCTGGCCCTGCTTGTCTCTTGGCATCTGCTGCAATCTTATAATCCTGCTTTGCCTTATCCAACTGCTGTCAAAGAAGATCCTGCACAGCCGTCAACTCCTGCAGCTACTGGTCCACAGTAGCCACTGCCAAGGAAGAACCCACCACTGGGAACTCCTGAGGATGGTAACCCAGGTTGGCGAAGAAGGGTGTTTGCTGAATGGAGGCATGGAGCGAGTTATTGTAAGCAAACTCTGCCAATGAAAGCAGGGCTACCCAGTTATCCTGTTGGTAGTTGCTGTAACAAAAGAGGTACTGTTTGAGGGTGGCATTGGTCCACTCAGTCTGACTGTCAGACTGCGGATGGTATGCTGAGGACAGGCGAGGTTCGATGTCCAGCTGCTGCAGCAAGCGCTTCTAGAACCGTGCTGTAAACTGGGAACCCTGATCAGACACGATCCCCTCCGGCAGTCCATGGGTTGGAAGATATGGTGGATGAACAGGCGGGCTGTCTCTTTGGCCGCAGGCACTCCGGCACATGTAACAAAATGTGCCATCTTGGAAAACAAGTCCACCACCACAAAAATGGCAGTGTTTCCACCTGACAGGGGCAGATGCGTGATAAAGTCCATGGAAATCACCTTCCAAGGTCCTGAGGGTGTAGGTAAGGGTTGTAGCAAGCCCAAAGGCCTCCCGGTCTGGTTCTTTGCCCGGCAGCAAACAGGGCAGGAATTCATATAACGGGCCACATCTGCTCCAACACGAGGCCACCAGAAATCCTGGGTCACCAGATGCAAGGTCTTATGGACACCGATATGTCCTGTTGTCTGGCTGTCATGACATTGTCGCAGGACCTGCTCCCTACAGGACCCAACAGGAACATACAGCTGGTCTCTCCTGAAATGTGGGTACTTGCAAAATCTCCTCCTCAGATTCCAACTCACCCTCAGATTCATGAACACTTTCCTGCTCCCCTTCCTCTTCTGAAGAAGAGGAATCCCTGACAGTATTACACCTTTGTTTTCTAAATCTCTACTTTTGTTTGGTATAGAACTGGACACTTGAGCTCATTAAAAATCATCAACATATTTACCCTGTGTTTCCTGGACTGTGCCCTCCGGGGTGGTGGTGGTGGTGGTGGTGGCTCTGCAACTGACAGGTCCTTCATCCTTGACCAATCCCCTGTCGCCCTTCTCCCTTGCTTACCAATGCTGTCATGAATCCTAGCCAGCCTCTTTTCTGGCTAATCAGGGGAGGGGCAGGATGTTTGAATAGCCATCAAAATGTATAAGATATTCTGTACTTTTCTGTATGTTTACGCTTGTACATTTTGGCATCCTCTATATTCATCCTCTGTAGAATCATTCATTTCCACGAGTATGTTCCAAGACAGCCAGCGATACTTCAATTGTATTGCATCCTTTCTTCAGATTGTAATAGAGAGCTTCTGTTGCTTGTCTTCATCCTGGTGGGTCTCTCTTTATTTGGAAAACATTGGTGGTTAGCAAAGCTCACCAGGAAGGACCCTCCTTAACTGTGGTCCATAGCTTTCAAACTTCCACTTCACAGTCCTCTGCACGATCCCTCCCAATTTAGTGTCATCTACAAACTTGATAAGTATGCCCTCTAAACCTTCATCCAAGTCATTAATAAAGATGCTGAAAAGCACCGGGCCCAGGACTGAACCCTGCGGCTCTCCACTAGTCCTCTAATTTGGCAAATCACAGCACTCCTTGTCTAAAGACCTTCTGAAACTACAACTCCTGGGACTCCATAGCCTTGAGCCATGGCAGCTCAAGTGGGGTCAAACTGCATTCATTCTACAGTCTACATTCATCCTTTGACCACATGGTGGATTCCATGGTTTGGGTGCTCTCCCTGGATCACTGTCTTTGCTGTAAATCAATCTAAAGCAGCAGATATGTTTGGAAAGCTGGAATCTCTTCTCCCATCTCGTGTTCTCCTTCAAATTGGTGTTTTGGGGGTTCCCCAGACCCCTTCCTGACCCCATTTTCTTTCTCTACAGCTTCTCTGCATCCCCAATCTCTGGAGGGGTTATATTCTGATCATGATTGTGGTCCAGTTTGCAGTCGCAGTTTTTGTGGAGGTAAGCAAGCCACTGTTCATTTTTTGGTTTACCTTTGTTTCCCTGGAATTTGGACCCCCATGTTTTCTTTTCTATCTGGGTAAAATGGAGCTATAGATGGGACTTGGCACAGTGGGTATTGAGAAAAAAGTGTCTGTGACTTAAAACAAAGGGTTTGCCTGAAAACACCTGTGGAAGAGGGATGCAGAATTAAGTATGGAGTTTTACAATTTTAAAATAAAATTCTATATAATTTTTTTAAAAGGCAGCCCCATGTAGGCCTGTTTGTAGATTCTGTGTTAGTCTTTTCTGAATGAAAATATTACAATAAAAGGAAGAAGCAACGGGTCCTGCTTGGCCCCAGAGACACAGAATTGGAGGGCCCCTAAAGGCCATCCAGACCTACCCCATTTCTGCTAGATAGGAAGACTCACTCCAATGTATCTCACAGCCAAGGAATTTCTTTGACTTCCAGTAGAGAGAAAGGGACCACCGATTTATTTCCTTCTTCCTCCCATTTTTTGCAGGATGCCCTCCTGGAGAACCGGCGTCTCTGGCTCTGGATCAAGGCCTTGTTAGGCATCCGCTCCTCCAGCAAATACCGGAAGTTGCAGCGGCAGATGGAGGGAGAGGCCTCTTGGCCTCCGATGAACCACAGAGATTTCACAGAGGATGCAAAAAGAAATAGAAAAAGCAAGACCTACATCAACCCTGCCTATGAAAACAGCGAAGATGTCTAGCTGTCCGTGAAGGGCTGGATAGAGGGATAAGGCCTTGCAAACTTCTTGCCTCATTGTTACATGTCTTCAAATCCTTTCTGACTTATGGAGACCCCAAAGAGACCCTATTGCAAGGATTCCTTGGCAAGGATTGTCCAGAGGAGGTTGCCTTTGCCTTCTGTTGAGTGGTTGCACCTCTGCTAAAACCGTGGGTTCAACAGCCCAGCATGTCTAGCTTTCAAGAAGGCCAAACCAGACACAGTCGGGTAGAAGGCAAAAGCAGAGGTTTATTCTCAATGGCCAGAGAGGATGTCGGTGGAGACAACACTCTAAATTACTGACATAACACAATTGCAAATACAGCGCATTTTTATTTCATTTGACAGCCATTCAAGAAACCTGCATCAGCTTCTGATTGGTTCAAAAACTGTCCTGAGTGGCTGAGGACTTTGTCAGACATTATTGCTGTTTGAATCCATGTTGTGACAGGAAATTCAATAAGCTGCCATTGGAGCATTTTAAGTGTCAGTCCATTTAATGGTCCACCTCAAAAAGGGGTGTGATCCGGAATGAATGTGGTGTAGTATTGGGAAATGGGTCCAGGATGGGCTTAATGCATTTGTCGGAACATAGGCGCCTTAAAGAGCCACACACACAATACTTAGTTTAACAAAAGGTTTATTGCAACTCAAAAACAGGCTCAGAGACACTTAACTGCAGTGTCTCTGACCCAAACCCAAAGTTTTAGTCCAAACTGGGCTCAAAAAGAAGAATGGAAAATAATCCGAATTAAATGGATGGATAATCCGGATTAAAACGCAGTCAATGGAATTGGCAGCAAACAGCACTGTAACAGGCTTCCTAAAAGACAGCGCTGCACACAGAGAGTAAACAAAACCAGTCAAAGTTCCAAAAACAGCAGAAAAAAAGGTCCAAACTAATGTCATCTTCAAAGTGTTTACACAAGCCGCAGTTGAGTCAAACTGCGAGCCAGGAACAGGGGAAAGCCGCACTCACGATAGCCAATCCAAAGGTAGTTTTCCGAAGTGGGTAACCGGAGCCGAAGTCAAGTCAATCCAAAGCCAGGAAGGGAGAAAGCTGCATCTGCGACAAGCCAATCCAAACGTCGTAACCGAAAGTCATCATACAGAGCTGAAGTCGCCAGTCCAAAGGTCCAGGAAGGGAGAAAAGCACACTCACAATAGTCCAGTCCAAATCCAAGAATCACAGGAACCAGGAATGCCAAGCTGTAGAGCCAGGACCCAAAGCCCAACAGGAAAAACAGGCAGGAAAAAACCTACGCAATAACGACACTTTGCCTTCTGCAAAGGATCTCCATTTCAGACCCTATTTTTAACATACACATCATTATCTGAAGATGAGCTGGCCTCCACCCCATCGTCATCTCCCACAGCTGTTCCTGTCGTTACTCGTGAACCCGCCCATCATCCCTCCTCCATCTCCTATCAAGATTTAGGTCTCCCCATTCCCTGGGTGTATCAGCTGTTTGCCAGTCCTCCTGTCCCGAAAACCCCACAAATATATCACTTGAAGTTGGCTCTGCACACATATCCCTTATTTCTTGTACCCTAGTCCAGTCCGATGTGCCTTCCACATTTTCATCACTCTCAGACCCATCATCCCCAGAGTAACCCAAAAACGACTCCTCCTCTGTGGGAGCAGTAAGTGTATTCCAGAGCTTCTTCCTCTCCCGTTCCTCATCTGATTCCTGCTGCCGAGTAACCTCTTAGTGCCTCTACTTACATCCAGCCCGTCTCCCTCACTCATTGACTCCTCGTCACTTGAAAATCATTGAAACGTGTCTTCATCAGAAGGTGCCATAAGTATCTCCCGGATCCGTTTCCTTTGCTGTTCTTCATCTGGCACCTGCTCATGATTAACTCTTTTCCTCCTACTAATACTTCTACTACTGTTTGTAATATTGCCAGCAGATTCAACTACAACAGCATTGACTCTGGGTAACACAATAGGGTTTAGTCCAGTGTACACAACGGATACTTGGGAATGATGAGTATCTCCATAGGTAAGTGGGGTTTGGGGCTTGGGTGCCGGATCTTTCCCACAGATAGCCCTGATCTTATCAATGGGAGCAGAACAAAAACATTCATTGAATAGTTGGGGTGTTGTGTGGTTTCCGGGTTGTAAGGCCTCTGAAGATGCCAGCCACAGGTGCAGGTGAAGCCTTCAACAATACATACATTGAATAATTTCTTTGGTGTTCATTCATTAAGTTCCCCATTCATTGTGAGGGAATTATGGAAATCAAAGGAAGAGGATTTGGGTGAGAACAGACAACATTCCAAAAGCAATTCATAACAAAGGCTCAGGTGAGACACGGTGCGTTGGGTCTGGCAGAGCAGCGGCTTCTCTTTCATACTTTGATATGTTTCTACACGTCATACTTTGGAGGTCCGATGCCTTCCTGTGAGGCTGAGAGAGTGTGACTCTTGCCCACGGCCCCAGTGGGTTTCCATGGCTGAGTGAGTCATGTCTTTGAAGATACCCCTCCCTGGAGAACATGATTGTGAAGAAGGCCCTTCCTTGGGAGGAGGCTCAATGGCAGCACATGGATCTCTTTCTGGGGCCAAAACAAAACAGAACTTGTGGCACTGATTCATTTCAAAAGGCACTTTGTTTTAAATTGTTGCTGTTTCTCAAATGGTCTTAACTGTTGCTGTGTTTGTTATGTTTGTACCTGGTTTAAATTACATTTCGATCCCAAAGTGTTTTCCCTTGTTATTATTGAAAACTGCCCTGAGATCTCAAGATAAGGGGCAGGAGAGAAGATTTTAATACAGACAACACTAAATATTTTGAGTAAACACAAGATATCTTCTCCCCCTGGAATTGGTGCATCTTCAATTGCATTTGTACTGCAGAATTAGAGCAGGCTAGCACCACATTAATTTCTGTGTCTCAATGCTTTGGAATCATGGGTTTTGTAGTTTAGTGCCTTTCTCTGTCAGAAAGCTCTGGGACCACAACAAACTACAACTCCCAGGATTCCATGGCAGTCAAAGAGGTGTCTTTTTTACCTCTGTTTGGGAGGTGTTAACTGGCACTGGGTTGCTTGCTGTCCAGAATTCCCCAGTTTCTGAGTGGTATTCCTTATTTCCTGTCTTGATTTTGGTGATTTTTAATATTGGTAATCAGATTGTGTTAATGTTCATGGTTTCCCCCTTTCTGTTGAAATTTCCCACATGCTTCTTGTGGATTTCAGTGGCTTCTCTGTGTCGTCTGACATGGTGGTTGTTGGAGTGGTCCAGCATTTCTGTGTTCTCAGATAATATTCTGTGTCCAGGCTGGTTCCTCAGGCTGACTCCTCTGGTTGGGTAGTCTGCAGTGCCTTTCGTGTTCCTTGATCCGTGCCTGGGCAATGGGGCTGCCTTTGGGGGTCCCTCTGTAGACTTGTCCATAGCTGCATGACATACGGTAGACTCCCACAGAGGTGAGAGGATCCCTCTTGTCTTTTGCTGAATGTAGCATTGGTTGGAGTTTCTTAGTGGTCCCTATGGAGCCTTGTTCACACTCTGAAGATGCCACGAGCCACAGATGCATGTGAAACGAAAGACGTCAATTTTTGGACTGGACTTGTTATCTTAATCAGAGTCATGGCAATCCTAGACTTGGAAGAGACCCCAGGGGACATCCAGTGCAACACCACTTAGGCCCTCCCAACAGATGGCCATCCAGCCTCTGCTCTTTTGTTGGCACATTGTAGCCATGAGCTTCCTCCCTACACATCTGCCCACCAATCTAGCAACGATTCCAGTTTCATCATAGAATGGGCTACAACCCATCATCCAGTATGTGAAGAGAGCATGGGTTAAAAACCTGGCAGGGCCTTTGATCCTGAGATTTGGCATGTGGTTGCCTTTCATTGTGGCCAGTCCTTGGAACGGGAACAAAGGCTTACCTTGCAAGCCTGATAGCAGAGGCCAGGCGTTTTTGAGGCTGTCTCGTTGTGTGGGTGAAAACGAGTTAATTAAAGGAAATGCGCATTAGCAGGAGAGGCCAGGAGATGCTGAGCATTCCAGCAGGCACTGCGCGTTCTCATTCTGACAATGGACACGCCAGTCTCCATCCCACATTCACTTTTACGTGTTTTGATAAATGCTGATCCAAACCAAGCTGAAATGAAATGATGCATCCTGGTGCCACTGCTGTGGTCTTATGCCTTCAGTTTGGAGATGCCAGATGGAGAGGAGGCATCGTTTTGGAGAAGGGTGGACCAGAGCTTAGCCTCAGGCATTTCATTCAGAACGAATTCCAGGAAGGGAAAATGAAAGCGGATATATCCACTCCTTTTTCACGCTAAGTGCCATAATTGCAGGAAGAACAGGCTGCCTTTGTGGCTTTGGAAATCCGGTCAATGCAAGAAATGGTCCAGGGCAAGATGGATATCTTGTTGACTGGCATCAAACACTTGGGCTGGTTCCACGCTAATGAATGCAGCTTGGCACTACTTTTATTTAGGATGTATGTACACTGTAGTTCGACACCACTGTAATTCTCATTCCTCAATGCTATGGACCCGTGGGAATTTAGTTTAGTGAGGCGCTAGCCCTCTTTGGCAGAGGAGAAGGCTAAAGCCATTGTGAAGCTTCATTTCCCAAGATTTCTGGGCACTGAGTCATGGCAGACAAAGTGGTGTTAAACTCGATTCATTCTACAGAGTTAGTGAAATTAGAAGAACAAGTCTTGCAAATCAAGGATCCAGTTTTATTTAGGGAAAGAAATGCCTTCCTGCTTCTCATCCTGGCAGACCAGAAGTGGAAGAGAATGGGATCGCTAGGCTTTTGTGTCCTAATACAGTTTGCAAATGTTGCCAAGTCACAACTGCAAT
Organism: Anolis carolinensis; assembly: GCF_035594765.1. Classification (NCBI taxonomy): domain Eukaryota; kingdom Metazoa; phylum Chordata; class Lepidosauria; order Squamata; family Anolidae; genus Anolis; species Anolis carolinensis. The sequence continues at coordinate 287,878,353 of NC_085843.1, read as the reverse complement.
TTTGTGAAGACAACACTGTTGCACCCCAGTGAGGGTCCACCTTGCTCTCAACACACACCACTGAGACAAACTTGGTATAAACAGTTTATTGATAAAAAGGTAGCAAAAAGTAAGGCAAAAAAGCAATAAGAAATGCAATAATCCAAATAGAATCCAATGTCCCAGAAAACAACAGGGAAATTTAGATGACAAGGCTTAAAGCAGGAGCATGATCTTCAAAGCAAAAGTACATGATACAAACAGGAATATGAGGGCAAGAATACTTTCCCAAAATGCATAGGCAAAACCTGAACCAGGACTTAAGGTTTGAAAACAGGAACAAGGCAGGAGATCTTGCTCTGAAAGCAAAGTTGTTTGATCTGAAATGTGTCCCCACATTTCCCCTTATTTACCCATTCTTACAAGACATGGAGGCATTCCTTTGACCTTGGGTTCCCAGCCTTTTGGCAGCAATCCTTAGCGAACGTCCAGGGAGTTTGGTTCTCAGAAGCAGCCTTGCCTCTCTGTCTAATTGGATTTCCTCATTATCACTTTCAGAACCACCTGGATGTTGTTGACTTTCCCTGCCCTCCTCCCATTCTGAGAGCTGTGAAAGGTCACTCTGATTGACAGCTGTCCGCCTCTGTTATCTCATCTTGGCCTGCTAGCTCATCTTGGCTGCCTGCCTGTGGCCTTCTCAGAGTCTCTTGCTGCTCAGACTGTCTAACATTTTTAGTTTCAGACTGTGAAAACCCAAATTCCCTTCATCATCAGACTGAACCACAACAAACACATTCAATAGAAGTCCAAATTTCTAGACATTGGTTTTCCAGGCAAACTCTAACTCACTTTTTCATGGCTTTATGGATTGCTTTCCTTTCCAGGGACATCACTCTCTCTTTTCCTCAATTGCCCCATTTGTTGGCTAGGTTGTTTTCCATCCATATATCTTGCCTGACAACCCATGTAGGTTTCAGGGCATTATTCAACTGGAGAGGCGAGCTATTATTTCAAATTGACATCCAAATGATGGGCTAGGGGAAAATAGAGAGCCAGGAAGATAGTTCCATCTTGTCTCCTGTGTCATAGTAACATGCTATGCTAATATATATATAATATGCCTCACTGCCAACAGAACCTCTGAGGACGCTTGTCACAGATGCGGGTGAAACATTAGGAGAGAATGCTGCTGGTACATGGCCACACAGCCTGAAAAACTTATAGCAAGCACAGGCATATTAATCCTTCCCTATGGTATCCAAAGCTAGCTGCATGCACACACACACACACACACACACACACACACACACACACACACACACACACCTATAGAACTGATCTTGTTTGTAACTTGGGGAACTGCCTGTAGTAACAGCGTAGTTGGAAGAGAGCCCAAGGGCCACACAAATCCTTCCAGGTAGGGATATGCAATCCAAGCTCTTCCTTCTTCCTGCAGCTTTTCTGGACTTGGGTACCTTGACCGGAGCTTGATGGACAGCTTTCTAGAGATGAATGACGCAGGAAGCTCTGATGCGGAGTGGAAAACAGGAGAAACACAAAGAGGGGACTTGCGTAAGTTGAAATCACCCTGAGGTTCACTCATTGGAACTGGTTTTCTCAGCTTTCAGAACTTTAGATTTCTTTTAAAGCGCAGGGCGGGTCCTGCGAGAGCCTTAAAGGCACCTGTCAGCATCATGAGGTGAGCTTATTCATGCCCTGACTTCAGGTCCGTTGCAGCAGCGGAGAGAAATTCCTGGATTGAGTGACAGCTGTCAATCCGGATGGGAGGAAAGCTTTCCTTGGATGGCCACCATGCCCTGCTTGGCAAAGGGACCGAGGACGAGATGGTGAGAGGGAACACCAACATGGTCCATTTGGACATGCTCCCATTTTACTGGGATCCCTTTATTCCTTGCAGTGGGTGATTAAGGGGTGCTTAAGGTCCCTTCACAACAAGGCAGAATAAATGGAGGTGAGAAAAGAAGTACAGATCACCAAGGACCTTGCAAGGGAGGAACACAAGCAGCCTGAGCCATGTGGGAGGCATATGATCCAACAGCTCAATGTCCAGGGAGGGCAAAGGGAAACAGGAATCCAATGCCCTTCTGGTTTGATGGCTGGGAATATATGGGCATCGGTGTTTTCCAACCACTGAGGAAATATTTGGCTTAGGGAAATGTGCTGCCTAGGAGTCTTCTTCTCTGGAGGTTTTCAGCAAGGCTAAATGGCCGTCTGTCAGGATGGTGTGTTCCTACATGACAGAAGGGGAAAGGACTAGATGGCCCCTGGGGGTCCCTTCCAATGTCATGATGGATTAGGAATCGGCAAGTTTCCCCTGTAATACGCAGTAAGAGTACCTAAAGCTTTGGAGAGCTTCTGTTCAACCATTTCAAAGCTCCCTGCCTGGGCAGTGATGGCATGATTGTCAGCATAGATGGAACTTGATTGGCTAAAAGGACTGTAACTTACTATAGCTGGGCCCGGGCTGTGGCGCAGGCTGGATAGCAACCAGTTGCAACCAGCTGCAATGAATCACTCTGACCAGGAGGTCATGAGTTCGAGGCCTGCTCGGAGCCTGCATTTGTCTTGTCTTTGTTCTATGTTAAAGGCATTGAATGTTTGCCTATATGTGTAATGTGATCCGCCCTGAGTCCCCTTCGGGGTGAGAAAGAAGGGCGGAATATAAATGCTGTAAATAATAATAATAATAATAATAATAATAATAATAATAATAATAATAATAATAATAAAAATGATTCTATGAATATATGTACATTGATTTCTCCCCCTTAGGAAATATTTGGCTACAGGACCCAGTTCTTCCGGAAGGCCCTTTGCATTGCTGGATACCTCTTCTCCTGCGGAGCCCTTCTGCTCGTCTTCTACTGGAAGCCGGAGTGGGACGTCTGGGCCAACTGTGTTCCTTGCAACCTGGAAGAGGCCGATACCGTATTACTACGGGCAACAGTGAGTTCTTTGGGATCTGCCACTATGATCTACTCGTATCCATGGATGTTATAGCTCAGGTGAAATGGGTTCTGCTCCATGTTTGTGTCCACCTCCATGAGGAGGGTTCTCATCCATTGTGGGCCTTGGCAACGTGCCTCTTTCCCTTGGAGGTTGCATCCACGGTCCCGGCTCTATCATTCTTGCTCTAGCAAGAGGATGATGTTCTCTGAAAGCTTCTATACAAAATAATCCACCCCATCTCTCTGCCTTTCTCCCTTGAGGATGAGTTCCAGAGATACAAGAGGAAGAAGGTGATCTCCCTCAGCTTGCAGCATCTCCTGGACAGTGAGAAACCAGACCTGCTCTTCAGTGAAGACCGGGATTCTGTTATCTACAGAGCCATCACCAGGCCTGGACTGAAAGTAAGTGTTCCTTGGAAACAAGGGAGGGAAGGGGTAGAGAAAGTTAAATTTCTGTTCCATCCCATCCTGGGGAGGAGGGAGTGGGTTGTAGCGAGGGGTACAGCATATTCCAAGCATCAATGTTTTATAGACCTTCAGAATTATGCAGACAAAGTGCACATGATCAACATCTTATGCAAACATAGCAATCCTTATATGACCAGCGCAGAATATAACCAGATCTTGTTTGTTGTTTAAGGGGATGTTCTCTGGGTCTAGTCTAGCACTTGATGGAGCCCCAACTTTTGGTTGTTGGCACATGATGTGGCAGTGACAGCATTTCTAACACTGTGCCAATGACAGAGCTCAGCAGCCAATGCAGACCATGAGGAGATGCCAGATATGGTCAGGATGCTGTTCTGTCACGCGCTGGGCCTGTAGCTATTGTCTTTGTATAGGACGTATACTTTATGCCCAGCGGGAAGCCAGGGCGCCTCAAAGAGAGGTTCTTGAGGATTTTCCTGAAAAGGATAGTTTTTTGAATCTTTAATGAGATAACAAAGTCTTTATTATTGAACAAATAATAAATCTTCAAGGAGTGAAATAACACTTCAAGGTTTCCTTAATAAACTGTTGGTCTTTTTAGTCTTGTCCCCAGGGGACAGACAATTGGCTTTGGATAACTGTGCTTTCTCTATAAGAAGAAAAACCCTTTATAACCTCTCCCAGGCTGTCTATTATATGGGCCTAGCTGATGTGGGACCCACTACCGATTCAAAATGCGTCTGGGTATCGAGTGGACCTACCAACCAAGGCTTGCAGATGTTTCAGCTGGGGTTCCATGGATCTGTGGTGCTGTTCCCTCTCCGAGGTTTCTTTGGAAACTTTAGGGCTGTTTCCCTCAGGAGCTGTGAGGCTGAGAGGCTGTGTGCTCTTAGCCAGAACCTTTGGGACCTTTCCCCTGGAATTTCTGTTTCTGATTCCTCGGATGTTCTATATCCCCAGATGTTCCTGAGATATGAAGCTTTTCTATGAGATGAGCTGGTCTACGTCCTTTAGCTTAGCTTCCTTAAGTGAGACTAACTTAAAAATGGCTCCTTCCCTCCCAGAGCCCTGAACAAGGGGCGGAACCAAACTTAATGATGATGGACAGGCGGCCTGCCCTATGACTGCAAACATTAGCAGAAAGAAAATAAAGTTAGAGCTTCTGGTACAGCCGTACCAGCACAATGTTCAGACTCACTAAAACAGACCAGCATGCATCAGAATTGCTAATTCTTATTTCATGGCAGGTTTGCACAACCTGTGGCCCTCCATATATTTTGGACTTTGTGAACTAGAATTCCTGTCCATTGGACAAGCTGGCTAACGCTTCTGGAAGTAGTAGTCTCAAAGACCTGAAGGTTGTGCACCATATTTTATGGCAGCAGTGGAGGCTGTGGCTTTCCTGAGGCTGCACATGACCAAGGGATTCGAAAGCACCCACTGAGCCCAGTGACGATTCAGACAACTCCCCACAATGCTTCCTGCTCTATTCACAAACACCCTTTCACTTTACCTTCATTTAAATGATGGCTAGGAGGCCTGGCTGCTCCTCACTCCTTTGCTATCTGTGTTGCTCTCGCAGGTGAGGTTCATCCAGGTGCAAAAAATCCGCTACGCCTGGGATGTTCCCGGAAAAGCCTTTGTCAGAGTTGGGTGAGTTTGGGGAGAAATTAGGAGTCCCTGCACTGAAATAAACAGAAGGGCCTGCGTCTGAAATATTATTTCACTTCTCTATGTTTTTTTCTCCCCTTTTCCCAGGTCACTTGAGGACAGCAACACGTGCTATGAGATACACCGGAAATTTGGAGATGGACTGACCAAGAGACAGCGAGATCTCAGGTAATGTCCACAGTAAAGTCTGGCTGACCAGTTGGCCCAAAGGTTAATGAGGTTTTCCCTGTTGCATTCCTTCTTAAACCTCCTCTTCTGGAAGTGGCTCTGCTGATGTGCTTTCCAGTACTTCTTGTTGTTGTTGTTGTTGTTGTTGTTGTTGTTGTTGTTGTTGTTGTTGTTGTTGTTATGGTGGTGGTGGTGGTGGTCGTTTTGTTGGCTTCAACTCATTTCCAATTCAAGAAGAAACCTTTTATGGGGTTTTCTTGGGAAGACTTTTTCAGAGCAGGTCTGCCAAATTAGAAATGACATTGACTTGGAAAATATGTTCTCAAGGATTGGGTACTGAATATTGTAGTCCAGGCATGGCCCAGCTTGGGCCCTCCAGGTGTTTTGGACTTCAACTCCCACATTTCCTTACAGCCTCAGGCCCCTTCCTTTTCCTCCTCAGCAGCTTAAGTCTGAGGCTGTTAGGAATTATGGGAGTTGAAGTCCAAAACACTGAAGTTTGCCATGCTTGTTGTAGCCCAAAGCCTTTGTCAAATCAGAGCAAGGGAAGAAGGAATTGCCCTTATTCTGAAATGGCTTTGTGACGTGGCAAAATCAGAATAGCTTCCTTTCAAGTGAAGCCTTTGCTTGTTGTGAGGAATCCCGAGGTCCGTTCCTGACCTGCTTTTTTGAAAGGTGCAATGCATTGTCTCCTGTCTTTCTCTCTTTCTTAGGAAGTTGGTGTGTGGACCCAACGCCATCGAAATAGAAATCCGTCCCATCTGGAAACTGCTATTCAAAGAGGTAACTGAGGAATGCCGCTCTAGTCTCCATGAATTGCCAAAAGGTTCCGCCCACTCTGTGCAATAATGTTTTTACTGAGGGTCATGTTTAAACTTATTGTTTTTTTTCTAATTTGGAATTTTTATTATAATGAGTGTTATTGTCATTGTATACTTTTGATATTAGTGAAGTAGTTTGTGGCATTGAATGTTTGCTGTTTAGATGTATGTTAACCGCCCCGAGTCCCTGTGGGGAGAGAGGGCGGTCTAGAAATAAAGTTTTATATTATTATTATTATTATTGTTATTATTATTATTATTTCCAGACTGCAAAGGGGTCACACTGGCAAAATGGTGTCTGGTAGTGTCATAGCCAGATTAATATTGAATTTTGTGCTCCGGCAGTACAATTTTGGGGGCTTCTAGGTCACTGTTCCCTGACCTAGAGCTCTCCTAGAGTGATGGAAAAACATAGTTAAAGCTGGTGAGAAGTTGGATTGTGTCCTTAAAGCAGGACAGGAGGAAGGCAAGACATGGCTATAATGTGAATTTATTGGTCTGTGTTTAATTGTCTGATCGTCTTTGTTGGGTTTTTCTTTTGGTTTATGTTATTTTGTATTTTAAACGGCATTGATTGTTTGCCTCTCTATATGTTGTAAGCCTCTCTGAGTCCCCTCTGGGGAAATAGGGCGGGATAGGAATAAAGTCTTATTCACTCACTCATTCATCTACAATCTCAGGACCCCAAAGATATTTTCTTTAAATATAAATGGACCAAATTCACCAAATAAGAGGAGAAAAGTTTTTCATTATTTGCGATTCCTGGAAACATTACTGTATGTTGTAAGCTGCCCTGAGTCCCCACTGAGAAGATAGGCCAGGATAGAAATAAAGTCTCATTCATTCATTCATTAAAGAGAGAAGTTGTTCCTTGTCACCAACTGGTCAAAAAGGTGTACATGGATAAGAAGGGAGTACTGTAATGTAGAATTATAATGGAATAAAACTATATGTTTGTCTATATATATCTATATCTATCTCAGCTACTACTGAAGACACACCTGCATGCACAACTCATGACTCAATATTTGTGTCTCTCCTTGGTCCATGGAGGCAGACTGTGGACCCCCCCAAGTACCCAGGTGCCCCTTACTGATGCCATGGGCTCTGCTTTCTCTTTGTCAGATCCTGAACCCCTTCTACGTCTTCCAAGCCTTCACCCTGACGCTCTGGCTCTCCCAGGGGTACTATGAGTTTGCCACTGCCCTCATCATCCTGTCCATCATCTCCATCGGGCTCACTGTCTATGACCTTCGGCAGGTACAACGGCTACTCCGTTTACATTGCTACCTTCAAACCCTTAGAAATTGGCTAGTCCTCCATCATCTTTGCACAAAGCTCAGTTCTGCACAGATTCCCCTCCCTTTGTGTCTGAAAATAGCAGTCACTGAAAACACCTACTTGGATCCAGGGAGGCAAGGGAGATTCTCAGGTTTCCTCATTTTCCATGAGAATGTCAGTGCTTTGAGCCCCAATGGGGCATCTTGCAGGGGAATGGACTGGATGGCCTGTAAGGTCTCTTCCAACTCTATGATTCTATCTTTGCTGGGAAGTAAAGCAGTTGGCTTCCTAAGAGGGTCATAAGGAATGCCTTAATGCACAGTAGTGCCGTAAGACTCAAAGGGGCATTTCCCTGCCTTCTGGAAGTGAATGAAAAAGCCAAGGATTGAGGATTTGTTGGTCTTTTCAGATCCTTCTTGGTTCCCTAATACTCTCTTCTATACCTGGCATTTGGAGAGCTAAGGGCCTTTGCACAAGGAAGCACTAAACCATAGGTTCCCAAACTTATTTGGCTTACCGCCCCATTCCAAAAAAAGTATTACTCAGCGCCCTGGAAATTAATTTTTAAAATTTTTTAATAGCAATTAAACAGAAAGATATATGTATCTGTGGCCATCACCGCTCCCCTGGATTGCTGTAGTGCCCACCAGGGGGCGGTAACGCCAACTTTGGGAATCACTGCACTAAACCAAGAAGGGGAGCCTGTGGGTGGGCAGACCTTAGCAGCAGAAGGTTTGCTCTGCTGAGTGGGGACCTGATTTGGAGGTTCCCTTGCCCACCTGCTTGGAAAACCCACCAGGATGAGCATTCTGGCTCCTGCTCAGGAGCTTCACCCATTCCCTTTCCCTCCTCCCAGCAATCTGTCAAACTGCACAACCTGGTCGAGGAGCACAACAAGGTCCGTGTGACCGCCTGGACCAAACATGAAGGTAGGTGTGGAACCACCTTCCCCAGCTCTGCCTTCTCCTCCTGCCCCTTTCTGCTACTCTGAAAGCAGTCATGTCAACTCAAACTCTGCAGAAGCCAATGGAGAGGTTTTTTGGAGGTCCTTCTCTGCTCCTGACTCCTTCTGGGAGCAGGTCAAGACCAGATTTGCCAGAAGCAGAGCCTGATGCCTCAGAATCATAAGAAGACAGCTCGGGTTAGGTCACAACTTTTAGATGCACCAGTGTGTTCCTTTCTTGGAGTGGCCAAGGCACACACAGAGGTCTAAGGGCAATGGTGGAATGAAGATCGCTGAGAGACTTCCATGAAGCCTTTCCCAACAAGCTGTTCCTGGATTGTGTCTTTCCACAGGTGGGCACCAGTCGGAGTCCTGCCACTTGGTCCCGGGAGACGTCCTCCTCTTGGAAGGGCAGAAGCTCTCCCTGCCCTGCGATGCCATCCTCCTGGACGGAAGCTGCGTGGTCAATGAAGGCATGCTCACAGGTGTGCAATCTCAGTCCATGAGCTTCCTCGTGCTCTCCTCTCGCGCCTCTTTCCAAACAGATGCTGCTTCTGGCATCAGGGTTCTTTGGGCCACTCTTTTGAGGAGCTCTTCCTGGGATGCCTTCCTTCCTGGGCTTCAATGCAGAAGACGATGGTAGAGGGAAGGCTGAAGAGAAGGAAGGAGTGAGGCTTCAGCGCAAGGTGCTATTGCAGAGTGGCCCTCCTTCAAAAACAGAATTTTACTGAGGACCATTGTCTTCCTTTAGTCCCCGGTCTGTACTTTCCAAAATCCTATTCTGTCTTGTTGAATCCTCCCCTTTGCCCCAAAACAATTTCCCCAAAAGGGAGAAGTGATATTTTATTGGCAGCAACAGAATGAGCTCTCTATCTGGAAACATCCATAGCAAGACACAAGCCCTTCCATATCTAAGAACACATACTCTTAGGGATCCATCTCACCCTGGATATTTTCTTTTTGAATTCTTAACATCTGGGAGATGGTATAGGGTGATAAAAACAAGTACAAATAAGCTGAGAGATATCTTTTATCCTAGAGCTGTGACTGTATTGAATCCCATGTAGCATTAGGGGCTGTGTAAATGTGGAAGGATGGTGTTTTGTTTTTCTAATTCTACATATACAAGGTTATGTAGGTTACGTTTTGGATTTTAAAAAGGACAAAGTATAGGAGAAATCATTACCATATGCGGCTGAAAGACACATCCCAATACTACAATCTCATATAATCCCCATTGAAATCTAGGCACGTCTCATATAGATAAATGAGTTTGAAAAAGGTCTGCCCCAGTAAATTTGCCGCCTCTGTCCTCCGTTTCCAACAATGGGGGCATGGCTGGCAGTGCAGCGTTTTGGTTACGCTGCAGGAAGGGAGAAGGGGGAAGAGCTGAGGACACAAGCGAGGAATTTACTGGAGCAGTACTTTTCAAACTCATTTATCTATATGAGACATGCCTAGATTTCAATGGGGATTACATGAGATTGTAGTATTGGAATGTGTCTTTCAGCTGCATATGGTAAATGATTTCTCCTATACTTTGTCCTTTTTAAAATCCAAAACGTAACCTACTTTTTGGATAGCCCTCGTATATTGCATATTGGGCATGGCATTTAATTTTGTTGTACAAGGTACAATGACAATAAAGTTATTCCATTTGATTATATTCTAATCTATTCTACATACAGGAATGTTTTCCTCCTGCATGGCCTTCCCTCTGTCTCCTTCCCTTTCTGCTTGTCTCCATTTTGGCATTTCCCTGGGCAGGAACCTGTCCTGTTCTACCCTGCAGAGCCCTGAGCTTTGAAATGCTACCATGCTATGACACAATGGTGCCATGATGGCATGACACATGCTGTGCTGGTTGGATTGCCTCCTCCCAGGTGGACTGACCTGAGGGGGATGTGGGCTTCCTTTGCAGGTGAGAGTGTCCCGGTGACCAAGACCCCTTTGCCCCAAGCGGACAACGTCCAGCCCTGGAAGAAGCACAGCCTGGAGGACCACCGGCGCCACGTCCTCTTCTGCGGCACAGAGGTCATCCAGACCAGGCCCAGTGGCAAAGGGCCGGCCAGAGCCGTCGTGTTGCAGACAGGTGAGGGGCTTCTCTTCACCATTTGAAGAAAATGTGGGCCATTATGTCTAACCAGGCAGGGTCATGGAGTAGGTCCTGTTAGCGAGCTGCCTAAATCATTGTACACAAGGAGGCTCTTTTCTCTCTTGAAACTGCAAAGTATCTCTTTGTTGGGGCTCGTTGTCAATTAATTAGCCCCAAAACCTTGGGGGCTTCTTATCCAATCAAACTCTGGAAGCCAAGGAGATCATTCAACAAGTTTAATTGATCAAGTCACCTTGCTGGGTGGAGAGTGCCACATTGCATTGATGTGCAGTTCAGTTTTATAGCCTACACTTTTGAGCATGCGCCAAGTTCAGTGTTCTTTGTTGTGTCTTGTCTGCTTCCTCAACAGCTTGCATTCCCCTCCTCTCCCTGCTTCCTGCTGAGCTCTCTCTGTTTCGGTTGGTATCTTCCCCTCAAGGCCTTCTCTTCCTCATCCTTGCAGGACATCAAGCCCTTCGAACTTTCTCTTCCTTTTTTTGTTCTCTCATTCCCTGCCACTCCACAGCACATACAAGACTTTGTCTGAACTTTGTTTTGGCTGGTAATTCTATTTTCCCTGCTTCCCACTTCGGAAGGCATTTTCCTTTGTCGATCATGGTATGCAACTTCTCGTCAAGGGAAGCCTGCCTTCCGCTCATAAATTGGTGGGAGAAGGTTTGTGTTCTTTGCTAGATTCTCCATGGCTGTCAGTTTGCAAAGAGCTTCCAGGAAAGGAATAAATACTTGTAGACAATGGGCACTACTGTCTTGCTGCTGATGTGGTTTCCAAGAGAAAGGCCTGGAATAAGCAGCTCTATTGTTTTTAGTCCACAGTCAGATGTTGCTTGAAACACCATAAACAGCAGCCTTTTGAATTTGGAATATTTCACCAGTCCTGTGTTGGGGCTCAAAAATGGAAAGTCCAATTTTTCTGGCTCTGGTTTTGGAAATCCCAGTCTAGTTGGAGAGATCTACTCCTGTCCACACTGTCCTGTCTTTCTCCCCAAAGAGACCCACTTCTGCCCTTGATCCCCTGAAAGGTGACATGATCCATTGATGGTTCTCCCACAGGTTTCAACACAGCCAAAGGGGACCTGGTGCGGTCCATCCTCTACCCGAAGCCCCTCAACTTCAGGATCTACAAAGAGGCCTTCCTCTTCATTGTTGGCCTGATCTTTGTTGCCATTGTGGGGCTGATTTATGGTGCTTGTGTTTATGCAGAGAACAAGGTGGGTTTCAGCACTAGAGTGGTAACCATGTCACAAGTCTGTCTGTGGGAGGGATCCAGATTGACTCTTCTGGAATTCAGTTTCAGGCTCTGAAGAAGTCAGGGACTTGGTGTTCTTTTTTGTTGTTTCTTCCCTGAAGCAAAGTCTGGCTGTGCGGGTTGTTATTGTCCTTATCCTCACTGGAGAAACAGCTTGAAATCGTTGTTGACCCTATAAGGGAGCCCTTGGTTTAACTGTGTCAGCCTCTCAACAGACTATTGAAAACAGTGAGAATTCTCATCATAGAAAGCCTTGTTTGTTACTGGCTGAGACTTTCAAAGTACACAACAAGGAAGGGAAGGAGAATAAAGGAGCATGGATGTGGAGTTTGACCAATTCCAGTTTCATAATGTTATGGACAGTAGTATTGTGCATTCGTGTGGAATTGCTGTTCGTTTTGTGTAGTCTCACTTTCGTATTCGTATCCCGCTAATGTTAATGGGGTGCCTACATGACATGAATTTTCATCTGGCTAATGAAAAACACGAAAATTTTCATGCCATTGGTTGCAATGAGAGGGCTTCCAAGACTCACCTTACCCCCCCCCCCCCCCCCCCGGTTCAGTTTTTGGGCTAGAGGGGTGAAAATTGCCAAAGACGGAGGCCAATTTCGACCCCTTTTAGCCCACCAACTTTTAAAACTTTTGGGTCTTCCCCAGAGCACTATTGTGATTCACAGTCTTTCCATTCAAGTGAGGAAAAGTATCCTTCTCCATCTCTGATCTATTCTTTATTCCCCCCACCGCCCAAATCTCATATTTTCCCTTGGTGTGTAAGGCCGGGCTGATGTAGAAGCAAGAGGTGGGAAAGGAGAAAAAGGAAAACCAGGGCTTTCCTTAACACCCATTTGGCACACATCAGATGTAATGCAGACTTTCCTGTCCTTTTCCATGCTCAAGATTCCTAGAGTAGCTTTCTCCATTTGGCCAGCATACATCAGTGTAACACCCCTAAGCAGCGTGAACACTGGAAACCAACACGGAGGCCAATAAACAATCTAATATCTTTATTAAAGCAATAAAAGTTCTAAACAAAAATAAGCAGAGTATATAGTCCAGCAGTTGACCTTTCAGAAAAGATCAAAATTAGTCCAATAAGATGAAGTTATATGTCCAGTATTAGAGTCCAAAGTCTATAATTCAAATAACTGAAACACACTCAAACTCTTTGGAAGTTTGAGTGGGGAAAGAGCAAGGTTTCACAGAGAGATTCTTGAAGTAAGTCCAGAACAAGGATTCAAGGCTAGTCAAGGCATATCGTGGTGGATCTGAAACGCAGTCCAAACTTGGCAAGGAGTGGAAAGCCACTCCCAGTTTTACTCGGGAGTAAGCGCACCGGAGGGCCGCTTGGAAGCTCAGGAACAAGAGATGATGTTCTTCTATGAATAGTCACGTTGACACCGCGATAGGGAAAGCTCAGTGCAGAACTTTTATGGAAGTTCAAGAGCTCCCCCCAAACAGGTGTTTGACTCCCCAAATCTTCCCAGAGAACAGAGCTGTTTCAACATTGTACCAGATGCCTGCCTCCTCGAAACTTCCCAAGGGAAACGGTTTAGTCACAATCGTCTCTCTCCGCTAATCTCGCACTTCGTCTGAGAAACTGCTTTTGGGAGCGATGTGTTTTGAGGAAAGCCTTCCTATCAAACACCAAGTTCTCTGGGGAAACAGGCTCTGTTTCAAGGGCGTCCCTAATTTGCTCTGGCACGGAAATGTCAGCAGGAGACATCTGGAAGAGAACAGAATCTTGCTGAGAGGGAAAAAAACCCAAATCCTCTTCAGGTTGATCTATGATGGCTGTGGGTTCATGGGCCAAAGGTCCCTGAGATATCACAATCAGATGTAATGCAGGATTTCCTTTCCTTTTCCAGGCTCAAGAGTAGCTAGTACACAATGGGAATGTAGCCCTTTGTCAGCACGAAAGGAAAACGAAAGCAAGCACGGTGACAGCGGCTTTCATTGCCGTGTCGTCTATCGTTTCGTACGAAAATATCGCCATTCGTTTTGTGTAGACGAACGGTGAAAAAGAAATGATAGCACAAAGGAAACAAATGAAATATTTTCACTCACATCTCTAATGGACAGTCAATCCGAACTTGGAAGACCATGCTTTCCTTTTGAAAGGGATGGTGTCCCAAACGGCTTCCCATTCCAGCAGAAAGTTCCCATGTTCCCCCTCTCACCCCACAAAGAAAAAGAAGAGGAGGAACTGAGCCATGGCAGGTAAAGTGCTATCATATTGCATTGTTTTTACACTGCATGTCCTTCCCAGAGACCCGTGAGAGAGACGGCGGTGATGGCCTTGCTTCTGCTCAGCGCAGTGGTTACTCCGGCCCTCCCGGCCGCCTTGACCACCGGCATCGTCTATGCCCAGAAGAGGCTGAAGAAGAGGAAGATCTTCTGCATCAGTCCTCAAAGGATCAACATCTGTGGGCAGATCAACCTGGTCTGCTTTGACAAGGTGCACCAGAGGGAAGTGAACAAGACTGGCCAGGAGAGGAAGGCTTGGCTTCAAAAGATTAGAAGGGAAGAGGGTTATCAGTTGAGCTCTTACCTGGGAAGACAATGCTTTCTCCATTGCTGCCTCCTCATCTTATCTGCCATAAAAGGATGACAATAAGGGCCTTCCCCATAGGGGATGGGGTACTTAGTTGGCATATAGGAAAAATCCTGAATGGTCAAAGGAATTACATAACTGGTGAGAATCAGGACCCCTTTTTAGCACTGTGAGGTATCGACCATCTTCTAGTAGTTGTTAGCTGCCTTCAAGTTGACTTTAACTTATGGATGAGAGACCTCCAAGTCACTGTATCCTCAAGGAGCTCTTCTCAGATCTTGGAGACTTTGAGCAACTATTGGAACTCCTTGGTTGAGTCCATCACCTGGAACATAATCCTCCTCTTTTCCTCCCTCTCCTTTAGCAAGCATTATCGCCATTTCTCGAGGCTTTCCCATGATATGGCCAAATGCTCAGCATCCTGGCTTCTGCTTGCTCTGAGGAAAGACAACTCCAGGCCCCACCAATATTTCCTCCCTTTCCTCCAAATGCTTGCTCTCTTTTAAGTCACCTGCCCTCCTTCTCCAATCTTCTCAATGGCACTCCCCCTGCCCAAGTTGTCTTTGCCATTAAGAAGTCCATCCCTGAGTTCAGGCCCAGGCCCTTCTGACTCCATTATCTGCCTCTCTTCTGATTCCAGACTGGCACCTTGACAGAGGATGGGCTGAATCTCTTTGGCGTCGTCCCTTGCCAGGACGCAAGGTAAGATGTTGTGTGAGAGTCCAAACAGGACTGCACTTATGCTGCATATCCCTGTGGATTCTGCCTTCAAGTGTGGAGCAGCCTTGATCTCCTCTGGACCTACCAGAGATAGGGTTCAAGAGAGATCAGGATGCTTGAGGGTGTGGAATGGGTGAGCATTGAGGGCATGAATGGAGAGGAGAGGCATCCTACAATAGACTCAGAGACACAGATGCCCCCAATTTCCTAGTGTCATTGACAGCCAAAGGGCCAGGAGAAGACCAGCCAATGAGACCAAATCATGGTCACAAGGAGGCCATGCAGACAAAAGCCCCCTCCATAATGCCAGCTTTGATGGTGACAACACATCCATTTTGCCATTTCTTGAAATATTCTTCAATCTTGTCTTAGTTCATAGAATCATAGAATCCTAGAGACCTCATGGGCCATCCAGTCCAATCCCATTCTGCCAAGAAGCAGGAAAGTCGCATTCAAAGCACCCCCGACAGATGGCCATCCAGGTTCATTGTTGGATTTTGTGATTTTGCTTCCTCAATCTTGTTGTGACGCTGGCTCTTATTTTGGAGAGCGTTCATCCCTTTGCGTGCAAATCAATCCTGATCCTGGCTCTCTTTTCTGGCTGTTGCTTAAGTGTGAAAAGGAGACCTTCAAACAGGGCCTGGAGGGGCCTCTTCCTGGAGCGAAGCTTTAGCTGTTCCTTCCTTCATGGCTGAAGCGGGTTGGACTAGATGGCCCTTGGGGTCCCCTCCAACAAACTATGGTTTGGAGAAAGGGGGTTTTCTGTTATCTGTGAGACTAGCTGACTCCTTAGATTTGAAATCAGACAAGAGCTACCAAGAATTCAGAAGGCAAAGGTTGAAGGAGTCAGATTTGCCCCTTGAACCAAAAATAGATGAAATGGAGACCGGCCAACAATTTTGGACAAGAAACTCTTGTTTGCCCAGATTTGTGAGAACAGATTAAGAAGCTGTGGCTGTTAATTGCTGGAAGGCAGATTTCTTTAATCCTTAGGAGAGACTGCTGTGCTGTCTAAGCAAAAACAAAACCCCAGAGGTACAGCTGTGGGCACAGGAGGCCAAGGGAGGCCTTTGGGTTGGTCTCCTTCCAGGAAGCCTGAGGAGAAGGGACCCAGTTGGGAAGGTTCCTTGGAGAATCAGAAAGGATTGGGGCCACAATTCTCCATGGGTCGTTGATGGCTCTGAAAAGATCTTTCTTTGGTGCCAAAAGTCCTTTCTGGCCTCATCCAGTTCCGCCCAGAAAGAAATGAGCTGCATGAAACACCATTGGCAAAGGAGGCAGCACTTGTGCCATGTTGCCAAAGGCACGAGCCAACAGAGTGATGCGGCAGCTAAAAAAACTCAATGTGATTCTAGGGTGCTTCACGTGGAGCATAGTATCTGAAGATTGAGGAAAAACATAGTCCTCCTCTCTTCTCCTGCTTTGGCCACCTGCAATAATAGAACTGTGTGCAGTTCTGGGCAAAGCAATTCCATACGGAGATGGACAAGATGGAAGGGCCACCAAAATGGCCAAAGATTTGGAAGCCATGAATCCCTCTGAGGAATGGCTGAAGGAGTTGGGGATGTTTTGCTTGGAGAAGAGAAGGTTGAGAGAAGGGCACTTGAGAGCCTCGTTCAAATGTTTGAAAGGAGGCCACACTGAGAAGGCGGCACGCTTGTGTTTGTTGTGCAGTTCTCCAGGACACAATGGATGGGAACTCATCATCATCATCATCATCATCATTTAATTACTTATTAATCGCCCTCCATCCACGATGCTCTAGGCGATTTACAAGATAAAATTGTAAAGGATAAAAATACATACATACAAATATTGATAAAATTAACATATTATTACAATATTATTTTATTACAATATTTATATCCCGCCCTTCTCACCCAACAGGGGACTCAGGGCGGCTTACAATAAAACAGACATATAAAAACAGTACAATACACTATAAATCAGTTAAAAAATTAACTTACATATAACATTCATAAAATGCATTTATAAAATATAGGTAGGCGTGTACAAGTTTAAAAGACTGGGTCTGTCAATTGAGTTCCAGTATACATAATAGTAATTAATGCTGCTGATTCTTATTCGAAAGCCTGGCCCCACAACCAAGTTTTTACCTTCCTACGGAAGGATAGGAGGGAGGGAGCCTGCCTGACTTCAATGGGGAGGGCGTTCCATAGGTGGGGAGCCACTACTGAAAAGGCCCTGTCTCTTGTCCCCGCCAGCCGCACCTGTGAGGCTGACGGGACCGCGAGCAGGGCCTCATCCGACGATCTTAAGCTTCGAGGTTTGGATAGATAAGCTGGATAGATTAAAAGCTCTAGTAAAGAGCCATGTCTTGAGTGCTAGGGTGAAAGGCCCCAACTCACGCATGGCTCTCATATGGGGCGGCAAGGCATTCCATAAGGCAGGGGCAGAAACAGAAAAAGCTCTGCGCCTGGTCCTTTCCACGTGCACTTCTCTAGGACCCGGTACATAGAGTAAGTCTCGTTGGGATGGTCGTTGCGACCTCCGACGATGGGAGAAGGAGGGACGGTCCCTAAGGTACGATGGGCCCTGGCCGTAAAGAGTTTTAAAGGTCAGAACTAGCATCTTATATAAACCACGGGAATCAGTTGGAAGCCAATGCAGATGCTGCAGCACTGGTGTTATGTGGCAGGACATAACTGCAGAAAAAGGGATTCCATCAGAGCAGTGTGATGGTGGAATATGCTGTTTCCTAGCTTCTCTGGAGGCTTTTAAGCAGAGGCTTGGCTGGCCATCTGTCAGGAGGGCTTGTGGTCAGACTGGATGGCCCTTTGGGGTCTCCTTCAGTTCTATGAGTCTATGATTCCCTTGGAGAAGCTTTAATTCTGTACAGAGCACAAGCTCAAAGCATCTTGACTTCCTTGAGCTAAAGACAGTATCTACTGCTGCCTTTCCTCAGGGAAGGGACCTGGTGCTGACTACTGTTGTGTTGTCTCTCAGCTTTGTGTTTATCTCACTTGTATTTCTCTCTTCCCGCTCAGCTTCCTCCCCTTGCACAGCTTCTCCTCGGGCCCTCTGCCCTGGGGACCCCTGTGCCAAGCCATGGCCACCTGCCACTCGCTCCTCTTCCTGGAGGGGAGGATTCAGGGGGACCCCATGGACCTCAAGATGTTTGAAGGCACCGGATGGGTGAGCCTCCTTTTATATCCCTCTCCTTTCCTTTCTCCCCTCTGGTGACTCTCTTCTATCTGTCTCTCCATAAAGGGACCTCTGCTGTTATCTGGAGATGGCTATCTTCCTCAGAGGCCTTTCATGCCGGCATTTTTCAGAAGCCATGCAAAAAAACACTGCTTGCTAAGGCACCTCAAGTAAAGGTTTATATCCAGCTGACAGTTTTAAGACCATGCTTACAGGGTGCATCTACCCTGTAGAATTAACATGGGTTGAGACCACTTTTAACTGCCATGGCTCACAGGAGTAGTCGTTTTGAAAGATCTTGGGTCATCTCTGCCAAAGAGTGCCAGTGCCATACCAAATTACAAATTCCACAATTCCATAGGAAGGAGCCATGGCACTTAAAGTGATGTCAAACTACTATAATTCTGCTATGTGGATGGCATTTATGTCTCCATGCAGTTATTTATGAATCAGGTTAGGGTGCATTTGCATTGTAGAATACATGCTATTAGTGTCAGGGTGGGGTTTTAAAACATCAGCTCCATAGCACCCTGATTTATTGGTGATCCATTGACTCTCACCAATTCATCCTCGGTCAGACTGATTGCCTGTCCGGAGAAGCAGTACCGACAAATGAACGCAGAGGTTCTTAGACTTTATTCCATATGTACAAGATATTTACAAGTTGCAAAGTCCATCACTCATAGCAGACATGCCTCTCTCCTTGCCGTCAGCGGCAGAAAGACGAACATCCTGTCAGACCGGAAGTCACGACCTATTGGCTCTTGCAGGCTATCACTTAAACTGGCCTGCCGTTAACACTTAAGTGCCTGGAACAATGTCCGGTATACACAGTTGCAAACCTCCAACAGTAAAAACACTTGATTCATCATTTCACCCTTACACCCAAAATATTCCAACAATTAGTTGTACCCCACTTCAACATCATTGGTTCAATTCAATGGAATCCCGGAGTTTGTAGTTTGGTGAGGCACCAGCCCTCTTTCACAGAGAAAGCTAAAGATTAGGCCCGGGCTGTGGCGCAGGCTGGAGAGCAAGCCAGCTGCAATTAACTGCAATGAATCACTCTGACCAGGAGGTCATGAGTTCGAGGCCCGCTCGGAGCCTATGTTTGTTTGTCTTTGTTCTATGTTAAAAGGCATTGAATGTTTGCCTATATGTGTAATGTGATCCACCCTGAGTCCCCTTCGGGGTGAGAAAGAAGGGCGGAATATAAATGCTGTAAATAAATAAATAAATAGATCTTGCAAGGCTAGAATTCTCAAGAATGCATAGCACTAAGCCCTGGCAGTTAAAGTGACTTCAAATTGCTCAGTGGAGATGCACCCTTGGTGAGCATGGTTGATGCAAGAGTGAGTGAAATCACAAATGATGGCCGCATCCATCTTCTGTGACCAGGTCTCTGCCTCCCTGCTCAAAGACATCAAGGCCAAGGATGCGACCCTTCCCTTCTGAAGCCAAGGTTCTCCACCCAGGTCTGTTGGGATCTGCTCCTTCTGTATTATCTTCACATATAATGCCTTGCGCTCTCCAGAATCCCCTGGTTTGTCATTGTTCTCTGCATGTTCCACGGGATGCCTTCCACTCACATTGTGTCTCCAAACCCACTCCTGCAGGAGATGGAAGAATCCGGTTCAGGAGACCCAGAGAGCGGTGTGCCAAAGACATGCTCCGTGGTTAAACCAGGACCCAAGGCTTCCAAGGTAACGCCTCAATCTCCCCCTTTGAAGAACATTTAGGAAAAGACCACAGTGCAGAGGGGTTGAATGTGTGAATAGAGACAAGGGTCAGGGTGCAGAGGTAAATCTCAGGGGCAAGGCTGACTGAGTGATCCCATCTTTCCGCATGGAATGGGGGTCCAGACCCCTTACATACCTAGATGGAAGACTAGTTTAACGGGGCCATGCCCTCACCTGCCCGCTTCTCCTCCCCGTCCAGGCCCCGTCGGAAGGGATGTCCATCCTGCACCAGTTCCCCTTCTCCTCGTCTCTGCTGCGGATGTCGGTCGTCACCAAAGAGCTGGGAAAGGACAACCATGGCCTCTACATGAAGGGAGCCCCCGAGACCGTGGCCAGCTTCTGCCTGCCCAAAACTGGTAAGAAGTGAAGTCCAACCTGAGGGTGTTCCTGGCCAAAGACAAGGAGGGAGGGAGAGGGAGAGAGCGGGTTGTTTCCTGGTCTCAGACATCCCAACTCTGGGGTCAGCAGCAACATAAGTGCCCATCCTGACTTCCCTGACACACAGGTGCAGGTGTCAAATAATGTGCCTTTTTATTAATTAATTACTTGATTAATTATTAATTAACAGTATTTATATTCTACCCTTTTCACCCTGGGCAGGACTCAGGCCTGATCACAGAACATTCAATGTCGTTTATAACAGACAAGTCAGACAGCTGAACATAGATAGAGGTATATATAAGCTTTTCCCCATCCTTGGCTTCTTGCCAATCTAGCAGTTCAAAAATATGACAATGTGAGTAGATCAATAGGTACCGCTCCAACCTAGCAGTTTTGCCAACCTAGCAGTTTGAAAACATGCAAATGTGAGTAGATCAATAGGTACCGCTCCAGCAGGAAGGTAACGGCGCTCCATGCAGTCATGCCAGTGGCCACATGACCTTGGAGGTGTCTACGGACAACGCTGGCTCTTTGGCTTAGAAATGGAGATGAGCACCAACCCTCAGAGTCAGACATGACTGGACTTAACGTCAGGGGAAAACCTTTACCTTTACTTGGCTTCTTGGAGACTTGTGCTCGATTCCAGCTACCGTGTGTGTGTGTGTGTGTGTGTGTGTGCTGTCACTCCAGCTCCCTGTCGAAGAGCTTTATTTGTAACTTACTCCTTTTTTTTAATTGAATCACCGATATTTCCTTATGTCAGGGGATGATGGGGTGCAGAGTGGATTCCAAAATTCATCATCCCGGTCTCACCTCCTTCTCCAGACTGTATTCCCATGCGGAGAATCAGCACTGGTCAAGAAAAACACTCCAGCAGGCGAAGTCCAACTGTTGATTAACTTTATTTACATGTCTATTTACAGTTTGTATTTCTCGGCTTCAGAGCATAGCACTCATAGTCGATCTTCAGCGAGAGCTCAAGCTGAACACCGCAGATAAGATAAACAACACATTCCTCTGTCCAGAGGAAGTTCCCCCAAAGGCCGGAAGTCATGCCTGATAGGTCATAGCAATCACAACAGGCTGTCAGTCAAAACTAGCCTGCTGGTAACCATTTCATCACTGAAAAATACACACTCTAGCTCATCAGCAGTAAACACTTGATTTACATTTCATACAAAATACAACCATACTCCAACACCTTATGGGTGCCTTCATACCTCCCCGCTTTTAAGCGGTTCCTATTTATCCACTCCAACCAGTCCATCCTCCAGGAAGTAATGCCCGGCTATTCACTGGAGGGAAGGATATTAGAGGCAAAGATGAAGTACTTTGGCCACATCATGAGAAGGCAGGAAAGCGAACGAATAAACAAGAGAGGAGAATGGTGATGAGGAAAGTGGAAGGAAAAAGGAAGAGGGGCCGACCAAGGGCAAGCAAGGTGGATGGATGGGATCCTTGAAGTGATTGGCTTGACTTTGAAGGAGCTGCAGGTGGGGACGGCCGACAGGGAGCTCTGGCCTGGGCTAGTCCATGAGGCCACAAAGAGTTGGAAGCGACCGAACGAATAAACAACAATTTATCTTCTCACATTTTGCATTCGAGCCGCTAGGTAGGCAGAAGCTGGGCTAAAGATCAGTGTGGCACTTGCTTGAGAGTTGATTACTGACTTTAATAATAATAATAATAAAACTTTATTTATACCCCGCCACCATCTCCCCAACGGGGACTCGGGGCGGCTTACATGGGGCCATGCCCAAGACAATACAATAAACCATAACATAATACAATTAAATAATACATTACATAAAATAAACAGTACAACATAAGATCAAAACAGCAATATAACACGAGCGGGCTGCATGAATACTACATTTAAAAACTAGATTAAAAATTAAAACTCTGGGTGAGAAAGGGATCAGAATAAAACCTCGAGGGACGGGACATCAGATAGTGAACCAGTCTAGAGGATAAATATCGGGGGGGAGTAGCATAACGAAATGTTTGGTATTGTTTCATTATCTGGGAAGCGGCCAAATGTTTATATAACTCTAAGACAGCGGTTCTCAACGTGGGGTCCCCAGATGTTTTGGCCTTCAACTCCCAGAACTCCTAACAGCTGGTAAACTGGCTGGGATTTCTGGGAGTTGTAGGCCAAAACACAGGGTGAGAACCTCTGCTCTAAGGCATGCATAATCCCATGGAAGAAAATGTTGGTGGAATAAAATACTCATTTTGAGTGTTTATTCTAAGTTTATTCTAAGCCAGAGGGCTGAGCATTCATCTCCAGACATGGGCTAACTTGGGCCCTCCCTCCAGGAGTTTTGGACTTCAACTCTCAGAAATCCCAGCCAGCTCACTGGCTGTTAGGAACAGTGGGTTGAAGTCCAAAACATGCCTGATAAACACAGTAGAATTGATGCAGTTTGCCATCACTTCAAGTACTATGGCTCCGTTCCATGGAATCCTGGGAGCTGTAATTTATACTCTTTGGCACAGAAGTCAAAAGACCTTGTCAAACCACAACAAAGCCCTGGTATTACACCACGCCAATTGAAGTGGTGTCAAACGGCATTGACTCTACAGTGTGGATGCACCCTCAATCGCCTACCAGTATCAGTAGCCAACGCTGACCATCAGCATCTGCTCTGAAAGGTTATAGGACACATTGGAGACAGGCGCTGACCTTTGGAATGGCCAAGTCAGGCCCGGCCTCTGAGGCACTGACCTCTTTATCTCCCTCAGCCATCTTCTGAGGCTCTTGTGATGAGGTAGAAGCCAAAATGTCTTAAGGTGAAGGTTGCACTTGACCCGAAAAATGCTTGACTGTGGATTTCACTGATTCTGCAGAACTGGAGGTGAAACGGGTTACACTTCTCTGTAGTTAGTGACCCAGACACGTCCATGTTCCTAAAGACACGCCTGTCTCCCTTTTGTACTGAAAGCCATATTAGATAAGACCAAAACAGATAGATCCAGGCCAGTGTTGTGCTTCTACAGAGGTCAAGAAGTTGCCTATGGAAACCCAGAAACATGCCACATCTGTCAGACCCATAGCCAGAAAATAAATTTGGGAGGGGCTGAAATCTTTTCCCACTGAGATGACTTTTCAGGTCAGTGTCTCCTGTTCAACAAGGCCCTGAATTGACCATCATCATGCAAAGGTTCTTCACAGGTAACAGGTCCTGAACCATTGCTCCCTCCTAAGCCAATTCTTGTTGGCCACAAAGGACAAACGTTTTCACAATCAGCAGAAGTTTCCTTCTGTTTTCTTCTGCTTTCTTCTTCTTATTTATCATGAAGATGGGTTACATCAAGACGTTTTCTACTGTGAATTAGCAAGAAGTTTCCAGCCAAGTACAAGTGGTACTGATGGTACTCTGTTTTTTGGTGCCTGTTGAAGACGTCTATTGCATTTTCCCATCACACACATGGTTTAGCCACCAATGCACCAAGCTTCTGATGACCACCTTTACCCCAACTTTTCCAAACACAGAGGGCACCTTGTACAGGCAATGAGTATGCCATCCAGGGAAATCTGCTGAACAATTTGGGTTGAAAACTTAGGTGCCTCTTCTATTCACAGGATTCAGAAATACATATCCTGGCAATTCAGCCTTTGAATTTTGTACTAATGGAGCTTTCACTTGGTCATCAGAAACAGTCTTGTTCATAAGAAGGTCTACCAATGACACAGCTTCTTGTCTTTGCTCCTGTTCCATGGTTTATTTGGCAGGGCTTGGATTGGATCAGTTGTTCTCAATCTAGGGTCCCCTGGTGTTTTGGCCCACAACTCTCAGAAATCCCAATCAGTTTACCAGCTGTTAGGATTTCTGGGAGTTGAAGGCCAAAACATCTGGGGACCCACAGGTTGAGAACCACTGGATTAGATGAACCACTGGTGGGCACCTCAGTTTCCACAGTTTCCACCTGCAATCCAGGTCAATCTCCTCCCCCAAGTCCTGTGCCCTTGGCTTTACCTGCTGGCTACCACATTTTGGCAGCTTCCATTATGGTTGCTTCCACTATGCCAGCTATTGCTGATATTGCAATATAAATTGGTAGAAAGATAGGTAATGATAGTGAGACTAATCAAAATTTGGTTGAGACAGTGCTTGCAGTTCTCATAGACTTGGCAGCAGGATTTGGTTAACCCGTAATAATTCTGGGGTAAACCAGGTTTTTTTTTAAACCTGAAAATTTTGTGGGGGTGTCAGCCCCCTTGAATTTGCTAATTGAAAATTGGGACCCAAAGATGGTGGGTCCTTGTGGACTGCACATTCAGGCCTTTTTCTGGCTTATCCAAGGTGCTTGAAGACCAGAAGTGCCTTCTCCTTTCCATGGCACCAAGGGAGTCCCTTCAAGGAGGGGCCATCGCCTCACCAATGGGAATGGAGGGGCTGTATGGCTTTATATTGCTCGCCAGGGATCCCGGCAGCCTAACGGTTGTTTCAAGGGAAAGTCTCATTGCCTTCAAATAGTACTTTACTTGTCAACAAATAGTAGGTTCAGCCAACACATAATATTCTTTTGTCAGAACTGAGGATCTGTCCAGATGGTTGCTATAAAAGACCGCTCACCCCCATAATTAATTATGTTCCTTGACCTTTCTTGCATCGGTCACACTTCTCCTGGTTAACTTGACATTACTTAGGGTTTTTCCTATCCGAAATCAACCTCCAATGAATTTGTAGCAATTTATCTGTTATCTTGAGTTTACAACTTATAACAAATTGCACTTCAGCTAGTCTATTACTCAACTTCAGTGTTTTTAATTCCGTGTTTATTGTGTTTTTATTTTCATAGGTTAATGTTTATATTTTTATAATTTGGTGTATGTTTTTGTTTACTGATGTACTGTTTATTGTCACTGTTTTTATCTAATATTATCTGTGAGCTGACCCTTAAGGGGAGATGGAGGCGGGGTATAAATAAACAACCTCTTCTTCTTCTTCTTCTTCTTCTTCTTCTTCTTCTTCTTCTTCTTCTTCTTCTTCTTCTTCTCCTTCTCCTTCTTCTTCTTCTCCTTCTTCTTCTTCTTCTTCTTCTTCTTCTTCTCCTTCTTCTTCTTCTCCTCCTTCTCCTTCTTCTTCTTCTTCTTCTTCTTCTTCTTCTTCTCCTTCTTCTTCTTCTCCTTCTCCTTCTTCTTCTTCTTCTTCTTCTTCTCCTTCTCCTTCTCCTTCTCCTTCTCCTTCTCCTTCTCCTTCTTCTTCTTCTCCTTCTTCTCCTTCTCCTTCTTCTTCTTCTTCTCCTTCTCCTTCTTCTCCTCCTCCTTCTTCTTCTTCTTCTTCTTCTCCTCCTCCTTCTCCTTCTTCTTCTTCTTCTTCTTCTTCTTCTCCTTCTTCTTCTTCTCCTGCTTCTTCTTCTCCTGCTTCTTCTCCTGCTTCTCCTTCTGCTTCTCCTCCTTCTCCTTCTCCTTCTCCTTCTCCTTCTTATTGTATGTCCAATTGTTTATGGGTTCACAAATGATGCCCACAATCCTTTTGTACTTCTGTGAGAAGAGGTTTCTGGTTTTCCTTTTCATGGTCCCAGTCAAAAGAACCTTGTATATATACAACAATTATATGTCCCATGTTGACCTGTATGGCATGATTCAAAGGAGTCATGACATCGATGCCATCCCAGTGGCCTTCCAACCTCTGCCATTCCTGCAGGAAACTTGAATTCCTTTAGATTAGCCAGGTATCCCTTTACTGCTGCTTTGTCTATTCCGTGCTGCGTTTCCCCTGCTGCACCCTCTTCTCCATCCTCCCCAAGTTGAGCCCTGTTTACTTTTTGGGAGAAAGAAAACTGAGGCCAAGAAGGGATTGAGCAGTTCTGCCTTTTCTGGGCCCGCACTACTGGACACCCTCTCTCTCCAGTCCTGCTTTGGGGACAGTTCTTCCTCTGACTGCAAGACCCATCTGCCCCTGAGACTCAGTGCCTCCTTCCCCATCTTCCCCTCCAGTGCCCTCCTCCTTCCAAGCGGAGCTGAAGTCCTTCACGGCCCAGGGCTTCCGGGTCATTGCCTTGGCCCACAAAGAGCTCTCTCTGGACGCAGGGCACAGCCTCAGGGACCTGGACAGGTAAGGCCTGGCATTTGCCACCAATGGCCCCTCACAGACAGGTATCCATTGAAAACTAGAAATAGACACCAAAACTAAGCTGTATGGCTCAAGGGTGATGATGTGCAGAGTTTGAATCCTTTCTGCTGGTTCTATTCTGAACTTTAAGGTGTTGTCCAAGGTGCTGAGCCTGCTTTATGAATGGCTCCTTGGCATAATAAAGATGTTTATTGATTGATGTATATGATTCATTGTATGTATACCCTGCCTTTCTCCTCCCATGGGGTCTGAGGTGGCTTACAATAATTTACAATGTCAGAGGCTGGATGGACATCTTTGAGGAGTGATCCCGTTGTGCAGAAAGGGGTTGGATTAGGTGGCCTCTAGGACACTTAACTCTAGTGGGATATGGACTGACACGGGATTCATTGGAGGTATTGAAACAGAGGTTGGATGGGCATTTGCCCGAAGTGCTTTGATTGTGTCTTCCTGCCCAGCAAAAGAGGGTTGGACTGGATGGCCCCTGGGAGCCTCTTCCAACCGCAGGAGTCTATGAATGTAGCATCCTTTTTGATTTCTTCTTCTTCCAAGGGACGAGGTGGAGTCCGGCCTGACCTTCCTGGGCCTCCTGGTCATGGAAAACCGGCTGAAGGGCGAGACCCGGCCTGTCCTGGAGGAGCTCAGGGAGGCCCGCATCCGCACCGTCATGGTCACAGGTACCGCCGCTCCTCTCTTTCTCTGCCTCTTTCTTGTATGGTCCATCCATGCATTGAGAAATGGGCAGAGCCACTGCTGTGATGCAGCCAATGCTCTATCAACACCTTGAGGTCCCTGAAGGTAAACCAAGCGAAGCTCCCTTGAGACTCAGTCGCTGGGCTTCTCCTTTGCAGGCGACAACCTGGAGACGGCCATCACGGTGGGCAGGAACTCCGGCATGATCCCTTCGGGAGACAGAGTCATCCTGGTGGAAGCCAGTGATCCAGAGGATCCCCACCCGGCATCTGTTACCTGGCAGACCGTGGAGGACACTCAGCCCTGCAAGGAGAAGAACCAAGTAAGGCAGTCAGTTCTAAATTCTTCACAGAAATTTAATAGGCTAAATAGATACATTTTATTAAAGGGTTGGAACAATAACGTCTTTTTGGGGAAGAAGGTGCGACCAGCCTGCTCCTGACCTCTCCTGCTTAGAAGTAGCAAAAGTTCAAAAAGGATTTTAAAAATAAAAACAATATGTTCATTGCGGAGCCTTGGTGAACTATAGATCTTTAGGGAGGGTGGTCATGGTGGCTTGACAACACTTAGGCACCACATTCCGCAAGGTGTTCTGCCAGGCTCAGCATCTGCCTCGAAAGGAAGAAGCGACTGAAGGGTTGTTCTTATCCCAGGAGGATGGAAAGCATCTCTGAGCAGCCCCTTCCCTCCTCTCTCCTCCCTTTGCTTTGCTGTGAACATTAACCTAGAATGGCTGTAGAAGGTCTATAGGGGTAATGCATGGAAGCTGTTTTCACCCGACTTCTAGGATCCCTGCATTACCATTTATGACAAAAGCAGCAGCAGTTTCCACTTTGCCATGAATGGGAAGACCTTTCAAGCACTCCAGAAATCCTTCAGCTCTTTGCTCCCAAAGGTAAATTTGGGGCGGGGGGGGGGGGGGAGAGCAAACTGGGGGTGGGATAGTATGTCTTACTTGCAAATTGATTAATTGACCATTTTTTGAAAAATGAACTCTATTTGTTTTGCTTTCTGCAGATTCTTGTGAACGGGACCGTGTTTGCACGGATGTCTCCAGGGCAGAAGTCCAGCCTGGTGGAAGAGTTCCAGAAACTGGAGTAGGTGGTTAGGCCCCAAAATAGAGAGAAAAGGGGGGACGTATTTATCCAAAAGCCCCAGAATGGATTTTGGGAGGGAGGGAGATACGGGCCAGATGACAGTTTGGATTATAGTTTGTGAAATTCAGATTCGGAAGCGTGTTTATAGAGCATGAAATACATAGTGAACTCCAAATCAAATAAATGTGTCAACCACAAAAGCTCTGTGTCTGTATTTTGCACATGAATGATCCTATTGTGTGTTATTTTATGTTATGGGCTATTAAGTAATGTCCTCTCCTGTCTTCCAGTTACTATGTGGGGATGTGCGGAGACGGAGCCAACGACTGTGGGGTAAGTCACGGTGACACACCATCTGGCTCTTCCTACTTTTCAATATTTTGTGCTCAAGAGCTCCAGTTTCCATGAGAACTAAAACTTTCAGCTGTTGAGGCAAAGCTGTGGAAGCTGCCCTGAGTCCCTTCGGAGAGAGAGGGCGGATTAAAAATAAAGTATTGTTATTATAAGCATTACTGTTTGGGAGTTACAATATGCCACCTTCCAGGGTTAACCCTTTGCTCCCAAACAGAGATGGGAACGCCTTTTGTTTTACATGATGCCTCCAAGGCTGACCTCATACCAATTTCCAGCACATTGCTCTTGTTCTGAGGCTGTAGCTCCATGATGGGAGACATGGGTTTCCATTTGTCCTTCTCATTCACAGACATGACGAAGAGGTCTCAGGCCTCATTGATGGGGAATCACAGCCTTGTAAGTTAGAAATAGTTTGTGAAACAAGAATTGCCCGCACCAGCCCTTCACGCAGTTTTGTGGAGCAGCCTTGGTTTCCTGGGCATAATACCGCAACACTCAACATAAAGACTCCATTTCCAAATCTTGCAAAATATTGGAAATTTCCCTGAATGTGTCCTCCTTTGATTTGCAGTGATGAAGAATTCCTCCTCCTCCTCCTCTCCAAATATTTTTGCTTCCTTTCCCCAGGCCTTGAAGATGGCTCATGCGGGGATCTCCCTCTCGGAGCAGGAGGCCTCCGTGGCCTCGCCCTTCACCTCCCAGACCCCCAACATCCAGTGCGTCCCAGAACTCATCCGGTAGGTCGCGTCCATCCAGAATCACTTTGTTGGTGCTTGTTCCCCCTTCCTCTTCATGTAACACACACACTGCATGTACATGTTAATTTTAATGTGCTATTGGTCCCCATCTCAATCCATAGGGAGAAGTTGGTAAGAAATAATAATAATAATAATAATAATAATAATAATAATAATAATAATAATAATAATATCACAACACACCAGACATCACAGTTGTGGAAAGGAAAAAGGTTTGGATCATTGATGTCGCCATCCCAGGTGTGAGTCGCATTGACGAAAAACAACAGGAAAAACTCAGCCGCTATCAGGACCTCAAGATTGAACTTCAAAGACTCTGGCAGAAGCCAGTGCAGGTGATGATGGGCACAAAAGATCTCAGCCGGCATTTGGAAACAATAGACATTGACAAAATTATGATCTGCCAACTGCAAAAGGCCACCCTGCTGGGATCTGCGCGCATCATCCGAAAATACATCACACAGTCCTAGACACTTGGGAAGTGTTCAACTTGTGATTTTGTGATACGAAATCCAGCATGTCTATCTTGTTTGCTGTGTCATACAATAATAATAATAATAATAATAATAATAATAATAATAATAATAATAATGCTTTCTCTGTAGTCTGGAATTCCCTCTGTTGGGAGTGCTTTGATGACTGGGAATCAGAAAGGAGATGGGACCAAATAGCACAGTGTTCCTCTTGTGGCTGGGGTGTAAACTAATATATTATATTAAACTATATATCATGATTTTTGTTCCTGGGTTATAAATGTCATTTCCTAATTGGTTTTATAATAATAATAATAATCAGCTTTCCAATGCTGATGCATTCTGAAAAATATGGTTTAGGGAAGGGCCTTTTGAATTCTCTGGTATAGGGCTCTTCCCTTCCCAAACTACATTTCCCAGAGTTCTGTGCTGTTTCCAAAAAACACTGCTCCTTCTGTTCCCCTCTCCTAATGGTGAGACAGAGGCCATTAATTTACAGAAGAAAGGCAAGGCAGGCACCAAGGCAGCCTTTTTGGCTTTGCTTTTTGAGCTTGGCTTCCTTGCACTGAATACGAAACTGACTTTGGGAGTCTTCCAAGATTTACAAAACTACAACGAAAAAGTATGGGGCAAGTTTCAGTTCCTTAATTTTTGGCGTGGACTGTGCGTGCGCATTGGATATCACGTTGTAAGTACGAATTATACAAAGCTGATCCGACTTATGATGCTTTCTGATATTTTTGCACATGCCTAATGTCTACTATGTAGAAATTGCGCATCCTGTATGTTATCCCATGCCCTCTCTCCATTACTGCAGCTGGTACTCATTTTATTCCAATGCTTACAACCTGGCCATGGTGCCAGTAATTTACCACCACGGTTAGAAGACTGCAGCTTGATTGAGTCAGAATTGATGTTTTATATGTTACATGTGTTTTATTTTGTTGTATTTTATATTGTGTTCACTTTTATGTTGCTTTTGTGGTGTCTTTAAGCCACCCCGAGTCCCTTCCGGGAGGTGGTGGAGGGATAGAAGAATAAAGTTACTACTACTACTACTACTACTACTACTAATAGGGGCCAGGCTGTGGCGCAGGCTGTTGAGCAGCTGCAATAAATCACTCTGACCATGAGGTCATGAGTTCGAGGCCAGCCCGTGGCGGGGTGAGCACCCGTCAATTAAAGATAAAAAATAGCCACTGCTCGTTGCTGACCTAGCAACCCGAAAGATAGTTGCATCTTTCAAGTAGGAAATAAGGTACCACTTATAAAAGTGGGGAGGCAAGTTTAACTAATTTACGACCTGGAATGAGGAAGTGCCATCAGAGTGGATGATGAAGCAGCTCCCCCTGTGGCCAGAATTGAACATCCCCTCAGGAGAAGGTTAAATTGCCTCTGCGTCTGTCTGTCTCTGTCTCTGTTTGATGTGTTTATGGGCATTGAATGTTTGCCCTATGTGTGTATAATGTGATCCGCCCTGAGTCCCCTTCGGGGTGAGAAGGGCGGAATATAAATACTGTAAATAAATAAATAAATAAATAAATAAATAAATAAATAGTACTACTGCTACTACAGCCATCCACCCTGTCCCTTCCTGGGGGATTTTGGGGTTTGGAGCCTGGCCATTTGTCTCCAAAGCACAGGTGTTTGCCTTGCACCCTGTTCTGCGCCAAGGCTCTTCTCTGGGTGGCAGGAGGGGTCTGGAGCCTTCTCCCCAGTGGAGTCCCTTTGTGATGGTCAGTGTCAACATTTCATGGCTTGTCCCCATTTCCCTCACAGGGAAGGTCGTGCTGCCCTCATCTCCTCCTTTGCGGTGTTCAAATACCTGGTCCTTTATGGCATGGTTCTCTTCATTGGCTGTGCTTTGCTTTACTGGGTAAGTTTTTGGAAACTGTTGGGAATCTATTGAGCGGTTAGACTAAAAAATAACCCTCTTTTGGGGGTGATTCCGCAAAAATACAGCAGAGTGGCAGAACCACGTTTCATAAGCAGCAGAAACTTACGTGTGGTGAGGTTGGAGAGGCCTTTGTTTCTCAGGATGGCAAAGGATTACAAAGTCTCCTTGAAAGTTCAAAAATCATTTATTGAGGTAAAAAGAAATCCATTGTCAATAAAAAAGGTTCTTGGAGCTAACTAGCTCTCTAGGCTAGCCATTAAGGAAGGTAAGAAGGTAAAAAGAACAAAATATCTAAATAGCTTCATTTTGCCAGGAGAGAGGGCAAAATGTGACCTCCTTAGGTCGAAGACAAAGGAGGAAGAAGTCATGGCTGACCAAATGGCCCAAGCCTTTGGGGCAATTAACATTCCAATTAGATAGAGGAAGTTGCCTCATCCCTAAAGGATCACATTGCTACAACAACAAGGTAAGTGGATGTAAACAGGAAAGCAAGAGAGGGAAAACAGCAAAGGCCTATCTAGGCATGCTTGGGAATACAGAGAGGGTTCCCTCAGTCTACTCCTATCCTCTACATAATTAGTTGAGACTTGTGCAGTCCAGGATGACAACCAACAGAAACAGACTGGATGGCATGTCTCAGGGAAGGTGCTCATGAATGGTAGTCACCATAAGCTGGAGAGAAGTCTACAAACCCACAGAGCTTCCCCGCCTGTGAAGTCATTTGCCCCTCTGCTCCTTTTGGGAGATGGTCCTGGCAGGCTTTTTGGACCAAAACTCCACAAAAAGTGGAAAGGATGGGCCTTCTGGACAACCTTCAAATCTACATAGCATGGAGGATAATAATTACCTACATCTTGGAAGAGTTTGATCTCATTTTCAGAAACTGTTCCCCAAGATGTGGAACATGAGCCAGAATTTAGAATCCGATTGTTTCAATTTGCCCTTGTCCCCCGTGGAGGTGCCCGGCCGTGCTGAGTTTCAGAGCTATTTTAGGGACGGAAGAGGGATCTCCCAGGGGAAACCATTGCATTACAAACGTCCCTCCATGTGCTTCTGCATTTTCAGCCCACAATGCCTTCAAAGCCTTTATCTTGTCACCACCATAAATAAAAAGACAGAGAGATACAGTTGGGAAGGATGGTAAGATGCGAACCTGGGGTGCAGAGGGATCCGTGAGAATGGGTTTGGGAATGGCAGAGGTGAAGATGTCCTCAGGACATCACTCCAGGGGAGGAAAGGACGGTCAGCTGCAGTGGTCTGGGTGTTGGACCTGGGTTTCAATCCCTGCCCAGTCATGGAATTGTCTCCAACCTTGAGCAAGCCACACACTCTGCCATATTGGGGTCCTTTGGACTGGGTCATTTGCCACATGTATGTTAATGAAAACATCACCGGCGTCTACCTACAAATCTCCCTCTGACTCCTTTTCTTCTTTCAGCAAATGCAGATCTTTGGGAATTATCAGTTCCTCCTGCAAGACGGTGTTGCTATGGTGGCCTGCCTGACAAGTAAGCAGCCCCTTCTTTGCCATATCCGTCCCCATTCCTCTCCCCATATCCCTGTGGGGCTTGGAGCAAGCGATGGGCCAAACCACACTTGCAAGGTGTGACGTCCTCACATTCCTGGCAGACTTGGCACAGTCCCCTGTTTGCGGGGAGAGCTTCCCTGAACAAACCCTGGCTCAGGTTCAAGGTGGGCTTGGCCTTTGGGGCAGGCGGGGCCCTGACACCATGGTGCTGAAAGGGTGTCCGAAAGATCCTGGAAACATCTTTGCCTGCATGATGTAGTTTGAGACAGTAGGGGCCGCCATGTGATCAGGAAATCAAGAGAAAAGTTACTTTTTGTCATTGTCAGCTTGGCAGATTTTTCTGTACCAATAAGATACAAGTAGTGTCTCAGAATGCTTTGAATGGACTACGCGGTCTTCGGGAATTTTTGAGTTGGAGTGATTCCACCTGGAGGCCCGGTTGGTCAAAGTAAAGCTGCACAAAGGCCTGGCGTGTTTCTTAAAAACCCACTGTAACGGTGCAGACACCAAGAAGGCCCTGCCTGATCCTAACCCTGGAAGACTCTGATAGCCCTTTGGGGACACATACCTCTCTGCCTCTGATCCGCTCCCCATGGCTTTTCTCCATCTGTTTCCAATTGGGAATGAAAGGGGGTGCTCTGCCCTTCCAGGAGCCAGAGCTCAATGCATCAATCCCTCTTTCTGCCAACCCCTCTGGCCAGTTTCAGCCTGGCAACATCCCAGCTGCAGAGGCTAGATGTCCATAGGCAGTGGGAAGCAGTGGGCCTCCATCCATCCATCCATCCATCCATCCATCCATCCATCCATCCAAGGGACTCTCCTTGCATGTTCCTCTCGCTCTCTTCCTTCTGCAGTGAGCCTGACGCATGCCCACCCCCGTCTGGCCCCCTTCCGCCCCTCCGGGCGCCTCATCTCCCCTCCGCTCCTGCTCTCCGTCATCTTCAGCATCCTCTCGGCCCTCGCCATCCAGACCTGTGGCTTCGTCTTCGTCAGGCGGCAGGCCTGGTATGCGCAGGTGCGCAGCTACAGGTGAGCTCTCCAGACAGAGGCCAAGGGGGCACATTTACACTATGCTTAGCACAACCATCGAGTAGCAGCTAAAGCCAGGTGGAAATGCCTCTTCTCCTTGGGTTCTGCACCTCAGACTTGCACCCGTGACTGTAAGATTAATGCAGTTTGATGCCACTTGAACTGCTATGGCTTAATGCTATGGAATCCTGGCAGTCGCCGTTTTGCAAGATGATTCATGTCAGAGTGTGACAGAAGCATTGGAGCACAGAAGAATGGACACTTTGAGACTTCAGTAAAAGCAAACATATAACTTTACTGAGTAGAGCAAATATACAGCACACACTAGCATTCACATCCAACCTAACAGACAGAAACAAGACAAAAGACACTGAAGTAAGAGGAACGAACGAAATCTCTGAATCCTCCCTATGCGTTCCAGGCACACTCAGGGTCACATCTTCACAGTTCATTAGAGGCTTGACTGATTAACCCTTTCAGTGTCGATACACTCTCTGCTAATGCGATCAGATTACATTCACAAGCATTGCACAAAATTACATTTAAACATTCACATTACATTAAACTTACATTAACAATTCATTCCCTACCAAAGAATGAATTATACAACTTCCAGAATTCCATAGCGTTGAGCCGTGGCAGTTGAAGTGGTGCCGAACTGCATTCATTCTAAAGTGTAGATGCACCCAAAGATGCAGATTGCAAGGACAATGGCTGTTTCGGAAGCACCAGGTTTTCTTGCACCCCAACAAATAGCCTTGCATCCTCAGGAGTCTGGTCCCTGATTCTCAAGGGTTGCATCTATACAGGAAAATAACTGCCGTGGATGAATGCTATGGTTGGGATCCAGCTTTTTTGTGTGATTGCATTTCCAACTACGAACCTGCATGATCCCTGAGATCTGTGGAGGAGGCTTTCTTCTCGCTCCCGCCAGTGTCCCAAACACGGTTGGTGGGGACAAGGGAGCGGGCATTCTCGGCAGTGGCCTCCTGGCTCTGAACTCTCTCCCGAGGGAAATTAGACCAGCCTTCACCTTGGCCACATTCCGGAAAAAGTTGAAAACCTGGTTATTTCAATGTGCATTTGACTGATTCGGCATAAATTGGCGGTGTCCTATTATCAGTGAAACGTAAAAACGAAATTATGGTATGCAGCGTTGAATCGAGGTAAATAAACAATTCTTAACATGCATATGTACAAAAAGACAACCCTTCACATAAGCCTTAACATAAAACTGTTATAGACTCTAGATTGGTTACAATCTTGTCAAATCAAATAAATGAAAAACAAGCAGAATCTACTGCCCTCTTGATAGTGTTCTCAAGAGTTGCTGGAGCATAGAAAAAGACAGTTCAGTAATTAATATATCATCTTTATAAGTTCTTCTCAGAGTAGCTCCTGGATACCAGACATATAACGATGTCTTAAGGGTTAAATGAATAGGTTGTTGTTTTTAGATGTTGATACCAATCCGTCGTAGGGTATCTGGGATGGCCAAGTGATCTGTGGTGCCGGGGATGGTTACAACTGGTTTCCCAGGTATATGCTAGTTTCGTTGCTTCTTCAGGTAAACTAGATTTCCCACTGTTTGTTTGGGCTAAAGAGTGGTGTGGCTCTGCCTTCTTGATTCTTCTATACATATAAAAATAAAAAGAGAAACTATCTAATATACACTTCAAAGGTAAAATAAAAGTAATATATACCATACTTGAAATAGACATGCTAAAAAACACCCCAATTAATGTATAACAAAAGAGAAGCATAATATAAGGATTATGGTTAGAACTTACATGCCCTAGGAGGATCTTTACACACAGTGTTCTTTATCAGGTTGCGAGCATTCTACTGTGGAACAATAATTGCTTAAGTACTATAGCACAATTAAAGGAATATAGCACAATTAAAGAAAACAGGTAAATTATAATTTTAAGTGTATTCTGTTGTATTTTATTGTATATTCTGGGCTTGGTCCCCATGTGAGCCGCTCAGAGTCCCTCCAAGGAGATGGGGCAGGATGCAAGAATAAAGTAGTAGTAGTAGTAGTAGTAGTAGCTGTTGTTGTCGTCGTCATCATTACCATTATTATGGAATTCTGGAAGTTGTAGTATTGCATGGCTTTTATCCTTCTTCTACCAAAGAGTGTATTATTATTATTATTATTATTATTATTATTATTATTATTATTATTATTACGGAATTCTGGAAGTTGTAGTATTGTATGGCTCTTATCCTTCTTCTCTCAAAGAGTGCTGGTGCTTCACCAAACTACAACTCCTAGGATTCCATAACATTGAGCCATTGCAGTTCAAGTGGGTCAGGCCGCCTTAATTCTGCAGTGCAGATGAACTCTGAGATGCAGAACCCAAGGGCAGACAAAGAGCATGATTTATTGACATCCATAGCGTTGGCTTCCCTTCCTCAGACTGTCGGGGTCTCCATCCTGGTAATAATAATAATAATAATAATAATAATAATTTTATTCTTATATCCCGCCCCATCTCCCCGGAGGGACTCGGGGCGGCTTACATGGGGCCATGCCCAGACACGACAGCACAAATCAGATAAAACATTAAACCGAGCAGTAAAACTTCAACATGATTAAAAACAGTCATAAAAGTCAATATACACAATAATATTAAGATCCCGATTTGGGTCAAAAGATCCAGGCCAAGGTGCAAAGTAATATCAAGTTATCAGGGAGGGATAATTATGCAGCAGGTGTAATACTTAAAGTGCTGAATGAATCCTAAAAACAATCCAGAGGGTCTACTGCTTAATAGGTAAATAACATGATCCCACAAGGATCAGTCAACGAAGGCCTTCTGGAATAGCCAAGTTTTCAGGCTCTTCCTGAATGAGAGTAGGGTAGGGGCCTGCCTAATCTCCCTGGGGAGCGAGTTCCACAGCCGGGGGGCCACGGCGGAGAAGGCCCTCTCCCTCGTCCCCACCAACCGCAACTGCGAAGTTGGTGGAAGCGAGAGGAGGGCCTCCCCCGACGAGCGAAGAGGTCGTGCGGGTTCACAGGGGGAAATGCGGTCTCGAAGGTAGGTGGGTCCCAAACCGTTAAGGGCTTTGTAGGTGATAACCTGCACCTTGAATTGGGCTCGGAAAATAAATGGCAGCCAGTGGAGCTCTTTAAACAGCGGCGTTGAGCGCGTCCTGTAATCTGCCCCAGTTAGAAACCTGGCTGCCGATCGTTGTACTAGTTGTAGTTTCCGAGCCGTCTTCAAAGGCAGCCCCACGTAGAGCGCATTGCAGTAATCCAGTCTAGAGGTAACTAAGGCATGGACCACCATGGTCAGATCTGACTTCTCGAGGTATGGTCGCAGCTGGCGCACAAGTTTTAGTTGTGCAAAGGCCCTCCCAGCCACGGCCGACACCTGGGCCTCAAGTGTCAGCGCAGTGTCCAGGAGGACCCCCAAGCTGCGGACCTGCGCCTTCAGGGGGAGTGCGACCCCGTCAAGCACAGGTTGCCACCCAATACCCCGATCAGACGTACGACTGACCTGGAGGACCTCTGTCTTGTCAGGATTGAGCCTCAGCTTGTTCGCCCTCATCCAGGCCAATACAGCGGCCAGACACTGGTAGCTCCTCCTTTCCTTTTAAGCTGAGGAAGCAACGCTGCTTTGGGATTGACCCCCGGTTCCCATTAAGCTCCCCAGGTGTGGCTTTCGACCAAAAGCAGTGTCTCAGGGAAAAGCAGGACGGGTTGGTGGAAGGAGTCATTTCAGGGGTCTTCTTTTCCTTCCAGCCCGTGCTCCCCTGGAAACCAGTCCTCCTTCCCCTTTGGGGTCAACGGGGATCCCAACGGCACATCAGCCATAAGGAACATGGTGGTAAGCTACGAGAACACCACGCTCTACCACCTGGCCACCCTCGACTGCTGCGTCCTGGCCTTCGTCTTCTGCAAGGGAAGGCCCTTCCGGAAGCCCATCTACAGCAACTGTGAGTCCCAATAAGGGGAGCAACCCTTCCCAGCATCTCCCCTTTGGCCTCTTGGGCAACGCATGCAGCTTCTTGGACCACTAAGTAGAAGAGTAGCCTGAACCCCTTTCTCGTTAGGAGCAATGTAAATTTGCGTTTTTTAAAAAAATCAGTTACAAGCAATCTAAGCCAGGTTTTCAGATTCCAATATGACTCCCTTATCATTTATCTACACCCAACCATGTATGCTCTCTCTAAAAATGTTCTAGGTCTTCCAAGGTGACTCCATGGCATTCTTAAGCCAGAAATCCTCCATTTCACTAGGGTTTGCTCTTGTCTATGCTTTGGCACAGGGGTCCCCAAACTTTTTAAACAGGAGGCCAGTTCACAATCCTTCGGACCGTTGGAAGGCCGGACTATAGTTGGCCACCAATCAATAATAAATAACAACAACAACAACAACAACAACAATAATAAAAGAGGATTGGAAGAGACCCTTTAGGCCATTGAGTCCAATCCCCTTCTGCCTTTGTGCACCAAAAGCACAAGCAAAGCACCCCTGACAGATGGCCACCCAGCCTCAATGTTAATAATAATAATAATAATAATAATAATAATAATAATAATAATAATAATAATAGCAATAATAATATAAAAAAGGTTGGAAGAGACCCTTTGGGCCATTGAGTCCAATCCCTTTCTGCCTTTGTGCACCAAAAGCACAAGCAAAGCACCCCTGACAGATGGCCACCCAGCCTCAATGTTAATAATAATAATAATAATAATAATAATAATAATAATAATAATAATAATAATAATAATAATGGTTGGAAGAGACCCTTTGGGCCATTTAGTCCAACCCCCTTCTGCAAAAGGCCACCTTACTGGGATCTGCACGCATCATCCGAAAATACATCACACAGTCCTAGACACTTGGCAAGTGTTCGACTTGTGGTTTTGTGAAACGAAATCCAGCATATCTATCTTGTTTGCTGTGTCATACAACGTCGTTGTGTCAATAATAATAATAATAATAATAATGGTTGGAAGAGACCCTTTGGGCCATTTAGTCCAACCCCCTTCTGCCTTTGTGCACCAAAAGCACAAGCAAAGCATCCCTGACAGATGGCCACCCAGCCTCAATGTTAATAATAATAATAACAATAATAACAATAATAATTACGATCTGCCAACTGCAAAAGGCCACCCTGCTGGGAACTGCGCGCATCATCCGAAAATACATCACACAGTCCTAGACATTTGGGAAGTGTTCAACTTGTGATTTTGTGATATGAAATCCAGCATATCTATCTTGTTTGCTGTGTCATAATAAAATAATAATAAGGGTTGTAAGAGAAGAAGTGACCCCTTGGGTCATTTAGCCCAACCCCCTTCTACCCTTGTGCCATGGGGGCCAGATAAATGGCTTCAATGGGCCACATCCAGTCCCCGGGCCTTAGTTTGGGGACCCCTACTTTGGCACATCCATGTTCAATGCAATATGTCCCTTCCGGCCACCTTTCCCATGTTCTAGGGCCACCGGTGGACCTGCCCGCTTGTTCATCCCCATCTCCTTCCATTCCGCTACAGGAAGGGCACAATTGGATGGGATTCATGGGACATTTCTACGTGTTTTCCTTTGATTTCCTCCAGATATTTTCACCTGCCTGATGTCCATCTGGTTGGGCCTTTGCGTGTTCATTCTCTTTGCCGACATAGAGGTCATTTACAAGGGTCTACAGGTGAGTGCTCTGGGGGCTTTGGGGGGGCAGCCCTTGAAGGCAGCTGGGAATGACCCAAGCCCTGCAGAGGCAGCCCTGGCCTCAACGGAGTGGCCCTGGCCTCAATGGCCCCAGACCGTGCCCTCCCAGGGGTGGCTCTGCAGCTGACCAGCCCTTCAGTCCTTCTCTCTTGACCAATCCCCTGATGACCTTCTCC
This sequence comes from Anolis carolinensis, assembly GCF_035594765.1. NCBI lineage: Eukaryota > Metazoa > Chordata > Lepidosauria > Squamata > Anolidae > Anolis > Anolis carolinensis. The sequence goes on along the minus strand of NC_085843.1, from coordinate 287,838,401 downwards.
CTTGCTTACCAATGTTGGCATGGATCCTAGCCAGCCTCTTTTCTGGCCAGTTGGAGAGAGGGCAGGAGGTTTGAATAGCTATCAAAATGTGTAAGTTATCCTGTATTTCTCTGTGTGTTTATACTTGTACATGTTGGCATCCTTTGCTGTACATGGCATCCTTTCTGCAGATTGTAATAAAGATTTTCTGTTGCTTGTCTTAATCCTAGTGGGTCTCTCTCTTTTCGGAAAACATTGGCGGTTAGCATAGCTCACCAGGAAGGACCCTCCTTAACTGCGGTCCAGAGCTTTTGAACTTCCACTTCACAGTCTTCTGGACTTTCCCTCCCAATTTAGTATCATCTGAGAACTTGATCAGCACGCCCTTTAAACCTTCATCCAAGTCATTAATAAAGATTTTGAAAAGCACCGGGCCCAGGACTGAACCTTGCGGCACTCCACTAGTCCACTACTTTGGCATACCCCAGCACTCCTTGTCTGAAGACCTTCTGAAACTTCAACTCCTAGGACTCCATAGGCTTGGGTCATGGCAGCTCAAGTGGAGTCAAACTGCATTCATTCTACAGTCTAGATTCATCCTTCGACCACATGGTGGATTCCATGGTTTGGGGGCTCTCCCTGGATGACTGTCTTTGCTGTAAATCAAGCCAAAGCAGCAGATACATTTGGAAAGCTGGAATCTCTTCCCCCATCTCGTGTTCTCCCTCCAATGTGTGTGTTTTGGGGTGCCCCAGACCCCTTCCTGACCCCATTTTCTTTCTCTACAGCTTCTCTGCACCCCCAACCTCTGGAGGGGTTATATTCTGATCATGATCGTGGTCCGGTTTGCAGTCTCCGTTTTTGTGGAGGTAAGTAAGCCACTGTTCATTTTTTGGTTTATCTTTCTTTCCCTGGAATTGGATTCCCATGTTTTCTATCTGGGCACAATGGTACTGTTGATGGGACTTGGCACAGTGGGGATTGAGAAAAAGGTGTCTGTGGCTTAAAACAAAGGGTTTGCCTGAAAACAACTGGGGAGGGGGATGCAGAATTAAGTATGGAAGAACTCAAAACAACTCAGATGTTCCCATTTTGATGGATGAAAGCAAGGAGGAGCCGAGGAGCCTTATAACCAAGGTGAAAGAAGAAAGTGCAAAAACTGGGTGGCAGTTAAAAACCAAGATGATGACAACCAGACTGATTGACAACTGGCAAATAGAGGAAGAAAACGTGGAGGCAGTGACAGGCTTTATATTTCTAGGCACAAAGATGACTGCAGACGTAGACTGCAGCCAAGAAATCAAAAGACGTTTCCTTCTTGGGAGGAGAGCCATGACCAACCTTGATGATAAAATAGTGAAGAGTAGAGGCATCATGCTGGCAATAAAGGTCCGCATAGTTAAAGCTATGGTATTCCCCGTAGTAACCTATGGATGCGAGAGCTGGACCATAAGGAAGGCTGAGCGAAGGAAGAGAGAGGCATTTGAACTCTGGTGCTGGAGGAAAATCCTGAGCGTGCCTTGGACCTTGGCAAGGAGATCCAACCCGTCCATCCTCCAGGAAATAATGTCCAATGGCTGCTCACTGGAGGGAAGGAGATGAGAGGCAAAGATGAAGGACTTTGGCCATGTAATGAGAAGACAGGAAAGCTTGGAGAAGAGAATGATGTTGGGGAAAATGGAAGGAAAAAGGAAGAGAGGCTGACCCAAGGGCAAGGTGGGTGGATGGTATCTTTGAAGGGACTGACTTGATCTTGAAGGAGCTGCAGGTGGCCGACAAGGACCTCTGGCCTGGGCTTGTCCATGAGGTCACCAAGAGTCGGAAGCGACTGAAGGAATAAACAACAACAGAAAAACTTGCCAGTATTGGTATCAGAGCTCTTGGTTGAGAAGGCACCGCTTCCCCTTTGCCTTTCTTCACCTGAGAACAAGGATTGCTTCCCTGTTATTATATTCTCAAGCAAAGTTGGCTTTGGTCTTATGACAACTATATGAATGAGAGACAGGCTCATAGACTTATTGAATCTCAGAGTTGGAAGGGACCCCCAGGGGCCATCCGGTCTGACTCCCTTCTGCCTTGCATGAAGACACAACTAAAGCACTCCTCAAAGATGTCCGTCCAGCCTCTGTTTGGAACTCTCCAAAGAAGAAGTCCAGCAGCTTCCAAGGTGGCCCATTCCATTGCTTAACAACTTTTTCCAGCCCACTTTCTGTATGCAATCAATGTTTTGTGGTTGTAGTAGTAGTGTGTTTCTCTTATTAAGAAAATGTATTTTCCTCTTTTTGTCATTGTATTTTTCCTGATGTTTGGCATTCTTGCTTTATAGGCCTGTTTGTAGATTCTGTGTTAGTCTTTTCTGAACAAAAGTTGTTACAATAAAAGGAAGGAACAACGGGTCCTGCTTGTCCCAGAGACATAGAATTGAAGGCCCCGCTGAAGGCCATCCAAACTAACCCCATTTCTGCTAGACAGGAAGACTCACTCCAATGTCTCTCACAGACAATTTCTTTGACTTCCAGTAGAGAGAAAGGGACCACCGATTTATTTCCTTCTTCCTCCCATTTTTTGCAGGATGCCCTCCTGGAGAACCGGCGTCTCTGGCTCTGGATCAAGGCCTTGTTGGGCATCCGCTCCTCCAGCAAATACCGGAAGTTGCAGCGGCAGGTGGAGGGAGAGGCCTCTTGGCCTCCGATGAACCACAGAGATTTCACAGAGGATGCAAAAAGAAATAGAAAAAGCAAGACCTACGTCAACCCTGCCTATGAAAACAGTGAAGATGTCTAGCTGTCTGTGAAGGGCTGGCTAGAGGGACAAGGTCTTGCAAACTTCTTGCCTCATTGTTACATGTCTTCAAATCCTTTCTGACTTATGGAGACCCCAAAGAGACCCTATTGCAAGGTTTCCTTGGCAAGGATTGTCCAGAGAGGGTTGCCTTTGCCTTCTGTTGAGTGGTTGCACCTCTGCTAAAACCGTGGGTTCAATGGCCCAGCATGTCTAGCTTTCAAGAAGCCCAAACCAGACACAGTCGGGTAGAAGGCAAAAGCAGAGGTTTGTTCTCAATGTCCAGAGAAGATGTCGGTGGAGACAACACTCTAAATTACTGACATAACACAATTGCAAACACAGAGCATTTTTATTTCATTTGACAGCCATTCAAGAAACCTGCATCAGCTTCTGATTGGTTCAAAAACTGTCCTGAGTGGCTGAGGACTCCATTGAACATCATTGCTGTTTGAATCCTTGTTGTGACAGGAAATTCAATAAGCTGCCATTGGAGTATTTGAAGTCCATTTAATGGTCTACCTCTAAAAGGGCATGATCCAGAAATAATGTGGTGTGGCCTTGGGAAATGAGTCCATGATGGGCCTAATGCATTGACTCTGGGTAACGCAATAGGGTTTAGTCCAGTGTACACAATGGATACTTGGGAATGATGAGTATCTCAATAGGTTAATGGGGCTTGGGGCTTGGGTGCCGGATCTTTCCCACAGATAGCCCTGTGGGATATCAATGGGAGCAGAACACGGACATTCATTGAATAGTTGGGGTGTTGTATGGTTTCCGGGTTGTAACGTCTCTGAAGATGCCAGCCACAAGTGCAGGTGTAACATCAGGAGAAAATGCTACTAGAACATGGCCATACAGCCAGGAAACCACACAACATCCCAGTGATTCCGGCCGTGGAAGCTTCCAACAATACATACATTGAATAATTTCTCATTCATTAAGTTCCCCGTTCATTGTGAGGGAATTATGGAAATCAAAGGAAGAGGATTTGGGTGAGAACAGACAACATTCCAAAAGCAATTCATAACAAAGGCTCAGGTGAAGCATGATGCATGCTCATTGGATCTGGCATCTTAAGATTGCCATCTTAAAACCTGGTAAAGATGCCTCCAATGCCAGGAACTATCGACCAATCTCCCTCTTATGTCATCTATATAAAGTCTATGAGAGGATGCTATTAAATCGACTAGGACTTGTTATCGAACCCAAGCTTATTGCACAACAAGCAGGTTTCAGACCAGGGAAAAACTGTACAGGTCAAATTCTTCATCTGACTGAACATATCGAGGAAGGCTATGAGAAAGGCTGCATTACGGGAACAGTTTTTGTGGACCTTACGGCAGCCTATGACATGGTGCAACATAGAAAAATGCTGCATAAAGTCTACCATATCACCCGGGACTTTGACTTTACAAAAACTGTCCAGACCCTCTTAGAAAACCGCAGCTTCTATGTGGAGTTTCAGGGCCAGAAAAGCAGATGGAGGAGGCAAAAGAATGGTTTACCCCAAGGCAGCGTTCTTGCACCGACCTTATTTAACATCTTCACCAACGATCAGCCACTACCACCACTCACAAAGAGCTTTATATATGCTGATGACCTTGGCCTTACAACACAAGCGAAAGATTTTGAAACAGTTGAAAAGCAACTCACCAATGCCTTGAAAGATCTCTCCAGCTACTACAAAGAGAACCACCTGAAGCCCAACCCTGCCAAGACACAAGTGTGTGCTTTCCACCTACGTAACCGCGAAGCCAACAGGAAACTGAAAGTTACTTGGGAAGGCCAAGAGCTCGAACACTGTTTACATCCTAAATACCTTGGTGTCACCTTAGACCGAACACTAACATATAGGAAACACGGCATGAACACCAAGCACAAAGTAGCTGCACGCAATAACATCCTGCGGAAACTGACTGGCAGCGCATGGGGAGCAGACCCACAAGTAGTAAGAACATCAGCCTTGGCCTTGTCTTACCCAACGGCTGAGTAGGCCTGTCCTGTTTGGCACAAGTCTGCCCATGCAAAGCAGGTGGACATAGCACTGAAGGAAACATGCAGAATCATCACGGGATGCCTTAAACCGACACCTGTAGATAAACTCCACAAGTTAGCTGGCATTGCCCCTCCTGACGTGCGACGGGAAGTTGCTGCCAACGGTGAGAGAAAAAAGGTCGAACATTGTGAAAGCCACCCACTGCATGGCTATCAGCCTCCTCCCACCAGACTCAAATCAAGGAAGGGCTTCATGAGAACCACCACTCCTCTTGATGTTCCTCCAGCAACAGCAAGGGTGTCCCTCTGGGTAGCTAAACCTGGCAATTCTAACTGGATGGCCCCCCATGAGGGTCTTCCTTCCTCCAGGGCCAAACCAAGAATGGGCAACTTGGAAGTCCCTGAACAGACTCAGAAGTGGAGTGGGCAGATCTAAAGACAACTTGGCAAGGTGGCACTACCTGGAGGAATCCTCCACCTTGTGTGACTGTGGAGCTGAACAAACAACTCAGCACATGTATGCTTGCCCACAATGCCCTGCCTCATGTACGGAGGAGGAGTTGTTTAAAGCTACAGACAATGCGGTTGCTGTTGCCCGCTTTTGGTCCAAAACTATTTAGTTGCTTGTGATTTCTTTTCTTTTCTATTTATTTCCATTATTTGAAATGTATTTGCTGTACCAATGCTTTTGACACGAAATAAATTGGATCTGGCAGAGCAGCAGCTTCTCTGTCATACTTTGATAGGTTTCTTTATACACGTCATATTTTGGGGGTCCGATGCCTTGATATCACTTTCTCTGAGGCTGAGAGAGTGAGACCCTTGCTCATGCCCCCCCAGTGGGTTTCCATGGCTGAGTGAAGATAAAACTCCCTGGAGAACATGATTATGAAGAAGGCCCTTCCTTGGGAGGAGGCTCAATGGCAGCACATGGGTCTCTTTCTGGGGCCAAGACAAAACGGGACGTGCAGCACTGATTAATTGTTGCTGTTTCTGGAATGGTCTTAACTGTTGCTGTGTTTGGTATGTTTGTATCTGGTTGAAATTACATTTCGATCCAGAAGTGGTTTCCCTTGTTATTATTGAAAACTGTCTTGAGATCTCAAGATAAGGGGCAGGAGAGAAGTATTTTAATACAGACAACACTAAATGTTTTGAGTAAACACAAGGTATCTTTTTACCTTGGCTTTAATGCATATTCAGTTGCATTTGCACTGCAGAATTAGAGCAGGTGAGCACCACATTCATTTCTGTGTCTCAATGCTATGGAGTCATGGGATTTGTAGTTCAGAGAGATCATTGTCCTTCTCTATCAGAAAGGTCTAGGGCCACAACAAACTACAACTCCCAGGATTCCATGACAGTCAAAGAGGCATCTTATTTACCTCCACTTTGGATTTTGTGTTGCTTCTTTAAAAAAATAATTTTAGCAATTTTTCTGCCCACATCTTTGAAACCTATTTTCACTTTGGAACTTAGGATGCATCTACACTCTAGACTTAATCCAGTTTGACCACACTTTAACTGCTATGGCTCAATGGTATTAAGTTCTGGGAGTTGTAGTTTGGTGAGGCACCAGCACTCTTTGTCAAAGAAGGTTAAAGTCCTTCTGAAACTACAACTCCCAAAATCCCATAGCCTTGGGCTGTGGCAGTTAAAGTGGAGTCAAACTGCATTACTTCTCAAGTGTAGAATTCTCCAAGTCTCCAAGAGTATGCATGGGTTTTTTGTTTTGTCTTTTTCATAGAAATTAGCCTTTTTTTGAACAACATTTTCTCTGCAAAAAACAGTACTTATACTCAGAAATATTTTCTGGGCAGGAAAGTCAGTATCCTGCATAGAAAATGACATTTCCTGCACACACACACACACATGTTATGAACAAAATAGTGTCTGTACCTTTGTTCTTAAGTTGAATTTGTTTGTGAGTCAGAACAGGGACATTTTAAGTGTAATTCCAGCCACACACACACACACATATATACAGTAGAGTCTCACTTATTCAACATAAACGGGCCGGCAGAATGTTGAATAAGCGAATATGTTGGATAATAAGGAGGGATTAAGGAAAAACCTATTAAACATCAAATTAGGTTATGATTTTACAAATTAAGCACCAAAACATCATGTTATACAACAAGTTTGACAGAAAAAGTAGTTCAATACAGAGTAATGCTATGTAGTAATTACTGTATTTATGAATTTAGCACCAAAATATCACGATGTATTGAAAACATTGACTACAAAAATGTGTTGGATAATCCAGAACGTTGGATAAGCAAGTGTTGGATAAGTGAGACTCTACTGTATATATATGTGTGTGTGTGTGTGTGTGTGTGTGTGTCTGGAGTTAGACTTAAAAATGTTCCTATTCCAAACGACACCTCAGGTAAAAGCTAATCAATGTGGAGAAAACTAAGTTTTCCCAGTTTATTCCACATTAATTAATCATCTGGAAGGGAAAGCCCAAGGTTGTAGGTAGGGTGTGGACAGAAAAACAGGAAGATGCGGGTTATTTTAACCTGCTTCCTCCCAGGTTTCTGCCCTGTGTAGAAGGGCCCTGCGTCACTTGCATGGAGGATGTTTGTAATTCAAGGACGGACTGTAGACACACTGACACCAGTAATCCATATTTTTTTCAATAACACGCATTCACTCACACATTCTCACTGACTCGTGCGTCCAGCGTCACATCGGCCATCCCTTTGCTGTTCCTGGCTGTCGCGGGAAGAGAGGCGGATGGTCAGGCCTGGCTCTGTGTACCCGAAGGCCTGGCACACGCTCCCTTTGGGAGGGCCTTCCTTCCTTACACAGGGGTTATATCATCCATCATTTGATTGCTCAGTGGTTACTCTCCGCTCTGCTTTTGGTCAGGTGCCGCTTCATCAATCACCAAACTAACAGGGCGCTGCGTTCATTCTCCTCCAACTGGACAAAATAAAACTTCAGTGATCTCTGATTCTAACGTTCTGCTGAGGTTTTATTGGGATAAAGGATTTTAAAATTTGCTTCTCGGGAGCTCGCCAGGTGATTGCGCAATCCTCCTTGCTGGCTTTGCGTGGGTCTCCTCCGCTAGGAGAGATCCCCAAATCTTTGATCTCGACCTCAACACCATGCTTTCTCTTTATGTTTGTGCGTGTACACTTTGTAACACCTGTTTGTACTTTTATCTCTTTTGGCTGAATCGAATATTTATTTATTTATTTACAGTATTTATATCCCGCCCTTCTTTCTCACCCCGAAGGGGACTCAGGGCGGATTACAATGAACACATATATGGCAAACATTCAATGCCAACAGACAAACAACATATATAGACAGACACAGAGGCATTTAACATTTTTTGTCCAGCTTCACGATTCCAGCCACAGGGGGAGCTGTTGCTTCACTGTCCAGTAGTGGCTGTACTTCCTCATTCCATTCCTTGTGTTTTGATGGCAGTTTTATGATGTTGTAAATTAGTTAAATTAGCCTCCCGCATAAAGCGTATCTACATTTCCCTAATTGACAGATGCAACTGTCTTTCGGGGCTGCATAGGTCAACAGCAAGCCGGGCTATTTAATGGTCGGGGGCTTAACTCGATTCGGGTTTCAAACTCATGACCTCTCGGTCAGTAGTGATTTATTGCAGCTGGTTACTAGCCAGCTGCGCCACAGCCCGGCCCTCTGTGGCTTGTCTTCAACCAGGTGAGTGTTTCTCTGTCCTGCCCAAGGATCCTTTTATCCCTAGTACTAGCTTATCCACTTCATTATGGAATCCTGGGAGTTGTAGTTTGGCAAGGCCATTAGCCTTCCCTGCCTAAGAGGGTTGGTGTCCCGCCAAAGTCCAAATCCCAGGATTGCATAGCAGTGAGCTATGGCAGTTCAAGTGGGGCCAAACCTCATTCATTCCACACACAACCAATGTCAGAAAATGCACCAGGCTTCCAAATTTCACACCTTGATTGGCAGCTAAAGAAGAAGGGAATTAAGTGGAAGAGGAGCTGGGCGTGGAGCATTCTTCTCATCTTTGGAGGGGGGGGGGGGGAGAGAGAGAGATACTACTCAGCAGTTATGGAATATCTCTTTGTAGTAAAAGGATCTTCACCAATTAAGGCCCAAAACAAAACAAGGATGTCTATGGTTCCTTTTGGATGCACCCGGAACCTCTCGTTGCAGGCTGAGCATTTTCACTACAGTGATACCAAATGTTGCTTTTCATGGTGCAATTGCAAAATGTCAAACTCTCCAACATTTCACGGGCACAATCTGGGACACATCTTGCCAAATGGCATCAGAGTAAAAGGAGTGAATGAGGAAGGTGGTGATGATGATAATGATGATGATGAAGATGATGGTGTATACCCTGTTTTGTTCTCTTGAGAACAGAAGCAAATTGAAACATTATGCTCCGTTGGAATATCCTTCCTTCTCTGGAAGTTTTAAAACATCAGTTGAATGTTGTATCAGTTGTATATATGTATTTTTATCCTTTACAATTTTATCTTGTAAATCGCCTAGAGCATCTTGGATGGAGGGCGATTAATAAGTAATTAAATGATGATGATGATGATGATGAATGGCCATCTGTCAGGAAGGCTTAGATGGTAGCTTCCAGCCTGGCAGAAAATTTATTTATTTACAGTACAGTAGAGTCTCACTTATCCAACACTCGCTTATCCAACGTTCTGGATTATCCAACGCATTTTTGTAGTCAATGTTTTTAATATATCGTGATATTTTGGTGCTAACTTTGTAAATACAGTAATTACAACATAACATTACTGCGTATTGAACTACTTTTTCTGTCAAATTTGTTGTATAACATGATGTTTTGGTGCTTAATTTGTAAAATCATAACCTAATTTGGAGTTTAATAGGCTTCTCCTTAATCTCTCCTTATTATCCAACATATTCGCTTATCCAACGTTCTGCCGGCCAGTTTATGTTGGATAAGTGAGACTCTACTGTATTTATATTCTGCCATTCTCACCCCGAAGGGGACTCAGGGCAGATCACATTACACATATAAGGCAAACATTCGATGCCTTTAACATAGAACAAGGACAAGACAAACATAGGCTCCGAGCTGGCCTCGAACTCATGACCTCTTGATCAGAGTAATTTGTTACAGCTGGCTGCAGCTGGCTGGCTGCTCACCAGCCTGCGCCACAGCCCGGGCCCAAAATGATTGGTCTGGGTGGTCCTTGGGGTCCCTTCCAGCTCTAGGATTCTATGATTAAAAGCAATCCTCAGAGGTTGAGACTTATATTGGAAAGAAACTAAGCAAGGAAGGTTTATATATCTGTGGAAGGTCCAGGGTGGGAGAAAGGACTCTTGTCTGTTGGAGGCCAGTGTGAATGTTGTAATTAATCACCTTGATTAGCATTGATGGCCTTGCCAGATTCATTCCTGCCGAGGGGAATCCTTTGTTCAGAGGCATTAGCTGCCCCTGATTGATTCCTGTCTGGAATTCCCCTGTTTTCTGAGTGTTGCTCTTTATTTACTGTTCTGATTTTGGAGATTTTTTTAAATACTGGGAGCCAGATTTTGTTCATTTTGATAGTTTCCTCCTTTCTGTTGACATTGTCCACCTGCTTGTGGATTTCAAAGGCTTCTCTGTGTCGTCTGACATGTTAGTTGTTGGCAGGCCCGTAGCAAGGATTTTGATTTTTTTTGGGGGGGGGGGGGGCTGAGACTGAGTGAGAGAGGATCTACCCTAGCAAACCTTTTGTATCGTTATCCCAATACCCCCATGCATATGGGATATATTGAGCATTATATATATATAATATGGGGCCGGGCTGTGGTGCAGGCTGGTGAGCAGCGTGCTGCAATAAATCACTCTGACCATGAAGTCATGAGTTCGACGTCAGCCCGTGGCGGGGTGAGCACCCGTCAATTAAAAAATAAAAAATAGCCCCTGCTTGTTGCTGACCTAGCAACCCGAAAGATAGTTGCATCTATCAAGTAGGAAATAAGGTACCACTTATAAAGTGGGGAGGCAAGTTTAACTAATTTACAACGTTGGAATGAGGAAGTGCCGTCACAGTGGGCGATGAAGCAGCTTCTCCCCCCTGTGGCCAGAATCGAACATCCTCTCAGGAGAAGGTTAAATTGCCTCTGTGTCTGTCTCTGTCTCAGTTCTATGTGTATATGGGCATTGAATGTTTGCCCTATATGTATATAATGTGATCCGCCCTTTGGGGTGAGAAGGGTGGAATATAAATACTGTAAATAAATAATAAATAAGCATGGTAATGATATGAATAAACGTAACAGTTGATAATCAGATCATGATATGAATAAACATAACAGTTGAAATAATACCAGTAAGGCCTTCTCGTGGACCACCCTGAGCATTTTTTTGGGGGGGGGGGTGCTGAATGGGGCTCCCATTCCAGCTCCCCTTTGTATTCCTGAAAACTCAGAGATGCGACTCGTGGGGCCCCAACGCTCCCCGGACTTCCTCAAGGGAGGCCCACGGGAGGAGTCTTGTCTCGGGGAGGATTCTCCTTTGGGGATTTCCCCTCCTTCGTTGAGCAGGTTGCCAACACAGCCATTCCTGTTTGGTCAGCAGTTAATCAGGCAGTATCGGCACCACCTTGGCGTCATTGCTGTGGCCCACAAAAAAGGAAGCGCACGGTGCACGCTCAGATCTGTGGTGTGGTGGGACCTCTGACTTTCCTCGCAAGCAAAGCTCTGATCCGCCTGGATCTGGATCCACCACCGTTTTCCTCGAAGGACGGCTCCCCTGAGCTCTCCTTCCTTCCTGCTTCTTTGGCAGGAGGAGCACACGCTTTTGCGTCAGTCTTCTGAGTTGCTGAGTAATAAACAACAGCCAGAAAGGAGGATGGGCCAAAGCACTAATGGGTTTTAAAGCTCTTTGAGAGTTCAGACAAGGCTACACCCAAAGCTCCCCAACACTGTGCCAAATGACTCACACTTTGGGGAGAGAGATGAGCAGCCACTCACCTCCCTTGAGTTTTGCATAGAGGTGAAACCGGCAGAAGGGAAGTTGAGATCATAGAGACCTAGAGTCAGAAAAGAACCCCAGAGGTACCCAGTCCAGGAAGACACTATCCGACCGCTCCTGACAGATGGTCATCCAGCTTCTGCCTGGAAACCTCCAGAGAGGGAGACTTCACCAGATTCCCAGGACATTATAATAATAATCATTATTATTTTTATACCCCGCCCCATCTCCCCGAAGGGACTCAGGGCGGCTTACATGGGGCCTTGCCCGAGAAAACAATCAAATATCAAAACACAGCAATAAAACAGTTATCCAACAAAAACATCAATTACAGTAGAAACAATCGTTAAAAGCAACATAAAACATACAATATTAACACTGGAGACTAATTCATAGAACCCAGGCAACGTGCAACATGTGCCGAAATGGGCCGAAATGGGGAAGGTAATTTCACAGTTGAAATGGACAAAGTGCAATATAGCATTGGCAACACCTCGAGAATGGGGCTATTATAAAATGGGCAGATAGATCAGTCCGACACCACATTGACTGCTGTGACAGGGAGAGCGAGAAGGAAAGGAAGGGATTTCAGTAAGGCCTTCGACAAAGTCCCCCACGACCTTCTGGCAAACAAACTAGTAAAATGTGGGCTAGACAAAACTACGGTTAGGTGGATCTGTAATTGGCTAAGCGAACGAACCCAAAGGGTGATTCTCACCAATGCGTCGTCTTCATCATGGAAAGAAGTGACAAGTGGAGTGCCACAAGCAGGGCTCCGTCCTGGGCCCGGTTCTGTTCAACATCTTTATTAACGACTTAGACGAAGGGTTAGAAGGCACGATCATCAAGTTTGCAGACGACACAAAACTGGGAGGGAGAGCCAACACTCCAGAAGACAGGAGCAGAATTCAAAACGATCTTGACAGACTAGAGAGATGATTGGCTGAAACTCACAAAATGAAGTTCAACAGGGACAAATGCAAGATACTTCACTTCAGCAGAAAAAATGGAAATCAAAGATACAGAATGGGGGACGATGCCTGGCTTGAGAGCAGTGTGTGCGAAAAAGACCTTGGAGTCCTCGTGGGGAGGAAGATGAACATGAGCCAGGAATGTGATGCGGCTGCTAAAAAAGCCAATGGGATTCTGGCCTCATCAATAGGGGAATAGCGTCTAGATCCAGGGAAGTCCTGCTCCCCCTTATTCTATTCTGCCTTAGTCAGACCACACCTGGAATCACACTGTGTCCAATTTTGGGCACCGCAGTTGAAGGGAGATGCTGACAAGCTGGAAAGCGTCCAGAGGAGGGCGACTCAAATGATCAAGGGTCTGGAGAACAAGCCCTATGAGGAGCGGCTTAAAGAGCTGGGCATGTTTAGCCTGCAGAAGAGAAGGCTGAGAGGAGACATGATAGCCATGTACAAATACGTGAAGGGAAGTCATAGGGAGGAGGGAGGGGGCTTCCTTTCTGCTGCCCTGCAGACTAGGACGCAAGGGAACAAGGGCTTCAAACTACAGGAAAGGAAGGAGATTCCACCTGAACATCAGGAAGAACTTCCTCACTGTGAGAAGGGCTGTTCGGCAGTGGAACTCTCTCCCCGGGGCCGTGGTGGAGGCTCCTTCCTTGGAGGCTTTTAAGCAGAGGCTGGATGGCCATCTGTCGGGGGTGCTTTGAATGCGATTTCCTGCTTCTTAGCAGAATGGGGTTGGACTGGATGGCCTGTGAGGTCTCTTCCAACTCTACTATTCTATGATTCTATGATTCTATGATTCTAAGGGACACTTGTGGCCAAAGGGACAAACATGGCTCCATCGTTTGGGAAAGAACATCGACCAGAGGAAACCTTCACACACGGATAGATAGATACCTACATAAAAACTCCAACCATCACCCAAGTCAAAAAAGAAGCACAATCAAAGCCCTGGAAGACCGTGCCAAAGGAATCTGCAAAGCCCACCTCCTCCAAGGAGAACTGGACCACTTAAACCCGGCTCTCCAGGCCAATGGAGACTCCACTACAGACATCATAAGAGACGCAAGACCAAGAAAATGCCATGAGAGCAAAGACAAAGCTCCACCCAAAGGAAAAGGGTTCTGACCAGACATCAAGGGAACCATCCTCTCCTCCATCCTAGTGGTCTTTCTTCTTCTTCTTCTTCTTCTTCTTCTTCTTCTTCTTCTTCTTCTTCTTCTTCTTCTTCTTCTTCTCTGATTCATATGTTATTTGAGTGATTATATTGCTTCTGTTTATGTGATTGTTTTAGTCAATTGTTATGTTTTTTAAAAATTCTTATAGCATTTTATAGTGTTTTCAGTGTTTTATTGTATAATGTTTTAGGCTGATTTTATATTGGAAACCGCCCCGAGTCCCTTTCGGGAGAGAGGGTGGTATACAAAGAAACTTTTACTTACTTACTTAATTACAATGATTGCAGAGGGAAGCTGAGGAAAAAACACAACCTACAAAACTATCAACAGACCCACCAAGATAATAATAATAATAATAATAATAATAATAATAATAATAATAATAATAAAAAAACTGTGTAAGGAAGCTGACGAAACCATTGATCATATCCTCAGCTGCTGTAAGAAAATCGCACAGACAGACTACAAACAGAGGCACAACTGTGTGGCCCAAATGATTCATTGGAACTTATGCCTCAAGTACCACCTCCCAGCAGTAAAGAACTGGTGGGATCACAAACCTGCAAAAGTATTGGAGAATGGGCACGCAAAGATACTGTGGGACTTCCGAATCCAGACTGACAAAGTTCTGGAACACAACACACCAGACATCACAGTTGTGGAAAAGAACAAGGTTTGGATCATTGATGTTGCCATGCCAGGTGACAGTCGCATAGATGAAAAACAACAGGAAAAACTCAGCCGCTCTCAGGACCTCAAGATTGAACTTCAAAGACTCTGGCAGAAACCAGTGCAGGTGGTCCCGGTGGTGATGGGCACACTGGGTGCCGTGCCAAAAGATCTCAGCCGGCATTTGGAAACAATAGACATTGACAAAATTACGATCTGCCAACTGCAAAAGGCCACCCTACTGGGATCTGTGCGCATCATCCGAAAATACATCACACAGTCCTAGACACTTGGGAAGTGTTTGACTTGTGGTTTTGTGAAACGAAATCCAGCATATCTATCTTGTTTGCTGTGTCGTACAACGTCGTTGTGTCAATAATAATAAAACTTTATTTATACCCCGCCACCATCTCCCCAACGGGGACTCGGGGCGGCTTACATGGGGTCTTGCCCAGGAGAATACAATATAACAAAATATAAAAAACAACATATCATAATACAATTAACCAATACAGTAGATAAAAATGTGCAGTACAACACAAAGTCAAGAAAGCAATATAACAAGGGCGGGCCGCATGAACACTAAGTTAAAAACTCGGGGTGAGAAAGGGATCAGAATAAAACCCTCGGGGGACAGGGACATCAGATAGTGATGGATAGAATCCAACAAATGCTGCGTTCAGCAAAGGACAAGGGGGATCCTCTCACCTCTGCAGGAGTCTACTGTATCCCATGCAGCTGTGGATACATCTCCATAGGGACAAGTCTACAGAAGGACCATCAGATGCAGCAGCATCACCCAAACACGAAAGGCACTGCAGACTGACTCGACCAGAGAAGTCCGCCATAGCAGAGCCCTCGAGGGACCAACCTGGACAGAGAACATTATCTGAGAACACAGAAATGCTGGACCACTCTCACAACCACCTTGTCAGACGACACAGAGAAACCACTGAAATCCACAAGAAGCATGTGGACAACTTCATCAGCAAGGAGGAAACCATGAAAATGGACACTATTAAAAAATCTTAAAACCAGGGCAGTAAATAAAGAACAACACTCAGAAAACAGGGGAATTCCAGGCAGGAAACAATCAGGGCCGGCTAATGCCTCCCAACAAAGGATTTCCCAAACAGGAAGCAGCAAGACTTTGAAGCTGCAAGGCCATTCAATGCTAATCAAGGTGGCCAATTACAACATTTATACTTGCCTCCAGCAGACAAGAGTTCTTTCTCCCAACCTTGACTTTCCATAGATATATAAATTTGCCTAGTTTCCAACAGACCTCACAACCTCTGAGCATGCCTGCCATAGTTGTGGGTGAAACGTCAGGAGAGAATGCTTCTGGAACGTGGCCAGGCAGCCCCAGAAAACTCACAGCAACCTACCAGAGAGACTGTTAAAAAGGCTGATTCAGTCAATTCTCTTATCCAGTGATCAGCCCTGAAGACGTTTTCCAGTTGCTTCATGACGTGGAAAGTGAGGCCCTGGCCATGCAGACTGAGACGGAAAAGACAGGTGTGCCTCTCACCTGTTGCGTTTTGTCTGGCGAAGGCCCTCCGTCCTAATGGTTCTTATAGGGCTTCTGCCTCTCCCTGAGCAGCTCCAGGTTCAGCAAACAGCAGCTCCTCCAAAGTGGAGACACCAGGGAGAAGGCTTCTCAGGGTCAGAACCCAAAAGGACCTCCGTAGCAGATGGGAGACCTGATGGGCCAGAGCTAACCAAGTGAATTTCAGCACGGGGAAATGTATGGTACTATGATTTGGAAATAAAAATGAAATGCACAGATACAAGATGGGTTGGACTTGGCTTGGAAACAGTCCACGAAAGAGCTAGAAGTCTTAGTGTAAACAATTACCATCAAAGGGTCCTGGCTCAGGAGGGAAATCAGGCAGAAAAA
Organism: Anolis carolinensis; assembly: GCF_035594765.1. Taxonomy (NCBI): domain Eukaryota; kingdom Metazoa; phylum Chordata; class Lepidosauria; order Squamata; family Anolidae; genus Anolis; species Anolis carolinensis. Next base: position 287,821,967 of record NC_085843.1, on the reverse strand, counting down.
TCCAGTCTCGTGAGAGATGCAAAAAGCAAAGTTTATTATCATAGCTATGACAAGGGAAACAGCCGTAGGCACCAATTTCAATGGCTGCAACAACATGTGCGTAGCAAACAAAGAATAAATACCTTTGGCTTATCTAAAATTGACCAAGGGCTGAGGGTCTTCCTCACCTTCCACACCCACTTGGCATAAGTGATACCTGTGACCTCACTTGTTGATTTCAAGCTAACTTTTGGTCTTGGAACTTTCTGGAGAAAGGCACCAGCTCGCAGAAAGGGAGGGGCATATGCAGAGGCAAAGCTACATTATTTATTTATTTATTTATTTACAGTCTATATATTCCGCCCTTCTTTCTCACCCCGAAGGGGACTCAGAGCGGATTACAATGAACACATATATGGCAAACATTCAATGCCAACAGACAAACAACATATATAGACAGACACAGAGGCATTTAACATTTTTTTTTCCAGCTTCACGATTCTGGCCACAGGCGGAGCTGTTGCTTCACTGTCCAGTAGTGGCTGTACTTCCTCATTCCATTCCTCGTGTTTTGCTGGCAGTTTTATGATGTTGTAAATTAGTTAAATTAGCCTCCCGCATAAAGCGTACCTAAATTTCCCTAATTGACAGATACAACTGTCTTTCGGGGCTGCATAGGTCAACAGCAAGCCTGGCTATTTAATGGTCAGGGGCTTAAGCCGACCCGGGCTTCGAACTCATGACCTCTCGGTCAGTAGTGATTTATTGCAGCTGGTTACTAGCCAGCTGCGCCACAGCCCTGCGCCACATAGGCAATAGTTTATTATTTTCTGGCTTATGGTCCCTTCATTAGTGAGACCATGAGCTGGACATGAACCAAGAGTGTGATGCGGCAGCTAAAAAGGCCAGTGTAGTAGTAGTAAACTTTTATTACGGTCAATGACCAGCTCGTAACGGGGGTACCCAGTTCTGTACATCCATGTTAGTGTGATTCTAGTGTGATTCTAGACTGCAGTTTAGGTTGCAGGAAGTCCTAATCCCACTCTAGAATCATAGAATCATAGAATAGTAGAGTTGGAAGAGACCACATGGGCCATCCAGTCCAACCCCCTGCTAAGAAGCAGGAAATCGCATTCAAAGCACCCCCGACAGATGGCCATCCAGCCTCTGTTTCAAAGCCTCCAAGGAAGGAGCTCCACCACACTCCAAGGCAGAGGGTTCCACTGTTAATAATAATAATGATAATAATAATAATACAGTAGAGTCTCACTTAGAATCATAGAATCATAGAATCATAGAATAGTAGAGTTGGAAGAGACCACATGGGCCATCTAGTCCAACCCCCTGCCAAGAAGCAGGAAATCGCATTCAAAGCACCCCCGACAGATGGCCATCCAGCCTCTGCTTAAAAGCCTCCAAAGAAGGAGCCTCCACCACGGCCCCGGGGAGAGAGTTCCACTGCCGAACAGCCCTTCTCACAGTGAGGAAGTTCTTCCTGATGTTCAGGTGGAATCTCCTTCCTTTCCTGTAGTTTGAAGCCATTGTTCCCTTGCGTCCTAGTCTGCAGGGCAGCAGAAAACAAGCTCCCTCCCTCCTCCCTATGACTTCCCCTCACGTATTTGTACATGGCTCTCATGCGTCCTCTCAGCCTTCTCTTCTGCAGGCTAAACATGCCCAGCTCTTTAAGCCGCTCCTCATAGGGCTTGTTCTCCAGACCCTTAATCATTTTAGTCGCCCTCCTCTGGACGCTTTCCAGCTTGTCAACATCTCCCTTCAACTGTGGTGCCCAGAATTGGACCCAGTGTGATTCCAGGTAAAGTGGTCTGACCCAGGCAGAATAGAATAAGGGGGAGCAGGACTTCCCTGGATCTAGACGCTATTCCCCTATTGATGCAGGCCAGAATCCCGTTGGCTTTTTTAGCTGCTGCATCACATTGTTGGCTCATGTTTAACTTGTTGTCCACGAGGACTCCAAGGTCTTTTTCACACACACTGCTGTCAAGCCAGGCATCGTCCCCCATTCTGTCTCTTTGATTTCCATTTCTCTTTTGCTTGGGCCAGACCTTTTCACCTGGAATCATAATCTTGCGTCCTGTTTCTCTTGCTCCCACCACCATCACAAGCACGGTTGGCAGGGACGAGGGAGAGGCCTTCTCGCTGGTGGCTTCCCAGCTCTGGAACGCCCTTCCGAGGGAGATCAGACAAGCTGCTACCTTATCCTCATTTCATAAGAATCTGGTTTCAGCAGATCTTTGAGTAGAGCTTTTTCGTCCTGCCGGCTATGCTCTTGCCCTTTACCCATTTCCCTGCCCACTACATATTGTAGCATCTGATACGCCTAGCACTTTAGCCAGCCATTTCAATGCCGAATCCTGGTCACTGTACAAGGAATTCGTGATTGAGGTTTGTTATTGATTTTAAATCCTTGTTACATGACTATATGTCTTATGTATTTATGTTTACGTGGTATTGCGTTTTAATTGCTGTATGGTTTTTAACTTGTTTATTTATTTATTTATTTACAGTATTTATATTCCACCCTTCTTTCTCACCCTGAAGGGGACTCAGGGCGGATCACATTGTACACATACAAGGCAAACATTCAATGCCATATAACATAGAACAGAGACAGAGACAGACACAGAGGCAATTTAAACCTTCTCCAGCTTCCTGAGGGTATGCTTGATTCCGGCCACAGGGGGAGCAGATGCTTCATCATCCGCTGTGACGGCAACTTCCTCATTCCAACGACGGCTAGGTGATTTATATGGTGTCGTAAATTAGCCTCCCCACATATAAGTGGTACCTAAATTTCCTACTTGATAGATGCAACTATCTTTCGGGTTGCTTAGGTCAACAACAAGCAGGGGCTATTTTTTTAAAAAAAAATTATTTATTTTAATTGTCAGGAGCTCACCCTGACATGGGCTGGCCTCGAACTCATGACCTTTTGGTCAGAGTGATTTATTGCAGCTGGCTGCTAACCAGCCTGCGCCACAGCGAGTCTCCATCTAAAATGCCCATACTCTCTACTAGGTTAGCCATATTCTTAGAAATCCTTCTAGAAAAGATCTGTGCCAACTTGAGCAAATGCATCATCTCTAAAATCTGGTTGCGAATATCTCAAGACATCTATTTAGTACGCAATATGTCAACAAATGTCTAGGTCGTTTTCCTTGAGCTTCCTTAATTCCTTTATTATAACATTCATTTTGTACGTTTCATGTGTATTGGAAGTCGAGTCCCTCGAGGAGATGGGCCAGTATATAAATAAAGTTTTATTATGATAGTAATGAGAAAAGCACCCTCCTCTCCTCCTTTCATGCACCATTGTATTACATCTCTACCAAGTCTTTGCATGCTCACCTTTAGGGGAGAAATCCCTCCTTTTGTGACCTGAAGCAGCCAGAATGCGATGCTGATCCTGCCTGTTGCTTGTGATGCCAGCGAGAGGAAGAGAAAGGCGTCTCAAGGAAGAGCCCGGCCTTACGTAAGAAAGAATACCTGAGGGCCGGGAGGCAGGAACAGGTTTCTCAGCCGTGGGTTTGGTGGAAAAGGCGTGTGCTCCCGTTCTTAAAGGCAGCCGGACCGGCCATGAGGGAGGTCATTGCAGCCCTGAGCTCAGGACCGTTGCAGATGCGGAGAGAGTCCTCTGGAGTGAGTGACAGCTGTCAGTCTGGATGGGAGGGAAGCCTTCCTTGCTGGATCGGCACCATGCCCTGCTTGGCAAAGGGACCGAGGAGGAGATGGTAAGCGCCGGAGGGGGAAACGGGCTCTCGTTCATCATCTTTCTAAACATCTGCTTTGTTTGGTGTCTGCACTGGAGAGTTTGGCTCTCAAAGCAGAATCATTTGCAAGGGAACTGCTACCTGGAAGGTCATGCGCTGGAGGGTGGAAATGCTCTTGAAAGTTATGGGTCAATTCTCTTGGTAGCCCTTTGCTTTCTGCCAGTGCCAGGTTGGCAAGTGGGAGGCCATTCACTGGAGCATGGAAATACACTTATTTATTTATTTATTTATTTATTTATTTATTTATTTATTTACAGTATTTATATTCCGCCCTTCTCACTCCGAAGGGGACTCAGGGCAGATTACAATGAACACATATATGGCAAACATTCAATGCCAACAGACAAACAACATTCAGTTTAGACAGACACAGAGGCATTTTTAACATCTTTCCAGCTTCACGATTCCGGCCACAGGGGCAGCTGTTGCTTCACCGTCCACTGGTGGCTGTTCTTCCTCATTCTTTTCCTCGTGTTTTGCTGGCAGGTTTATGGTGTTGTAAATTAGTTAAATTAGCCTCCCGCATAAAGCGTACCTAAATTTTCCCTACTTGACAGATGCAACTGTCTTTCAGGGCTGCATAGGTCAACAGCAAGCCAGGGCTATTTATTTTTTTTAATGGTCGGAGGCTTAACCCGACCCGGGCTTCGAACTCATGACCTCTCGGTCAGTAGTGATTTATTGCAACTGGTTACTAGCCAGCTGCGCCACAGCCCGGCCCACTTGGACTTTATGGGCAAACTATTTCAACAACCCTTTATTTTCTGCTGGTGCCATTCAAAGCATTGGATGGGGGACAATGGGCCTTGATGTCTCTGCAAAAGGCTGAAGCCAGCTCCAGGCAAAGAAGAGCTTCCATGGTCAGCCATTGAGGTCTCTTCTGGAGCCCTTGCATGGCCTTGGCCTGGAGAAGGTCCTTTGCTTGGGAGGTTTCAGCCAAGGATCTCCTCTGCTGATGTTTGGCTGCACTGATGTTCCTCCTTAAGGGACAAGAGCCATAAGGCATGCGGTGGAACCCAGGAGATAGTTTAGGACGGCAATGCTCAGCTTTAGTTGAAAGAGGGACTGCAGTTGGGGATCTTGAGGGAAATGGCTTGGCTTCTGGAATGGTGCAATGTGCTTCACAGGACACAACAGGACCAGGCAATCGTTCATGCAAGTTGGTTTCTGCGAGTGCATCTACACTGTAGAGCAGTGGTTCTCAAGGTGGGGTCCACAGATGCTTTTGGCCTTCAACTCCCAGAAATCTTAACAGCTGCTAAACTGGCTGGGATTTCTGGGAGTTGTAGGCCAAAAACATCTGGGGACCCCACGCTGAGAACCACTGCTGTAGAGTGAATGCAGTGTGACACCAATTGCACTGCCATGGCTCAATGCTATGGAGTCCTGGGAGTTGTAGTTTAGAGAGACACCAGAACTCTTGGGCAGAGAAAGCTAAAGACCTTGTAGAACTCCAACAAATCCCATTGCATTGACAATGACAGTACAGGGCTGTCAAACTGCATTCATTCCACTGTGTAGACACACTTAAAGTCGTTCTCGGTTATTTTGCAATTGTAATTAGAGATTTATGTTTCACAATTACTCTGCAGCTACTTTTTAACTGCCAATACCTGGATGGCGCAATCTTCTGGACTGTGATGCCAAGCACATTCTCTTTGTGCTCATCCTTCTGAGCTTCGGATTAGCGTTACGTTGCTCTTTGCCTTTGGCTACACCTCTGCAAGAACATACGTCCAACCGGTTCTGTGGCAGATTTATCCCTTTTTTTGTTTCTCCCTTAAGCTTTAGAAAAACAAGTCACTGATCCTAATAAAAATGAATGTTATAATAAAGGAATTAAGGAAGCTCAAGGAAGACGACCTAGACATTTGTTTACATATCGTGTACTAAATAGATGTCTTGAGATATTCGCAACCAGATTTTAGAGATGATGCATTTTTTCAGTTTGGCACAGATCTTTTCTAGAATAAATACAGATTTCTAAGAATATGGCTAACCTAGTAGAGAGTACGGACATTTTAGATGGAGATGTAATGAATATCCACATTGAGAGGGATTGTGGGTACCCTGAGGACAGGATCCGGAGCACAGATTAGAGATCTGATTGGCCAAAACTAAGAGAAGAAACTCCAGCAGTGGGAAATGCACTGCACTACCTTGAGGCAATGAAAACGACTTGCACAGATATAGGATGGGAGACACCTGGCTTGGAAACAGTTCATGGGAAAGAGATCTAGGAGTCTTAGCGGACCCCAAGCTGAACAAGAGTCAACACTGCGATGTAGCCTCTTAAAACGCCAGTGTAGTCCTAGGTTGCATCCACAGCAGTATAGCGTCCCGGTCGAGGGGGTGGTAGTCCCTCTCTCTTCGGCTTTGGCCAGACTTCCTCACCTCAATCTCTCAGTTCAGTTCTGGGCACCAAGATTCAAAAAAGGAGATGGACAGAATGAAAAGTTACCACAGGATCTGCTTAATCGCATCATTCCCTCACCCGAGTGTTCATTGTTTCACAACTGACAAATACCCAGGGATGGGTTCAACACCCTGGGAGTCTCCCCATCCCAGGAAATGCTCTTGACTGCTGATTGGAGGTCCTAGGGTTTCCCTGCCTGGCTGGGAAGGAACCACCAGCCACATCATCGCCAATCAGGCTGTAATGAAGTATGAGTTTTGTATTCATGTTTGTTGTGTTTAACTATGTGCTTGTGGTTTGGTTGGGTAGGTGTGAGATGGCAGCAGCCATTTAGTGGCTCTCCTCTGAGGCAGTTGCCATGGAGATGTGGGCAGAGCCATCTGCCAAGGGGAGGAGAAGTGAAGAGGTTTTTAAAAAGTGAAGCCTCAGTCTGTGCTCTGATGAGGCAAAGGGAAGATTGATTCCAGGTTGATGGGATCAAGGAGACTCAATTGTTCATTTTGAGTCAGTTTTAAATAAGTTTGGTGACTTATTTAATGTAGTCTGTGTCCTGGAAAGGCACAGAGAATCTGTGATAGTATATCACAGGGGTGACTGTGGTTTGAAGTCACTGGATAGTCCAAGTTTCAGACTTTGGGAACCAATCCCAGCTGGACTCACAGAGATCCATTGAAGTAACAGTTTAGAAATGAGCAGAGTGTGATGTCTCAGAGACCCTCGAGTCATGACCCCACAGCCATTATAGATCAGAGTGAAGAGGATATGGGTTTTTTCCCAACTCAGCAAGATTCCGTTCCCTTCCAGATGTCCCCTGTTGACAGTTTGGGTCCAAAACTAATTACAAAAGCCCTTGAAACAGAAAGTGTTGTTTTTGATAGGAAGTCGTTTCTCAAAACACACTGCTCTGAGAAGGAGATTTGGAGACGGAGAGAGAGGATTCTAATTAAACTGATTCCCTTGGGAGTTTTCAGGGAGGCTTACATCTGGCAAGTTGTTTTCTTCAGTCCGTTTCCCTTGGGAAAATGTGAACTCAGGCACCTGGTTCGGAGAAGTGTTTGCAGTCCCCCAACGTGTCAGTTGGAAGGTTAACATCGACTCTTGTTTCCATGTACTTCAGCGGCCTGACGGCGCGCTACTCTTGAGTAGACCGGGCATTGCGTCCCATCTCCCAGCCAAGACTGGACTGCGTTTCAGTACCACCACGATCAACTTTGCCTTGCCTTGCTTCCTTGCCTTGCCTTGTTTTCCTGCCTTGGACATTCAACTTGGAACTCTCTTGAGAGACCTTGCCTTATTCCCCACTCAAACTGCTTGGAAGTTTGAGTGTGTTTCGGTTATTGGATTTGAAAACTTGAACTCTAATACTGGACATTAAACTTTATATTACTGGACTATATTTGACCTTTCCTGAAAGGACTATTGCTGGACTATATACTCTGCTTATTTTTGTTTGATTCCTTTATTGCTTTAATAACGATATTAGATTGTTTATTGGCCTCTGTGTTGGTTTCCAGTGCTCACACAGCTTAGAGGCATCACACAGAGGAAGAAGTTTTAACTACTTTAAGTAAAAGAAGTGATACTTTAGAGAGTTTTATTCATCTCATTCTAGTATTGTAACTGTTAATAAGAATACCTCTAAGTGAAACATCTTTTGTAACCACCAAGCTTGTGCCTGAATAAACTTGATATTGTTCTTTTTACATCAAAGCCTCTGTCGTCTATAGACAATCTCAGCACAATTGCGCTACCATTTTAACACCGAATAAAGTAAAAGGCTTCCTCTGAGCTATTGGGTGGTTGAGCGCTTTTATAATCTAAAGGTCTCTCTCCACACAGTGGTGGCTGCATTTCTACTAATCGGTGGCAATTATCTTTTATTATTTGGGACATCTATTAGTTATTAATTGGGTCTTCTACACTACCCTCTTTTACATAGGCCAGTCAGCACACACCTCTCAGACAATCAGGGGTGAGGAAAACACTGTCCAGCTTTTCAGAGCCGGCCAATCAGGGAGAGCGGAGGGAATTTCAAACCCTAGCAATGTTAATGTGTGGCATTTCTTCTTTATAAAAGTGACTGCATCTTCTATATTGTTAATTCTTGTATTTTTGGGCAGGAGCCCACATGCATTGATTCTTGGCCAAGAATGCATTAAAACACCTCTGTCCTTTGTCTTCACTTCCTGGTGAGTCTTTAATCTGGAACATATTTATTTTGGTTAGCAATGCTTGCCAGGCAGACTCTCTCATTTTAATGTGGTCTAAATTCCATATCAGAAGCTTTTAAGCAGAGGCTGGGTAGTTATCTGTCAGGAGGTCTTGGATGGTGTCTTTCTGCCTAGCTGAAGGGGGTTGAACTGGATGGCCCCTGGGGGTCCCGATCCTATGATGCTATGATTCTATGAATGACTGAGCATTCATATTTTCCCACCATTTAGGAAATATTTGGCTACAGGACCCAAGTCTTCCGGAGGGCCCTTTGCATTGCCGGCTACCTCTTCTCCTGTGGAGCCCTTCTGCTCCTCTTCTACTGGAAGCCTGAGTGGGACGTCTGGGCCAACTGCACTCCCTGCGACCTGGAGGAGGCCGATATTGTGTTGTTACGGGCAACAGTAAGTCCCTTTGGATTTGCCAATACATTTGTATATATGGATGTTGTAGCTCAGTGGTTCTCCTCCATGTTGGTGTCCACTTCCACCTTGTGAGGTCTATGCAATGTGCCCACTTTCCTGGGAGCTGCATGCATAATCCCTAATCTATCATTCCTGCTCTAGCAAGAGTATGATGTTCCTCAAAAGCTTCTCTTAAAGACAATCCACCTCTTCTTTCTCTCCTGAGGATGAGTTCCAGAGATACAAGAGGAAGAAGGTGATCTCCCTTGACCTGCAGCGTCTTCTGGACAGTGAGAAACCGGAGCAGCTCTTCAGTGAAGACCAGGAATCTGTCATCAACAGAGCCATCGCCAGGCCTGGAGGCAAAGTAAGTGTTTCTTGCAATCAAAGAATTAAACCAGATGATGGGCTGAAGATATGGAGAACGCTATAGTTCATTCCTATCTCTGAAAATGCTTGAATGTGGGACAATCCCTGCATCTGTAGAAGCAGTATCTATGGTTTCATTCATCTACAAATGACAAAATATGCAATCTCTAGACACTTTCTAGATCTTCTAGTCTATCTCTAAGGTTTTCTTGGGCCAGAAGTCATTTCAATGGGATTTGCTATCATTCATGGCTTTCAGTGTCCATGCACAGTCTTGTAGCGTGAGAATGAACGAGCCACCCTATTGTATCTCCTCTCAAGAGAAACAGGAAGTTGGAATGAGCCTTGAATCTGAGCAAGAAGGGAAACTCAAAAGACAGTATTTTTGACCAAAAGGACTACCAAGCCCATCCCTGCCTTCAGCTCTATCTTCTCAAAATCCTGGCCCAACCCTTGGTATTTTACAGAAGAGTTACACACAGCAGGCATGAGCAATATCTAATGCATGTGTGGTCATCCATATGTGTGGTCAATGTATTCATTTGCTTGTTTAAATGGATCTCTCTCAGGTTCTGGCTCTGTATGTAGCCATAACTTTGGTTGGTTGACCTGAGAACATGGAACCATAGAATCGTAGTGTTGGAAGAGACCTCAAGGGCCTTCTAGTCCAACCTCCTTTGGCCACAAAAGAGAGATACAATCTTGCATCAATCTTGTATCAATCTTGCATGAATGTTATGGAAAACATTTTAGAGAAGACTCAAAACATTGTGAAACCACAGGATTTCGTAGCATTGAGCCAAGGAAGTTGAAATGGGGTCAATCTGCCTTCATTCTACAGCTTAAATGCACCCCAGAAACCAGCTTCCACAAAGGATTGCCATTTATGAACACCCGAGGGTAGCAATGGCTATGGTATCAAACTGCATTGATTTGACAGTGTAGATGCACCTTTCGTTGTTGCTAATGCCTTTGCCATGGGTCTTGCAGGTGAGATACATCCAGGTGCAAAAAATCCGCTACGTCTGGGATGTTCCCGGAAAAGCCTTCGTCAGAGTTGGGTGAGTTATTCCTGCCATTTAGCAGGAAAAGAGATAAAAGGAATGATATCTGAAATATTGCTTCACTTCTCTGTGTGGTATTTCGCCCTTTTCCAGGTCGCTTGAGGACAGCAACACTTGCTATCAGATACACCAGAAATTCAGAGATGGACTCACCAGGAGGCAGCGAGATCTCAGGTGTGTCCCCAGTACAGTCGCCTGGCTTTCGGACATCCGACAGTTGCACAAGTGGAACAATTGTGCCATCATCACACTTCCAAAGTCACCCCTTGCTTGTTGCGAGGAATCATGAGGTCCATCCCTGTTCTGTTGTCCCTTTCCCAAAGGAAGTAACAGCTTCTCTTCTGTCCTTCTTTCTTATGTAGGAAGTTGGTGTGTGGACCCAACGCCATCGAAATCGAAATCCGGCCCATCTGGAAACTGCTTTTCAAAGAGGTAACCAAAGAGCGTCATTCTAATCTATGAATTGCTTTTCAAAAAGGTGTCCAAGGATTTTCAACTGATGGTTCCATCAGTCTTTGTAGGATGTAATGGGGTCATCCTGGTAATATGATACCTGGAGCTGCCACAGTCAGGTCATGCTGGAACGTTATGCTCTGATGGCACACCTTTGGGGTGTTTAAGGCATAATTCCCAGCCAATGTGGGCACAGCATATGGTTGTTGTAGCCAGCATGGCAGCCTTACTTGTTCAAGGACCACAGCCAGTAAATCCCTTACTATGTGTCCAGGGAGGGTGACGTGTTTGGCAACTGCTTTTTGGGGCATTGCCATTTTAAATGCCAGATCTGTGTCCATTGCATAGAAAATTTATCCTGTTTATCCAATGTAGCATGCAGAGGGGCACTGCTGGCATAAGATGGCATACATCGCATAGGTACACCCACCTCTGACCACATAGGTAAATGCACCAAGGAAGATATAGGAACAGAGTCAGCACCTGGGTTTGTGGCAAAGTCTTGTCCTTGTATTCAGAGCCGGCCCTAGGTATTTTTCAAGTGTAGGCGAACAGAATTTTGCCCCCCCCCAAAAAAAATCAATCACTGAAAAATAAAAGCGTTGGATAAGCGAAAATGTTGGATAATAAGGAGGGATTAAGGAAAAGCCTATTAAACATCAAATTACATTAAGATTTTACAAATTAAGCACCAAAACATCATGTTTTACAACAAATCTGTTAATGTGGGATTTGTGTATTGATAGTGTTTAAATGCAATTTGTGCCGTGCTTGTATTGCAACTGATTGCATCATCCAGAATGTACCATAGTGTGGAAAGAGTTAATTGCCAAGAAGCTATGATGACCTTGATGTGTGGCTGGAACTAGGGAGTATCCAGACACAAGTGTTTGTGCATAATGATTGCATCAGTTCAGTTCTGTTCAGTTGAGTTCTGTCTGCCTAAAGTTCGAATCAAGTTCTGTTGGAGAACAGAGCAGTCCTGTGTTCGTCTGCAAGTCTGTTTGTGTTGATTATTGCTGCATACAGTAAAACTTTGTAAATAGTTTTACCAACGTCTCTGAGTGTCTCTTCATTCTGCGTTCCACTGCTTCCATCCAACTACTGCTGCACTGCAAATACTCTGACAAAATCAACAGAAAAAGTAGTCTTGGCTGCACCCCTGTATGTTTTGCGCCCCAAGTGACCGCTTAATTCGCCTCATTGTTGGACCGGCTCTGCTTGTATTACTATCCAGGCTACGCATCTTGTTGCAAGTGAGACTTCGTCTAAGATTAGAAGCTCTCCAGAGGTTAATAAACATCTATGTTATTCTCCAAAAACACAATGAAGGAGGTCTGAGCTGGGGATTGTAGCAGACTACCTTGTAGGAAATGATGCCTGGGTGTTAGTTTTGCCTTGTCAATGTGTTTCTTCACCTGCTTGGTTGGGCATGGTATGAGTAGGTTGAGGAATGCCTCTTGTAAATGTTTTGAGCCTTGTGGTCTGAATAGATATGGTTGCATCAGAGGTCATGGTTGTGAAGAGCAGCTTTGGTTGTGTGTTCTGGGGGAAAGTACAGGCACTGCGTATGGAATTAGGCATTAATAAAGAGAATTTGTTGTGTGGCTTCTTCCAGGCTCGATGGTTGTTAGAAGTGGGTGAAGTCTTGGAGATTGCTTCCCATGCAGCCAATTACAAAGATGAAGTTTGGCAGAGGAGAGGGTCTGGGGGTCAACCCCAAACCCTGCCTATTCCAGGCCAGCCATGATAATGTTTGGGCATTGCGTTTCCATGCCGTTGTCCATGGCAGCGCCCTGGACTTGGATAGACATATTGTCCCCAAAATGAAGCAGTTAAGAGCAAGCGGACAAAGTGGCAGAGATCTCCCTCTGAGGAGCGGCTCCGGTTGCTGTAGAGGTTTGGCCTGGAGAAGAGAAGATTGTCAAAGGCTTTCATGAGCAAAATCACTGGGTTGCTGTGAGTCTTTTAGGTTGTATGGCCACGTTCCATTAGCACTCTCTCCTGTACCTATGGCTGGCATCTTCAGAGGTCTGTTGGTAGTGAAGCAAGTGAGGTGTGTGTGAAACACACACACACACACCTGTGGAATGTCCAGGGTGGGAGGAAGAAGCCTTGTCTGCTTGAAGCAAGTGTGAATGTTGTAATTAGCAGGCTTGATTAGCACCGAGTAGCCTTGCAGCTGCAAAGTCAATCAGTGAGAGTATCTGCATAGAGGTAGCCTGGCTGATGTTGCCTGGAGGCATCCTCTGTTTGGGAGGTCTTAACTGGCACTTGATTGCATGCTGTCCAGAATTCCCCAGTTTCTCAGTGGTGTTCCTTATTTCCTGTCTTGATTTTGGTGTTTTTCAATATGATAACCAAAATTTGTTCATTTGCAAGGCTTCCTCCTTTCTGTTGACATTGTCCACCTGCTTCATGTGGGTTTCAATGGCTTCTCTGTGTCGTCTGACATGGTGGTTGTGAGAGTGGTCCAGCACTCTCCGATAATATTCTGTGTCCAGGTTGGTGCTCTGCTATGGTTGACTTCTCTGGTTGAATTGGTCGGGAGGGCTTTCATGTTCTTTGATATGTGTCTGGGCAATGCTCCTGCCTTTGGTGATCCCTATGTAGACTGTTCACACTCTGAAGATGCCATGAGCCACAGATGCAGGTGAAACGAAAGGTGCCAATTTTTGCCCTGGTCTTGTTATCTTAACCAGAGTCATGGCAATCCTAGACTTGGAAGAGACCTCAAGGGACATCCAGTGCAACTCCCTTTGTCAGGCAGGAAGACACCACCCAAGCCCTCCCAACAGATGGCCATCCAGCCTCTGCTCTTTTATGCCATCATAGAATGTGCTAAAACCCATCATCCAGTATGTGCAGAGAGCATGGGTTAAAAACGTGGCAGGGCCTTTGATCCTGAGATCTGGCATGTGGTTGCCTTTCATTGCGGCCAGTCCTTGGAACGGGAACAAAGGCTTACCTTGCAAGCCTGATAGCAGAGGCCAGGCGTCTTTGAGGCTGCCTCGTTGTGTGGGTGAAAACGAGTTAATTAAAGGAAATGTGCATTAGCAGGAGAGGCCAGGAGATGCCGTGCATTCCAGCAGGCACTGCGCGTTCTCATTCTGACAATGGACACATCAGTCTCCATCCCACATTCACTTTTGTGTGTTTTGATAAATGCCGATCCAAACCAAGATGCCAGATGGAGAGAAGGGGGGGGGGGGGAGAGTCAGAGAAACATTTGTTTGTTTGTTTGTTTACAGTATTTATATTCCATCCTTCTCACCCCAAAGGAGACTCAAGGCGGATCACAATGCACACATATACTTGGCAAACATTCAATGCCATTATTAGACATACAACATACAGACAGACACAGAGGCAATTTAACATTTTCCAGCTTCTGGCTTCATGACGATATGCTCAATTCTGGTCACAGGGAGAGCTGCTGCTTCACGTCCACTTGTGACACCGAATCCTTGATGGTAGTACTTCCTCATTCTTCCGCACACTGTTGGCAGTTTTATGGTGTTGTAAATTAGTTAAATTAGCATCCTCCTACAAAGTGGTACCTAATTTTTCTATTGACAGATGCAACTGTCTTTCAAGCTGCTTAGGTCAGCATACACTCCTAGAGCTTGAAGAGACCCATAAAGGCCATCCAGTCCAACTCCTTTCTTCCAGGCAGGAACACCCCATCCAAACTGTCTCAACAGATGCCCCCCAACTGGGATATCTTTTCAGATATTGAAACTAGACTCCTCTTGATACAGTCTAGATTTATTTATTTATTTTGTGTCAAAACCGTTGCATAAATAAATACGTTTAAAACTGATAAAAAGGGATCAGAAGCAGCTAATTGCAATGGGATCAGAAGCAGCTAATTGCAAAAGATTGCAATTTGCAATCTTTTGGAAAAGCGCTCAAGACTTGGCTGTTTGGTTGTGCATTTAAGTAAATCAGATCTAATTTGCCAAATAGTCACTGTTGAATGTTTTTATGTTGAATGTTTTATATTGTGGAATGATATTTTAAATTGTAAGTCGCTCGGAGCACTCTGGTGGAGAGCGACTAAGTAAGAAATAAAGTGAAGTGAAGTGAAGTGAAGCTAAATAGTTTTAGACCAAGAACAGGCAACAGTGACTGCATTGTCTGTAACTTGAAGCAGTTCTTCCTCTGTGCACGAGGCAGGGCATGGTGGGCAACCATACAGGTGCGGAGTTGTTTGCTCTGCTCCACAGTTGCACAAAGTGGAGGATTCTTCTAGTTAGTGCCATTTTGCCAGGTTCCCTTTTGATCTGCCCACTCCGCTTCTGAGTCTGTTCAGGGACTTCCAAGTGGCCCATTCTTGGTTTGCCCCTGGATGAAGGAAAACCCTTGTGGGGGGCCACCCAGTTGGAATTGCCTGGTTTTGCTGCCCAGAGGGATATTCTTGCTGTTGCTGGAGGAACATCGAGAGGAGTGGTGGTCCTCATGAAACTTTCCCTTGATTTGCATCTACTGGGAGGAGGCTGGTAGCCATGCAGTGGGTGGTTTTCACAGTCTGCAATCTTATTTCTCTTACAGTTAGAAGCAACTTTCTGTCGCACATCAGGTGGGGGGGGGGGGCAATGCCGGCTAGCTTGTAGAGTTTATCAACAGGTGTAGGTTTTAAGCAACTTGTGATTATTCTTCATGTTTCGTTCAGTGCTATATTCAACCACTTTGACAGATTTGTGCCAGACATGGCAGGCATACTCAGCGGTTGAGTAAGACAAGACCAGGGCTGATGTTCTTATTACTTGTGGGTCTGCACCCCATGCGCTGCCAGTCAGTTTCGGCAGGATGTTATTGTGTGCAGCTGCTTTGTGCTTGGTGTTCACGCAGTGTTTCCTAAATGTTAGTGTTCGATCTAAGGTGACAGCGAGGTATTTAGGATGGGAAGAGTGTTCAAGCTCTTGCCCTTCCCACATAACCTTCAGTTTCCTGTTGGCTTCACCATTACGTAGATGGAAAGCACACACTTGTGTCTTGTCTTGGCAGGGTTAGGCTTCAGGTGGTTATCTTTATGGTAGCTGGAGAGATCTTTCAAGGCATTCAGAAGTTGGTTTTCAACTGTTTCAAAGGGCAATGATGGGCAACCTTTTGCTCTTGATGTGTCAAAATTCACCAAAAAACCTAGCATGACTTAGGTGGTGTGTCACTTCGAGAAAAAAACCATAATTTTGCAATATGTGTAATTTAAATAACAAAAATATATAATTGTAATATATAACTGTATTCAATAAATCAAAAACTATTTACTACCATTATTTCCATGTACAACAATCTATGGTACCTCTTGCAGTTTCCATGCTGATTTCCCTCTATTCTAGTTTCAATGTAGTCATGAGCAATGAATAATATAATAATAATATAATAGTAATAATATAATATACTACAATAATAATAGAATAATAATAGAAATTATATATGTAATGTGCATAATTCCCATGGAGTAAACAACAAAACCACTGGACCAAATCACACCAAATTTGGCCACAAAAGACATAGTCATCCAATCAATCTGCATGCGGCAGCGTGTCAGCAAAAATGACTAGCCGTGTCAGTGCTGACATGTGTGTCATAGGTTGGCCATCACTGGACTAGGGTCATCAGCATATACAAATCTCTTTGTGAGTGGTGATTGTGGCTGATGGTTAGTAAAGATGTTAAACAAGGTTGGTGCAAGAACCATTTTTGTCTCCTCCATCTACTTTTTTTTATTATCCAAAAGCGTTACTTTGCAGTCTAGATATGCATTGGCCTTTGTAGCTGCTGCATCACACTGTAGGCTTATGCTCAGACTCTTAGATCCCTTTCACATGGACTGTTTCCAAGCCAGGTGTCACCCATCCTATACCTGCGCATTTCATTTTAATCGCCTCTATCTGTGCATTTCATTTCTTCCTGTTGACATTCATTGTGTTGGTTTTGGCCAATCAGCTCTCTAATCTGTTGAAGTCATTTTGGATCCTGATCTTATCCTTTCGGAGGTACTGTATTCCTTTTCAGTTTGGTCCTATCTGCAAATGTCCTAAGCAGGCCTTCTATTCCATTGAATAGAAGTCATTGACAAAGATCTTGAATGGCCCCGAAAGCAAGGCTCAGGACAGAATCCTCTTCATGGCACCCAAACTGGGACTTCTCTCCAGGAAGAATAATGTTGGGTTCAAGCAGCACTATTTGGGGTCCAGCCTTTTTGAGTCCCCATCTCCTTTAGGCATGCGCTGGCTCTTTCGCTCTGTTATTTATGAGAAGTGCCAACAATGGAGAAGCTGGGTTGTGGAGCTCACCAAAGAGAGATGCAAAGGAGATGGGTTTTTGGGGGGTGTTTGCTGCATGTACCCCAGAAGCACCCTGGCGCATCACTCTGACCTGTGGCCCTTCTGCTCTATTGACAGATCCTGAACCCCTTCTACGTGTTCCAAGCCTTCACGCTGACCCTCTGGCTGGCCCAGGGATACATTGAGTACTCCATCGCCATCATCATCCTCTCCATCATCTCCATCGGCCTCACCGTCTACGACCTGCGGCAGGTGAGTGGCCCAAGCCATTTGCCAGAATTAGAATGGAGGTTCTTAGGATGCATCCACGAAAAGACCAAGATTTTTCAAGTGTGAATTTTATAAGTTTTGAGAATGGGTGAAAGAGTGGGCAGGAGGGAGGGAAGAGAGCGAAGGAGTCGGAAAAGATGGTTTTGCCAGGCACCGTGAGAGAAGAGTGTGTGAAAGGTGGAGAAAGACCAGAATGACCTGGAAGAGATGAGAAAGGGAAGCGCAGGGGAATTGCTTTGGAAAACAGGATTATTTTGGAACAGAGTGGTGGAAGGGGCTCCCAAGGGCCACCTAGTCCAACTGTTATGAATAACCTTTCAATAACTTTAAAGCATAGGTTCTTTTTATTGTAATTTGCAGTGTGAGAGGGTACATCAGAACTTTTACAGAACTTTTACACAAAGAATGACATTAGACATATAGAAATATAGATTCTATTCATTGGATTGACAAATCTACAGTTACATTGACTAACAAACAGACAAAGGGGGTAAATTTCTTACTCAGCATTCACAGACACGTGCATGCATTCATCTGTGGGGGGGGGGAGGTGCCATGTTGTTCATGCATCTGGAAAAAGAGTGGTGGGGTTTTTTGGTCCTTTGTTATGCTGTCAAGATGCATTCGCACTGTGGAATGAGTGCAGTCTGGCACCGTTCTAACCTCCATGGCACAGGAGAGTTGTAGTTTCACAAGGTCTTTAGCCTTCTCGGCCAAGAAGGTTGGTTCCATGCCAAACCAGAACTCCCTTGATTCCAAAGCATGAATCTATGGCAAGTAAAGTGGTGCCAAACTGCACTCATTCTGCAGTGTAGAAGGGGGAAACTGCACTCAGTTTGACACCACTTGTGACGGCGCGAGTGGCTCCATCTATATGTCGAACTGTAAGTTGCAAGATTTGAATTGCTGTATCATGCCTGATTTTGCCTTTACCCTGTAAATGTAGTTGGATTGATTGGTTATTTATAGCTGTCAATCAGTGTTGTTTGCACCAGTTATATTGCTCCCTCAGCTCAATTGTTTGATTCCACCCTTTCCTGGAGTGGGTCAGTGTTTCCTTTTTCATTCCACCATCAAGCTTTCTACCAGATGGACGTGAGAGAGAGATTTGGCTCTCAAAGCCCTTGATTAAGTTACCTCTCACCACCAGTTCTGAGGTTCTTACCCTTGAGACTTACACTTCATGTTTAGGGCCAACCTGAACGACGTTGAGGAGTCTCAAGCGCCTTCAGATAAGTTCTTTGGCATCAAAGGAAGACTGTGTCTTCAAACATAGGCCATTTGGACTGAGGCTGAGGATTGCTCTGGCATTCACAGCCATTGAGAAAGAGGGACCTGGAAAAGCTTCTCAGCTGCAGAGCTCCTTGGACTTAAGACAACCAAAGACTGTAATGTATATTTTCCTTTATCCCTTTGAAACTTCCAGCTTATTGGGATAACCTTTTGTGAACAATTAAACCAGTTTTGCGTTATCTACAGTGTTTTGGTCCTTGGGAGTTCCAGTTTCCCTAAAGGAGGGCAAGAAGCAATCCCCTGGGGAAAGATGTCACGTCCATGCCTCTTTCGCTAAGAGTTATAGCCCCAGGCGCGATGGCACACCACTTGCTATGGGATACTGGGAGTTGTAGTTTATCAAGATCTTTAGCCTTCTCTGGGTGCGTCTACATTGTTGAATGATGCAGTGTGGCCCCACTTGAGCTGTCATGGTTCCATGCTAAGGATTCCTAGTTTGGTGGGCACCAGTGCTCTTAGCAGAGAAGGCTAAAGACCTTGAAAAACTGCAATTCTCATCATTCTATAACATCTATGTGCATGTGTATGTATGTTTGTGTGTTTGTATCTAATCTCCCCTCTGAAAGCAAACCTTGACGTGGCCATTGAATAGTATCAGGGGCCCCATTATATTCCACCATTGCATCTAATGGGACTTGAGCATCCACAGATTTTGTTATCCATGGCATGTGGGCTCCTAGAAGATGCCGATGGCTTGCCATAGATTCCTGAGTCCAGAGCATTGCTGGGACATGAAAAAAAAAATTAAAAAGTTAGAAAGAGCCAAACAGAGCTTCTGCAAAGTGACCATCGAGGGATCAATCTGAACGGGATGCAAAGGAGGCAAACGGTTTGCTTTGGAATCCAAAGGTGCATCCGTACTGTAGAATGAACACAATTTGAGCCAGGTTCAATGCTATGGAATCACGAGAGTTGTAGTTGGCAAGCTCTTTTTTAGCCATCCCAGCAAAAGAATGCTGGTGCCCCTTTAAACTGTGGCGGGCTGTGGTGCAGGCTGGAGAGCAAGCCAGCTGCAACCAGCTGCAATGAATCACTCTGACCAGGAGGTCATGAGTTCGAGGCCCACTCGGAG
The DNA here is from genome assembly GCF_035594765.1 of Anolis carolinensis. Lineage (NCBI taxonomy): Eukaryota > Metazoa > Chordata > Lepidosauria > Squamata > Anolidae > Anolis > Anolis carolinensis. The sequence continues at coordinate 287,802,355 of NC_085843.1, read as the reverse complement.
CCTATGTTTGTCTTGTCTCTGTTCTATGTTAAACGGCATTGAATATTTGCCTATATGTGTAATGTGATCCGCCCTGAGTCCCCTTCGGGGTGAGAAAGAAGGGCGGAATATAAATGCTGTAAATAAATAAATAAATAAATAAACTCCCAGGACTCCCTAGCATTCAGCCAGGAAAGATAAAGTGGTGTCAAACTGCAGTGTGGATGCACTCCAGTGCACAATGTCACTATTGCTGTCCATTCTCATGGCAGAAAGGCTGAGATTATTGGGTTCATTGGAGTTGTATAACCAGTAATCCTCAGTTGGGGACCGTGAACGGGCTGCGGTGAGGAACAGAGCGGTTGTTGACTGTCATTGGAGCTTGTTCTTCTTGACTCCTTCCATTCGCTTTGGTTTTGTTGAATCGCCAGGCTTCACCTTCTGTTTGCTTTCTGTCTCCGTTTCTCCTCTTAATGGGTTTCTGTGTACCTTAGGCGCCCGGTTCCTCCCAACAGCCCGTGAAGTTCTTATGAATAGAAGGATGAATCAAATGTCAACATAAGAAATAAAAGATTTCTGACAGACAGACCGCCCCAAAACCACTTGCTAAAAACTCTTTAAGAGGAAGACTTTTGTGTAGAAGATTATGCAACGTATGGGATGGCTTTGTTTTCATTTTTGTTTATTTATGGAAAGGCTCTTTCAGTTTCTACTTGGCATTTACAAATGTGGATGATTTCCTCTGTTTTTATGAGAGTTTCTTCACTGCTTCCTGAAACTGGCAAAACAAAAGAGGGTCCTTAGTGTTCAGGACACAACAACAACAACAACAACAACAATAACATCTTCCATTTGAAATTCTGTTGGATTGTACTTTTAATATAGAAGACATGACAACTTTATAACAATTTTCGGTATATATACAATGTGTTTTAAGGTCTGAAAGCTTTGAAAGAAGAATGTTGGTTTCAGAACCTCCAAGGGTGGAGAGTCCACTTTCTTCCCTGAGAAAGTCTATGTCACTGTCCATGTCAGAAATCCTGCAAGTCGCTTCTGGTGTGAGAGAATCAGCCGTCTACAAAAATGTTGTCCAGGGGACACTCGGATGAGTTAGGATCCTGCAGGGAGGCTTCTTTAATGTTCCCCTAAACAGAAATTATACTGTGTTGAAGGTTTTCATGGCCGGAATCACAGGGTTGTTGTGTGTTTTCCGGGCTGTATGGCCATGCTCCAGAAGCATTCTCTCCTGACGTTTCACCCACATCTATGGCAGGCATCCTCTGAGGTTGCCTAGTTTCCAACAGACCACACAACCTCTGAGGATGCCTGCCATAGATGTGGGTGAAACGTCAGTAGAGAATGCTTCTGGAACATGGCCATACAGTCTGGAAAACACACAACAACCCAGAAATTATATTGTTTAGCCGGTATTGCACCACCTGACATCCGCTACGAAGTAGCAGCCAGCAATGAAAGGACCAAGGCAGTGACATCTCCGGCCCATCCTCTATTTGGATATAAGCCAGCATGCCAATGCCTTAACTCAAGAAACAGCTTCCTAAGATCTACGGAGATACGCGCAGGAACACCTCAGCAAGCAAGAGTCCAAAAGTGGCAGGCTAAAACCCGAAACCTCAATCCGTGGCTGATACCAAATGAGAAACGCCCTCCTGGGCACACAGAAGCCTGGGCAACTTGGAAAGCGCTGAACACACTGTGTTCTGGCACCACGAGGTTCAGAGCCAACCTTAAGAAATGGGGCCACAAAGTGGAGTCCACGACATGCGAGTGTGGAGAACAGCAAACCACAGACCACTGACTACAATGTGGTCTGAGCCCCACCACATGCTCAAAGGAGGACCTTCTTATAATGACACCAAAGACACTCCAAGGGCCCAGCTTCATAGAATCATAGAATCATAGAATCGTAGAGTTGGAAGAGACCACATGGGCCATCCAGTCCAACCCCCTGCTAAGAAGCAGGAAATCGCATTCAAAGCACCCCCGACAGATGGCCATCCAGCCTCTGCTTAAAAGCCTCCAAGGAAGGAGCCTCCACCACGGCCCCGGGGAGAGAGTTCCACTGTCGAACAGCCCTTCTCACAGTGAGGAAGTTCTTCCTGATGTTCAGGTGGAATCTCCTTTCCTGTAGTTTGAAGCCCTTGTTCCCTTGCGTCCTAGTCTGCAGGGCAGCAGAAAACAAGCTCCCTCCCTCCTCCCTATGACTTCCCTTCACGTATTTGTACATGGCTATCATCATGTCTCCTCTCAGCCTTCTCTTCTGCAGGCTAAACATGCCCAGCTCTTTAAGCCGCTCCTCATAGGGCTTGTTCTCCAGACCCTTAATCATTTTAGTTGCCCTCCTCTGGGCGCTTTCCAGCTTGTCAACATCTCCCTTCATCTGCGGTGCCCAAAACTGGACACAGTATTCCAGGTGTGGTCTGACCAAGGCAGAATAGAATAAGGGGGAGCAGGACTTCCCTGGATCTAGACGCTATTCCCCTATTGATGAGGCCAGAATCCCATTGGCTTTTTTAGCTGCTGCATCACATTGTTGGCTCATGTTTAACTTGTTGTCCACGAGGACTCCAAGATCTTTTTCACATGTACTACTGTCAAGCCAGGCATCGTCCCCCATTCTGTATCTTTGATTTCCATTTTTTCTACCGAAGTGAAGTATCTTGCATTTGTCCCTGTTGAACTTCATTTTGTTAGTTTTGGCCAATCATCTCTCTAGTCTGTCAAGATCGTTTTGAATTCTGCTCCTGTCTTCTGGAGTGTTGGCTCTCCCTCCCAGTTTTGTGTCGTCTGCAAACTTGATGATCGTGCCTTCTGACCCTTCGTCTAAGTCGTTAATAAAGATGTTGAACAGAACCGGGCCCAGGACGGAGCCCTGCGGCACTCCACTTGTCACTTCCTTCCATGATGAAGATGACGCATTAGTGGACGCTTCTGGTCAAAGGAAATCTTGTATCATGCCAAGTTTTTAACTTTGTTTGTGTGTGTGTGTTTTTTAATACATTATAATTGTACTCACAGTTTGCTTTTGACATGATAAATGAATAAATACTGCCAGAAGAGTGCTCCTCACATTTCAAGGGAGTCTCTTTTCTTGCCACTTGAATCCACTCGTTTATGTCCTGGCCTCTGGATCTCCAGAAGCAAGTTCTCTCCACCTTTGACAGTCTTCCAGCTACTTAGACATGGCTCTCGTGTTACCTCTCCTCCTTTTCTTTCCATTTCCCACAGCAATCCGTCAAATTGCACAACTTGGTGGAGGAGCACAACAAGGTCCAAGTCAAGGTCTGGACTAAACCTGAAGGTGAGAATATGCTGCCTCCTTCCCTGGAGGTTTTCATGCAGAGGCTGGATGGACATCTCTTGGGAGGAGTTTGGATGTCTCTTCCTGGATGGCGGAAGGGGGTTGGACTGGATGGCCTTTGGGGGTCCCTTCCAATGAAGGAGAGGATCAGCACAACCCAACTTGTAGGCATATAGCAATGGCAACACTTGAATGTCCTTGCTTTTATGGATTGTGTCTTTCCGCAGGTGGGCACCAGTCGGAGTCCTGCCACTTGGTCCCGGGAGACGTCCTCCTCTTGGAAGGGCAGAAGCTTTCCTTGCCCTGCGATGCCATCCTCCTGGACGGAAGCTGCGTGGTCAATGAAGGCATGCTCACAGGTGTGCAACCACAATGGCCTTCATCATGCTCTCCTTTTGCGCCTTTTCCCAAACAGGGGCTGCTTCTGCCATCAGGGGTCTTTTGGGCAGAAGAGAGTTTTCAAACGCTTATAGAAGGTGCAACGTGGCAGCCACCAAAGACTCAGGGAGGAGACCTTTACTTTTACTTTTTCTTCTTCTTCACTTTAGATGGTAGCGTAACTTAGTTTAGAATATATGTGACAGAGGCCTGGATGTTGGAGAACACTAACAAGTTTATTCAGGCACAGAGCTTAGTGGTTACAATGTTGCTTCTCAGAGTTACACTTTCTTCAACCGTTGCAAATATAACCTATGATGAATCCAATTTCAAAATACTTTCTCCTTTCCTTGAGCAGTCTAAAACTTTTTCTTCTCTTACAACCAAAGCTATCAACTGATCACTTTGGATCTAACTGGGATTGCTTCCCCTTACCACTCAGACTCTACGAATAAACCCAAACAAGTCACTTAACTTGCTTAATATGACACAACTAGAGATCTGAGCTTCCCTGGTTTCCCTAACCTGGAACCAGTGTCTTCCCTGTGACTCAGATCACAGATGACTGCTTTTTTAAAACATTCCCTCCTTTTTCTACAAACAGTGGTTGGCTCCGCCCTCGTTACTATGGCAACCTGCCTCAGAATGCTAAGATGCCATAACTGTAATACTTACCCTTTTAAAACATAAACACACAATTAAACATAACATCTGTAAACCAAAATTCATACTTCATTACAGAAGGAATGCAGCTTGATGCTATTTATTATTCATTTATTTGCAGTATTTATATTCCACCCTTCTTTCTCACCCCGAAAGGGACTCAGGGTGGATCACTATGCACATATACATGGCAAACATTCAATGGAATTAGACATACAACATACCGTATATACTCGAGTATAAGTTGACCTGAATATAAGCTGAGGCACCTAATTTTACCATAAAAACTGGGAAAACTTATTGACTTGAGTATAAGACGAGGGTGGGAAATGCAGCAGCTATGGGTCAAATTCAAAAATAAAAATAGATATTAATAAAATTGCATTGTTTGAAGCATCAGTAGGTTAAATGCTTTTGAATATTTATATAAAACTGTAATTTAAGATAATAATAATAATACTTTAATAAGACTGTCAAACTCTGAATACCTATATATTGAAGTATGAGCTGACCTGAATAGAAGCCAGCCAGGACCCTCACTCGAGTATAAGCCGAGGGGAGCTTTTTCAGCCCTAAAAAAGGGCTTATATTCGAGTGTATACAGTATATAGACAGACATAGAGGCAATTTAACATTTTCCAGCTTCCGGCTTCATGACGGTATGCTTGATTCCGGCCACGGGTGGACCTGCCGCTTCACCGTCCATTTGTGACACCAAGTCCTTGATGGAATACTTCCTCATTTCTTTCCGCACGCTGCTGGAAGTTTTTATGGTGTCGTAAATTAGTTAAATTAGCCTCTCCACATAAAGCGGTACCTAAATTTACTTCTCAACAGATGCAACTGTCTTCCGAGCTGCGTAGGTCAACAGCGAGCTCACTCTGATCCGGGCTGGCTTCAAACTCATGACCTCTCAGTCAGTAGTGATTTATTGCAGCTGGCTACTAAACAGCTGGGTCACAGCCCAGCCCATTCTACTTGAATTCAATTTTTATAGCTCAATGCTATGGAATCATGAGCTGTCATTTTACAAGGTCTTTAACCTTCTTTGGGCCACCAGACTACAACTCCCAGCATTCCATAGCATTGAGCTCAAGTTCAAGTATAGTCAAGCTGCCTTCCTTCCCCAGTACAGAGATTATGCTTTTGCCCTGAAATGCGATGACACTTTTGCCCTCATAGGCCATGATGTGTTAATGCTTTTGCTTTGAATTGTTATAACACGATGACCTCTTTTGCTCTGAAATGCTGTAGTGTAAGACAATTACCTTCAAAGGGTCCTGGCTCAGGAGGGAAATCAGGCAGAAAACCCAGTTTCATGAGAGATGCAGAAAGCAAAGTTTATTTTCACCACAGCTGTGCGAAGGCGACAGCCGTACATACCCCAGAGGGCTGTACCATGCAAATGGCTGTCGCAAAAGCATGTCGCAGTAAACAAATAATTTATACCTTTGGCTTATCTAAAATTGACCAATGGCTGAGGGTCTTCTTCACCTTCCACACCTACTTATTTACAGTATTTATATTTATTTACAGTATTTATATTCCGCCCTTCTCACCCCGAAGGGGACTCAGGGCGGATTAACATTGCACACATATAAGGCAAACATTCAATGCCATAACATAGAACAGAGACAGAGACAGACGTAGGCACGGGTTGGCCTCAAACTCATGACCTCTTGGTCAGAGTGATTTGTTGCAGCTGGCTGCTAACCAGCCTGTGCCACAGCCTGACCACTTGGCATAAGTGATACCTGTGACCTTACTTGTTGAGTTCAAGCTAACTTTTGGTCTTGGAACTTTCTGGAGAAAGGCACCAGCTCACACGAAGGGAGGGGCATATGCAGAGACAAAGCTACATACCATGTTTCCCCGAAAATATGACAGTGTCTTATATTAATTTTTTCTCCCAAAGAGGTGCTAGGTCTTATTTCAGGGAATGTCTTATTTTTCAATGAAGAAAAATTCACATTATTGTTGAACAAAACATTTGAGCATTTATTATATACTATACAGTAGTTGTCATCACAAACCAACATAACCAGACAAACTGTGAATCCTATCAAGAATTTCTTGTTACTACCATTATTTCCATGTACACCTGGTATGTACATTTACCAATCCTGAATGCTCTGGTGTTCTGTTTGGCAGGCGCTAGGCATAGTTCCAAACAAAAACTTTGCTAGGTCTTACTTTCGGAGGAGGCCTTATATTTAGTAATTCAGCAAAACCTCTACTAGGTCTTATTTCCGGGGATGTCTTATTTTCGGGGAAACAGGGTAGGCAAAAATTTACTATTTTCTAGCTTATGGTCCCTTCAGTAGCTCTATGATACTTTTGTCTTGTGATGCTGTAATGCTTTTGCCTTGAGTTGGCATACTGTTATGACACTATTGCCTTGAATGCTCTGATGCTCTGATGCTTTTGCCCTGTAACATTACGGCTCCCATGTGGCACTTCTGTGTACTGACCCAAGGTGTGTGTGTGTCTGGGATGTGGGCTTCCTTTGCAGGTGAGAGTGTCCCGGTGACCAAGACCCCTTTGCCCCAAGCGGACAACGTCCAGCCCTGGAAGAAGCACAGCCTGGAGGACCACCGGCGCCACGTCCTCTTCTGCGGCACAGAGGTCATCCAGACCAGGCCCAGCGGCAAAGGGCCGGCCAGAGCCGTCGTGCTGCAGACAGGTGAGGGGCTTCGCTCCACCTTTTGAGGAAGAGGAGGGACACTTTGTCCTTGTAGCTACAAGAGAGAGAGAGAAAAGGGGAGATGGAAGCTCCCATTGCATAGAGTCACAGAATCGTAGAGTTCAAAGAGAACCTAAGGCCTGTCCAGTCCAAACGTCATTAATACTTTTTGAACCCCAGAATGTTCTTTAATCTCTTTTCCGGGGAACAGAATGCAAGACCCCAGTATTGGCTTTTATAAATAATAATAATAATAATAATAATAATAATAATAATAATAATACTTTTATAATAAATAATAATAATAATAATAATAATAATAATAATAATAATAATAAGACTCAAAGACTCTGGCAGAAACCAGTGCAGGTGGTCCTGGTGGTGATGGGCACACTGGGTGCCATGCCAAAAGATCTCAGCCGGCATTTGGAAACAATAGACATTGACAAAATTACGATCTGCCAACTGCAAAAGGCCACCCTGCTGGGATCTGCACGCATCATCCGAAAATACATCACACAGTCCTAGACACTTGGGAAGTGTTCGACTTGTGGTTTTATGAAACGAAATCCAGCATGTCTATCTTGTTTGCTGTGTCATACAACGTCGTTGTGTCAATAATAATAATAATAATAATAATAATAATAATAATAAGTTTATTTGTATCCCGCCACCATCTCCCCTGGAGGGGACTCACCGAAATATCAGATACAAAATGATAACAATGTACAATACATCAATAAACAGTAACGCGCACCAGTTATAATATTTAAACATTGACCAGAGAAACGAAACACACTTACTAAAAACATAGAATTAAAAACAGTGAGGTTGTAATGATAGATTAGCAAAGTACACATTATAAGTTGCGAACTCAGAAACATAGATGAAGTGCCACAGATTCGCTTGAGGTCAATTTGGGATGAGAGAAGCCCTGAGCTAATATCAAGTTATATAATATAATAGTTATATTGGTTACACAGACAAAAAGGGGAAATATCACATATACTGTGCTTGTTTATCAAGCTATTCCCCTTCCAACCCTGTTCTATGCCTGCAAAACTTGGAAAGTCTACAGACGTCACACTCAACCATTGGAATAATTCCACCAGCATTGCCTCCGAAAAATCCTACAAATCTCTTGGGAAGATAGGCGGAGAAATCTTAGCGTGCTGGAAGAAGCAAAGAACACCAGCATTAAAGCAATGCTCCTTCGCCATCAACTCCGCTGGACTGAAGGCCACGTTGTCCGAATGCCCAAAGATCACCGTCTCCCAAAGCAGTTGCTATACTCCCAACTCAAGAACGGGAAACATAATGTTGGTGGACAGAAAAAGAGATTTTTTTTAACCATTAAGCATCCAAGAAAGATTGTGGTTGAGCAATGAATGAATACATTGCAATATTTATATGTAACGGATGAAATAAGAATGATGTCAAAGTACCGTAATAGAATTGGCAGTGCTGTATTTTGATAATGGGAGGGAGGGTGGGTATAGACCTGGGAATAGAAAGTGTGACGCGGCAATTGTATTATGTTTCAATCAATAAAAAAGAAAAATATTTTAAAAAGAAGACACCATCCAAGCACTCCAGACAGATGTCCATCAAGTCTCTGCTTCAAAATTCCATCAGACTCCAAGCAGATTCCATGGTTGAGTAGCTCTGATGATGAAGACCCTCATGTTGAGGTGGAATCTCTTTGCAAGGACTTTGAATCCATTGCTCCATTGTATTTCCTGGAGTAGCAAAAATAAGTTTGCCCCTTCTCCTCAATGGGACCTCCTTCCAAATAGCTAAACATGGCCCTTATATTCCCCTTTCCCAGCCTTATATTATCACAGCTAAATCTCCTCAGTTTCCAGAGCTGCTTCTCGCAGAGATTCACAATTTCCAGGTCTTTGACCATTTTTGTCATCTTTTCCTCTCTTCTTTCCACCTTACGCATCTCCTTCTTGAATGGCGTTGCTGGAGGGCTCCCAGCACATCCTGTGAGCCTAATGCATTAATCCCTTGTTCATCTTGTTTGGAATGAATGAGCCGCTAAACTCTAATCACCCCCTTTATGAGGTAAATTCCCATTAAAATAGCAGATTAAAAATGCACCAGTGAGACTTACGCGGTGTGAGTTTTAGAAGGCTTCTGTGTCTTCAGGAAGGCAAAGGAACGCAAAGTTAGCTTTAAAGTTTAAAAGCATTTATTGAGGTAAAAGGAAATCCATTGATGGATAGAAAAGGTTTGGAGCTAACTAGCTAATCTATCCTGTTCTAATACACATAGACGGATCAAAATAACAAAGGTATAGATAGCTACATCTTGGAATATAGGAGCAGACAGAGTGCATCCTCTCTCTGGAACAAAGCAGGAAGCAGGAATGGCGACTAAGCCTCGTGGATCGCTTCTTCTCTAGGGCCATAAACATTCCAAAGTCCAAATTGGGGAAAGTTACGTCAAAGCCCTAGGAGAGATCACATTTCTAAAGCATCGAAGGGTGGGGTTGACCTAAACAGGACACAAGGGAGGAAACAGTAGTAAAGCCTAATCAAAGCATGCATGGAACTGGGGAAGGTGCCCCTAACTCTTTTTCTAGGCTTCCTATCTAACCATATAGACTTAAGCAGTGCAGGATGACATTTTTCCAACACATCTTCCCGCAGGTTTCAATACGGCGAAAGGAGACCTGGTGCGGTCCATCCTCTACCCGAAGCCCATGAACTTCAGGCTCTACAAAGAGGCCTTCCTCTTCATTGTTGGTCTGGTCATCATTGGGCTCATAGGGCTGGTCTACGCAGCAGCCGTCTTTGGGAGCCGAGGGGTGAGTTTGGGCAGCAGAACCCCATCCTGAGCCCCCTTTTTCCCACAATGTCCAGCCAGGGGGTCAGTGGGGGTCCACAGTCTCTCTTCTTGGAAGGAGGAGAAGCGGCCACGTTGCCTTCAAGGGTGATGAGAACATGCTGTGGACACATTCAACACCAAGGAGGGACCTGATGTTTCTCTGCTTGGGGTTGTGCCTTTTGGGAGAGGGATGTTGCCTCGTTCCCAGTTTCCTTTCCCCATTTCCCTCCTCTGTTCATCACTAGACACTCAACATCCCTTCTGGACACTGAGCATGTCTTCCAATGGCAGTTTGGGTCAAGCCTTGCTTGGTTTTATCTTTTCCAAAAATATTGGGGAAACCAAATCTGCAAACTGCTCCAACTTGTATCTCCAGAGCCTGTTGCAACTCAGCCTGGGTTGATTGCTTGTTAGCGGTGACATGGAATTTAGACCTCAATGAAATGGGAGGGGACGGTCTGGTGAGCCTTATGCCAACCATAATTAAGAACCAAAGTTCCAGATGAAAAACTCACCAGTGAAGCAAAGACAAAGGAGAGAGGCATTTATTGGATTCTTGGCCTTCTCCACTCCATGCCCATAACCACTGGATTCTCTCCCCTTGGTGGCCATTCATCTTCCCTCTCGCCTGCAATCTGCAATGCTTGCTTCTTCTCATGCGCTGCTTGATGCGCCTGTCCCTGTTTCCCCAGAGGCCTGTGTCGGACACCGTGGCCATGGCCCTCCTCCTCCTGACAGTCGCTGTCCCTCCGGCCATTCCGGCCGCCTTGACCACCGGCATCGTCTACGCCCAGCGGAGGCTCAAGAAGAAGAAGATCTTCTGCATCAGCCCTCAAAGGATCAACATCTGCGGGCAGATCAACATGGTCTGCTTTGACAAGGTGCGTCCCTTGAACTTCCAGCTGGTTTCGGGCAGCCAGAGAGAGAGAAGGTACATCTACACTGTAGAATTAATGCCACTTGACTCCCCATTGACTGCCATGGTTCCATGCAATGGAATCCTCAGAGTTGTAGTAGTTTTACAAGGTCTTTAGCCTTCTCTGCCAAAAAGTGCTGGTGCCTCACTAAACTATAACTCACAGGATCCCATAGCATAAAGCCTCAGCAGTCAAAGTGCCTTTATTCTGCAGTGTAGATGCACAGAGAGAGAGAGCCTTGCTTCCCAAAGGCAAGATGGGTACGAATGAGAGACATAGAGCTACTACAGTGTCCTGGGTGAATGTCATGATCTCAGATCTTTGACATATCCAGACACAGAGCAAGCGCTGACAAAGAACAGATGCCAGCCATAAAACGGGCCAGCCATAAAACCTCAATTACCCTCTGGTACATGAGAGCCCCTATATAAATGGGCTACAGTGAAGATTCTGGTATTCTGTACAATAAAACCTGTTGGAATCTACCAGCGTGTGTCTTGGTGCTTTCTTCTGTGGAAGACTTACCCACAGCACAACTGGAAGAAGAGAACCTTACAATTTGTACAGAATACCAGAATCTTCTCTGTAGCCCATTTATATAGGGGCTCTCACATACCAGAGGGTAATTGAGGTTTTATGGCTGGCCCGTTTTATGGCTGGCATCTGTTCTTTGTCAGTGCTTGCTCTGTGTCCGGAGATGTCAAAGATTGAAGATCATGACATCGAATGTAGGAGCAACTTTATTGAAGTTGTATCAAATTGTAGCCTTGTTGTATGCCACCGTGGATCTCGTATTGGGCAAGATAGCAACCTGCTTTGGGTCTCCATTCTGGGGAAAAAGAAGGATAGCACTAATAATGTTAACAGAAAGAACAGAGGACTGAATCAGGTTTGTTTCCATGTCAGGAGCGACTTGAGAAACTGCAAGTCGCTTCTGGTGTGAGAGAATTGGCCGTCTGCAAGGACGTTGCCCAGGAGACTTTGCCCGGATGTTTTGATGTTTTTACCATCATTGTGGGAGGGAGGCTTCTTTCATGTCCCTGCATGGGGAGCTAGAGCTGACAGAGGGAGCTCATCCACTCTCTCCCGGGTTGGATTCAGACCGGCAACCTTCAGGTCAGCAACCCAGCCTTCAAGTCATCCGTCCTGCCAGCACAAGGGTTTAACCTACTGCGCCACGGTGGGCTGACTGAATCAGTGGGTTCCTGGGAATGTCCTTCTACCCCCAAAGACCCCCTTTGGACCCCAGCCCTCCATGGCTCCGATTTCTAACCTTTTTGAACCTTTTCTACCTGACCTTCCTTTCTTTGAAACCAAGCCAAAAATCATGGTCACCTTTCCCTCACTTTGTCTTCGCTTTGTCTTCTTTGACCCAGACCGGGACGTTGACGGAGGATGGGCTTGATCTCTGGGGGGCCATCCCTTGCCAGGAACAGAGGTGAGGAATGCTGGATGCAAGGAAGACGGTTGTTGTTGTTGTTGTTGTTGTTATGATGACTATATTTATTTTGCATCTCCTGGTCCTTATGCTGAGAACATTCTCACATTTGCAAGCCCCACCTTGCATCTCCACTGAAGAATGAATGCAGCTTGGCTCCCTTTTAACCACCATGGCTCAATGCGATGGAATCCTGGGAGTTGTAGCTTTACAAGGGCTTGTCAAACAAAAAAGTACAAATCCCAGGGTTCATAGACTCATAGAGTTGGAAGAGACCACCTCAAGGGTTATGCAATCCACCTCCTTTCTGCCAGGCAGGAAGACACTATCCAAGCCCTCTTGACAGATGCACATCCAGTCTCTGTTTCAAATCCTTCAACGAAAGAAGGAGGCTCCACTGGACTCCAAGGAAGCATCATATTTCAGCATCGATGCACGGGGAGGATGCTGCATTCATTCATATTAATTCCTCATTTCATAACCCAAAGCCATGTCAAGGAGATGATGATGATGATGATGATGATGATGATGATTGACACAAAGACACAGTATGACACAACAAACAAGATAAATATGCTGGATTTCGTATCACAGAATCACAAGTCCGAATGTGTGATGTATTTTCGGATGATGTGTGCAGATCCAAGTTATTATTACAGTAGAGTCTCACTTATCCAATACTCCTTTATCCAATGTTCTGGATTATCCAACGCATTTCTGTAGTCAATGTTTTCAATACATCATAATATTTGGGTGCTAAATTCATAAATACAGTAATTACTACATAGCATTACTGCATATTAAACTACTTTTTCTATCAAATTTCTTGTATAACATGATGTTTTGGTGATTAATTTTTAAAATCATAATCTAATTTGATGTTTAATAAGCTTTTCCTTAATCCCTCCTTATTATCCAACATATTTGCTTATCCAACATTCTGCTGGCCCGTTTATGTTGGATAAGTGAGACTCTACTGTATTATTATTTTATATCTGTATTGTGTACTTCAATATGTATTTTATAGAAATGCAGTTTTAATGTGGATCTTTTATAGAAATATGTATATTTGTTGAATTTATGCAATGTTCATGGTTTTTAATTGTGTCGTAACCCACCTCGAGTTGCAGGGAGAGGCGGGTAAGAAATTCAATTACAGTATTATTATTATTACTAGCTGTGCCCGGCCACGCGTTGCTGTGGCAAAGTGGTGGTGGTATTGGTTAAAAATTGTTGTGTAATTTTTATTTGACATTATTTGCATTTTTTAAATTAATTTTATTGTAAGTTATATTTTTATTTATTATATTTTATTATTTTCTTGTATTATTTTTAGTTATTTTCTGTTATTATAGTATTTTATTGTATCAATTTTTTTAGTGTTTATTATTATTTTTTATTGGGTTGCTAGGAGACCAAGTTGGAGGAGCTTAGCCTTCTAACTGGCAGCAATTGGATAAAAGCAATTATTCCTCTCCCTCTAATTAGGACTTTATTTTTCTTTTCTTTTTGTTGTATCAACCTAGAGGCGTGGATGATGGGTTGTGTTGTCAAATTTCGAGGTTGGGGGGCATGTAGTTTTGTTGTTTTGTGGGTCGCCGTGATGCCATCACTCTTTTATATATATAGACTAGCTGTGCCCGGCCACGCGTTGCTGTGGCTTTTTTTTAGTGATGTTGGTCAATCTACATTGGGTTTTATTTTTGTTGTGACCGTCAACAAAAATTATACAGTATTATTTATTCATTTATTACATTAAAGACATATGATAGGATATTACGCTATAACATATACGACTATTTCACAATATTAGTAGTAATATATATATATATATATATATATATATATATATATATATATTGTTTTGTTTTGTTATTAGTATTATATTGTAGTGTATTATAATATTATTAGCAGTATTATATGTATATACAATGTATTGTATTATATATGTATTGTATTATTATATATATTAATATATTGCAAATTGGCCCCAGAGTACGGAATGGCCTTGTAGTTTCAAAGCTTGGGTGGTTCCGTGTGTTAGAGGGGGGGAATGCTTTGTTGGGAGGTGCTAGGTGGTCCTGATTGTTTCCTGGATGGAATTTGTGTGTTTTCAGACTGTTGTTGTTTATTTACTGTGCTGAGATGAGAGAGTGATGAGTACGGAATGGCCTTGTAGGTTCAAAGTGTGGGTGGTTTCCTGTGTGAAGGGGGGAATCCTTTGGTGGGAGGTGTTAGATGGCCCTGATTGTTTCCTGGATGGAATAGCTGTGTTTTTAGAGTGTTGATCTTTATTTACTGTCCTGAGATGATATTGTTGTGTATTATTGTACCACAGTAATTATTTCATATTACAGTAGAATCTCACCCAACATTCGTTTATGCAATGTTCTGGATTATGCAATGGAGTCTGCCTTTTAATAGTCAATGTTTTTGGAGTGAGTGTTTTTAATGTATTGTGATATTTTGGTGGTAAATTTGCAAATACAGTAATTACTACATAGCATTACTGCGCATGGAACTACTTTTTGTGTCAAATTTGTTGTATAACATGATGTTTTGGTGTTTAATTTGTATAATGATGACCTAATTCGATGTGTAATTGGTTTTCCTGAATCCCTTCTTATTATCCAACATATTTATTTATGCAACGTTCTGCCGGCTTGTTTATGTTGGATAAGTGAGATTCTAGTGTATATTTATAATGTGATATTATTTGTTTAGAAGTGGATTATATGAGGCGCCTTCTGTTATAACAATAATAATTATTATAGTCTTGAATGATTATCATTGTGATAAAAATAATAACTACTTATTATTAGTTGTTATTATATTGTTGAATGATTATCAATGTTATAATAATAATTATTAATTTGTGAATGATTATTACTATAATAATAATAATAATAATTTTCTATTATTACGATTTGTTAATACATTGTTGAATGATTGTCAGTGTTATAATAATAAGAACTGACTATTATTATGAATTATTATGTTCTCGAATGATTATCAGTATTATACTAATAATAAATTAGTATTATTATTGGTGATTATGACATTCTTAACTGATGATCAGTTATTATATTAATAATTATTACAGGGAAGGGAAAGGTGAGGGCGATAGGGTTTGAGAGGGGAAAAAGGGGGGCTTCTGAGGCATTGGAGGGGTTGTAATTTGTGGGTGAGAACAACAACAACAATAACAACAACAGAAAAGGGGGAAGCTCAGCCTGGGCCAACTGGGGCCTTCCCTTGACTTGTTTTGGGCGCCAACTTCCACCCTTCCTGGCCTGAGGCGCTTTCCTTTTCCCCACCAGCCGTTTAACCGGGTGAGGGGGAAAAGGAAGGGCCCTGAGGCCGGGAAGGGCGGGGGGGGGGGGGTTGGTGCCCCAAACCACTCGAGGGGAGGTCCAGGCCTGCTCGAGGGCCGTGCCCTCCTCTTCCCCCCTCACCTTGAAGAGCTTGAAGACCTCCGAGAAGAACCGAGAAGGGAGGAGGAGGAGAGAGGGTGAGGCGGGGGGGGCTCCACGGGGCCTTCCTCGCATTGGGGGGAGGGGAGAGGGGCGGGAGGAGGGGGCCTGAACGGCAACCGGGGCCCTCCATGGGCCCTGAGGGGGGGGAGATTGAGGGGGAGAGGGCAGAGAGCGACGTGAGGCCCGCACGCCTCCCAGCGCGGCCTCCTCCATCCCGCGCCCAGCAAGGAATCGGCCTTCCTGCCTTCCTTCCTTCAGCTCTGAGGCGAGGTGTGTGTGTGCGCGCGCGGGAAGGGATGGGGGGGTGCGCGCAGGCGCACATCGCCTGTTGCAGTTTTTGGCCGTTTGTGGCCCTGTGATTGTGTTTGTCATATAAATGTGTTGTATCTTACTGGAGCCGCGCGAGCGCCATAAAGGTTTGAAGCATGGTGTTTTTGCGCATGCGTACTTAGTTTTGGCATTTTTTGGTGTTGTGATAGTGTTTTATGTGTAAATTTGTTGTATCTTACTGGAGGCGGGGATGATGGATTGCGTTGCCAATTTTCGAGTTTGGGGGGGCTGTAGATTTGTTGTTTTGTCCATCGCCGTGATGCCATCACTCTTTTATATATATAGATTGACACAATGACATAGTCTGACACAGCAAACAAGAAAGATATGCTGGATGATGATGATGATGATGATGATGATGATGATGATTATTATTAACTTCATTTCTATCCTGCTCTTCTCACCCCGCAGGGGTCTCAGAGCAGCTTACAACATACATTTAGGAAAAATTCAATGCCTCATTATACAAAGCAAATAAAACATAACATAAAATCTATAGAAACCATCAACATATAAATACAACTAGCATCTAGATTCACCCTACTAGCCCCCCCCCCCCCCCATCTCATGATCTTAAGGTTTTCTTTGTCTCCCTTGGATGGTGCTGGGATTGAGTTCGTGTTGCTTTTGGCTTGTTGTGAGCTGCCTTGAGGGGGAAAGACGAGAGGCAAACAAATGAAAGAAAGCCACGAGCAATGAGGGGATGGAGGGTCTTCAGCTCAAGAAGATCAGCCACTGCTGTAAAGCCTTATTCTTTGCACAATTGATGTATTGGCTTGTGTTTATCTCACGTGTATTTCTCTCTTTTCTGCCCCAGCTTCCTCCCCTTGCACAGCTTCTCCTCGGGCCCTCTGCCCTGGGGACCCCTGTGCCAAGCCATGGCCACCTGCCACTCGCTCCTCTTCCTGGAGGGGAGGATTCAGGGGGACCCCATGGACCTCAAGATGTTCGAAGGCACCGGATGGGTGAGCCTCTTCTCCTACAACGCCATGAGTATAAAATGAGTATTTGATACTAGTATCATCTGTAAGTGAGTTCAGAGGAATCCCCTGGAACGCCTTCTGTGTCTTTCTTCCTTCAGGAGATGCAAGAGGCCAGTTCGGAAGAGAAGGAAACGGGGGAGACGGAGGAATTCACCATTGTTAAACCAGGAGCCACTGCTTCACAGGTGAATTTCCTTCCAAAGAACCCTTTGCCCTGGAAACCCCTTCAAAAGACCCTTCATGGTTCAAACCAGCCACCCAACTCTTGGAAATTGGTCGCTGTATCTGCAGCTTCTGGGGTTTAGCTTTGGATTGCATGTAAAGAACTATCAACCCAAGTTGGACTCTAATCTACAATGTAGGATTACTGAAGTCTGACTCTATTTTAACTGACTTAGCTCAATACTATGGGATCCTTCTCTGCCAAAGAGGGCTGGTGTCTCACCAAACTACAAATCCCAGGATTTCATTGCATTGTGCCATGGTGTTCAAATGCTAGCAAACTGCCTTATTGAATTAATTTTGACAATGTAGATGCACCCTTAGATACATCTGGAAAGAAAGTTCCATGAAAAATAAACTGATAGAGAAGGTTAATCCAGAGGAGGGTTTCTGTCACCCACCGAAAAGACTGGGGAGATGCAGGGCAGAACCGAGTGGATCAGCGGGTGAGCACAGAGAAGCTGGCCTCTCTTGCAAACCTCATGCAGAACTGGCTCCAGCATGAAATGGGGGTCCAGATATCTCACATACTTCCAAGCTAATTTCCCTTGGTGGAAGGCCAGTTCAACAGGGCTATGATCTCACTGCTTCTCCCCCCGTCCAGGCCCCGTCGGAAGGGATGTCCATCCTGCACCAGTTCCCCTTCTCCTCGTCTCTGCTGCGGATGTCGGTCGTCACCAAAGAGCTGGGCAAGGACACCCACGGACTCTACATGAAGGGAGCCCCCGAGACCGTGGCCAGCTTCTGCCACCCAAAGACTGGTAGGAGGAAAAGACAATCTGTGGGTGTGATGGGCCAAAGCCAGAAGGGAGCCTCGCCGCCTTCTCGGTCTCAGATATTCCACTTCTGGGGTCAAGGCTGCAGTCATTCTTGGAAAAAACCCTGAGTGCCCAAATGTCCCCTCATTTGTAGACTCTGGTGAAGATGCCTCTGGCCCAGTCTGGCTTTCCAGCCATGTATATGTCTTTAAAAATGTACACAGCATCCACACTGGGGCCACAGTCCAGGAGAGAAGTTGCATAGAGGATGTTCCCCTTGTAAAGCCACAACATGGGTTTTCTCCCCCAGTTATACTCTGGATCACACCATGGTGACTGTACCTGGTGACATCCTTTGCATTATGCTACTGTTGCACAATGGTTGAGAGACTTGCACGACACTTCCAAAAGCATGACTACATTTGCAAGAGTGCTGTTAGGTCACCAGTAAAGGTCTAGTCATGGTGTTATTCCTGAATAAGGAGAGAAGTTCCGGAGATATAGCTTCTCTCTAAGGGTTTCTCATATTGGGCACCTGCAGCTGCCCAAGGTTCCAGGTGGGATTCAGTCTTAGCTTTGCATGAAACTGCTGCCAGGGATTGAGCCCAGGACCTTCGGCATCCAAAGCAGACTCCGTGACACTTGGCTACAGCTCTCCTCAGCAGGTTTTCTGGCCAAAAGCAAGACAGGAACTTCAGAACAGAATTCTTCTCCTCTCCCTTCTCCCATTCCCTCTCATCTTCCCGCTCGCTCTTTCTTTTCTCTTAATCTTCATACAAGACTGTCGTGAATGGCAGGAAAACAAAGTGGTTTTGGGCTGCTTCACCTTGCTCCTCTGACTGAACCCAGGCCTTTATTGTTCATTTCAGTTCAAAAGGAAAGCCCTTTGTTAAGGGATTTTATGGGGATTAAGATCCTGTCTTTATGTAATGCCTGACTTGCGCAATTCATTGGCACTGGATCTTTGAAAGGCAACCAGTGAAAGAGGCGTTTGGCACAGATTGCTTCTCTAAGTCAGAGTCTCAAAGATCCTCCACACTTAGTAGAGTAGAAGAAGTGTTTGTCAGAGTATTTGCAGCACAGCAGTAGTTAGATGGAAGCAGTGGAGCGCAGAATGAAGAGACACTCAGAGACGGTAAAACTATTTACAAAGTTTTACTGTATGCAGCAATAATCAACACAAACAGACTTGCAGATGACAGATGAACACAGGACTGTTCTGTTCTCCAACAGAACTTGACTCGAACTCTAGGCAGACAGAACTGAACTGAACTGATGCAATCGTTATGCACAAACACTTGTGTCTGGATACTCCCTAGTTCCAGCCACACATCAAGGACATCACAGCTTCTTGGCAATTAACTCTTTCCACACCATGGTACATTCTGGATGATGCAATCAGTTGCAATACAAGCATGGCACAAATTGCATTTAAACACTATCAATACACAAATCCCACATTAACAGAGTTGACCCATGTCGTGTGTCAGACCTCTGTCAGCTGGGCACCAAGAACCATACACGGAGGCCAGTCTCTATCTAATATTATTATATATTTCTAATTAAGGAAATATATAAAGGCAATAAAAACAAGTGAAGAATATAGTTCAGAAGCAGACCTTTCAAATGAGGTCAAATATAGTCCAAAAATGTATTGTCCAATAAATGATATTAGAGTTCAAAGTTTTAATCCACTTGACCGAAACACACACTTCTGCCAAGCAATAGTGTGGGGAAATGTCAGAGTCTTAGAGTCCAAGGTAGCTTGACAACAAGGCTGGAACAAGGCTGGAAATAAACTTGGTTCTTTGACTAGGTCCGTGACTAGAAACAAGGTAATCCGTGGATCCTGGAACAAGGTTCGTGGTCGAAAGCAAGGCAATGCATAAACTTGAATACGTGATCTGGGAGGCAAGGAACTGGGGTTACGAAGTCCACACACGATCTCACTCCTGAAGCTGATCTGTTGACTCCGCAAAGAATCTCCCGCGCCAAACACCTATATTGGGTCTCGTTTTCCCGCCAACAATCTCTTTCCCTAGAGAACGAGAAGCGAAACCCAACTCTGTCCAGATGCATGACTCCTTAGAATTTCCCAAGGGAAGCAGGCCTAATCAGCCTGTTGTTTGGCAGCGATCTGTAAACTCCTCCGATTTGCTTCTCTGACTCCTCTGTCTCTAGAGTAAGATTCCTTCCTGGGAAACGGAGGGGAGTAATGCCCAAGGCCTGTTTTACTGAATTCTTGAGGGCAAACATCAACATCCGGCAGGTGAAGGGATTCCGGGTCTTGTTGAACCGGCGAAAATCCCATGTTTTCATCTTCATCTGCCACGATAGTACTAGGAACAGGACTACAAGGCCCATGAGGCATCACATCGTGT
Source organism: Anolis carolinensis (assembly GCF_035594765.1). Classification (NCBI taxonomy): domain Eukaryota; kingdom Metazoa; phylum Chordata; class Lepidosauria; order Squamata; family Anolidae; genus Anolis; species Anolis carolinensis. The sequence continues at coordinate 287,781,990 of NC_085843.1, read as the reverse complement.
GATCTTCTCATGTTGGCCCAAACCTCTTAGAAGAGGGCTCACTCTGCCACAGCAACAACTGAGGCACAGATGTCATCATTGGTGGTTCTGGTGCACATCCAGGATTGTGCATTTAGTCCTTGTCCAAGGCGCTTGTGTGGCAGCCCAAGGGGTCTCTCCAGGCAAGGTATGCTCACCAAAAGAGCCCAATGCCCTTGCGTGGCTGCAATGGTGGCCTTGTGAACCTTACTGGATCTGCAACCTCTCTCTTGGTTCTCCATCTCCCGAATATTGGAGGTCCTGCTGGTTCTGCTTCAGGGCCAAGGCTTCCCTGACTCTTTGCCCACGTGACTATGACACTCAATGCCTTCTTCCTCCATCTTCCCCTCCAGTGCCCTCCTCCTTCCAAGAAGAGCTGAAGTCCTTCACGGCGCAGGGCTTCCGGGTAATCGCTTTGGCCCACAAGGTGCTCTCCCTGGATGCAGAGGACAGCCTCAGGGACCTGGACAGGTAAGGCCTCTGTCTCATAACTCTGTCTCAGTGAAGGACAGGACTTCATGGCTTGCTCCCTTTTCAATCCATGTGTCGTGCCTCATTTGTGCATTGCGGTCACTACTAATGCACAACTGCTTGTCCGACGGGCAAACCAATGGGACGTGCTATTTTATTATTTTTATTTTATTTACAGCATTTATATTCCGCCCTTCTCACCCCGAAGGGGACTCAGGGCGGATCACATTACACATATAGGCAAACATTCAATGCCTTTTAACATAGAACAAAGACAAACAAACATAGGCTCCGAGCGGGCCTCGAGCTCATGACCTCCTGGTCAGAGTGATTCATTGCAGCTGGTTGCAGCTGGCTTGCTCTCCAGCCTGCACCACAGCCCGGGCCCCTACTCTTTATAAGTATACGGCATTGTTTTTAGCACTGTTAACCACATGTTGCTGTTGTTGATTATTATTATTATTATTATTATTATTATTATTATTATTATTATTATTATTATTGACACAACGATGTTGTATGACACAGCAAACAAGATAGACATGCTGGATTTCATATCACAAAATCACGTCGTTTAGGACTGTGTGATGTATTTTTGGATGATGTGTGCAGATCCCAGTCGGGTGGCCTTTTGCAGTTGGCAGATCGTGATTTTGTCAATGTCTATTGTTTCTGAATAATAATAATAATAATAATAATAATAATAATAATAATAATAATAATAATAATAATAATTGTAACAATAAAGAAGTGCAGCAACCCCTAAACCTATTTCAGAATGCAGGTTGAGTCTTCCTTATACAAAATACTTGGAAGCAGAAGTTCATTGGATTTTGGATCCCCCCCCCCCCCCCCCCGGGACATTAACTCCATTTGGCTCCAGAGGCGCCTGGCCCTTGTATGTCCTGCCTGGTCGGAGAGAAGCCTTCTTTCCCCTCCTGTTGGAGAAGTAACCCCCACCTGTCGCTTTCTTCTTCTTCTTCCGAGGGACGAGGTGGAGTCCGGCCTGACCCTCCTGGGCCTCCTGGTCATGGAGAACCGGCTGAAGGGCGAGACCCGGCCTGTCCTGGAGGAGCTCAGGGACGCCCGCATCCGGACTGTCATGGTCACAGGTACCGCCGCTCCTCTTTTGCTCTGCTGCTTTTTTATGGTTCATCCATGCATTGAGAATGCGCAGAACCAATGCTGTGGAGTTAAGGCCATTGTGACGCAGCCAACACTCCCATCAGTCCCTTGAGGGTCAAGTGAAGCTCCCTTGAGACTCAATCCCTTGGCCTCGCCTTCTCCTTTGCAGGTGACAACCTGGAGACGGCCGTCACGGTGGGCAGGAACTCTGGCATGATCCCTTTGGGAGACAGAGTCATCCTGGTGGAAGCTGCAGATTCTGAGGGCCCCCAACCGGCATCTGTTACCTGGCAGGTGATGGAGGACATGCAGTCTTGCAAGGAGAAGAACCAGGTATTGTATGCTAGACCTTCAGCGGCATGTGGGTTGATGAGCCTGAGCAGTGTTGTAGCAGCATTGGGGAAAATAAGAGCCTTTCTGTACACAAACATGGATTTCTGAGGGTCAAAAATCCCCTTCCAAAATGTATGGTGAACCAGCATGAAGCAATGGTTTGGGATAGGACTCTGGAGAGCAGGTTTTGGGTCATTGCTCAGCCCTGGAAACCCATGGGTGACACTGGGTGAATCACAACCTCTCAGCCTCAAAGGAAGGCAAGGACAAGTTCTGTTTCTGTTTAGCTGGAGATTAGAAATGAATCATTTGACAAATTTTGTATTTTAATGGCATCTCTTAATATCTCAAGACAGCACTTTTCATTGAGGATGAGAAAAAATGCATATATTATTATTTATGGCCTTGTTGATGGAGCTGGCCCACCTTCTTAGGTGGGCAAAACAGGTGTCCTTGTGGTTTACCTGTGAGTTCAGTGTTTGGCATCATTTCTAGAGAAATATCTGCCCACAAGATGAAAGAGGGTGAAAGGGAGCAAGAAGGGGTCATTTTACAGCCCCATGGCCTTTGTTGTTATTGTTGTGTGCCCTCAAGTCATTTCCAGTGACAACCCTAAGTCTGTCTTATCACCGGATTTGTTCAGCAAGATTTAATCAGAGAAGGTTTGCCATTGCCTTCCTCTGAGGCTGAGAGAGTGGGACTCTTGCCATTGGGTTTCCATGGAAATTTGCATAAATCCTAAAACCCACCTTGGGAATCACTTTCCCCTGACTTCCAGGATCCTTGCATTAGCATTGATGGCAGCAGCACCAGCTTCCACTTTGCTATGAATGGGAAGACCTTTCAGGTTCTCCAGAAGTACTTCAGCCCTTTGCTGCCAAAGGTAAATTGTGGGGCAAACTGGGACGAGGGGAGGTTCTTTGCTGGTGCAAATGGAATAAAGATAAACTCATTGGGCTTTCCCCAGATTCTTGTGAATGGGACCGTGTTTGCACGGATGTCTCCAGGGCAGAAGTCCAGCCTGGTCGAGGAGTTCCAGAAACTGAAGTGAGTGATTTGGTCCTAAAATAGAGAAAGGAAGGGAGGGAGGGATGCATTTCCCCCAAAACCCTGGAATATTTATTTATTTATTTATTTATTTGTGACATTTATATCCCACCCTTCTCACCCCGAAGGGGACTCAGGGCGGTTTACAAGTATGTATACATACAATATATTATATTATATGACTATATTGCAATGTAATATAAATATACAATTATAATAGTGAATTATAATTTTTATTACATTGTATTACATCATAATATTATTATTAATATTACATGTATATACAATCTATATATATAAAAGGGTAATGAAATTTCGGCCTAGGACAAAACAACAAAACTACACATCCCAGAAACACTAAACTTGGCAGCACAACCCCTCATCCATGCCTCTACGTTCATACAACAAAAAGAAAAGAAAAATAAAGTCCTAATTAGAGGGAGAGGAATAATTGTTTTTATCCAATTCTGCCAGTTAGAAGGCTAAGCTCCGCTCACTTGGTCTCCTAGCAACCCACTCAGCCCAGGGGACAGGCAGAGTTAGGCCTCACTTAGGCCTCTTCCACACTGCCTATAAAATACAGATTATCTGATTTTAACTGGATTATATGGCAGTGTAAACTCAAGGCCCTTCCACACAGCTATATAACCCATTTAGAATCATATTATCTGCTTTGAACTGGATTATCTTGACTCAACATTGCCATATAATCCACTTCAGTGTGCATTTTATCCAGCTGGGTAGAAGGGGCCTCATACTTCGCCACAGCAACGCGTGGCCAGGCACAGCTAGTATATTATAATATTAGTATAGTGTAATATTATTATATATTATTATATCATTAAATTGATACAGGAGACAATAGATTGATGGACCATTATGGAAGGAGTCAGAGCCAGTAAACTGTATTCTTTTTTTAATATATTTTTATTGAAGTTTTACCTTATAAGATAGAGTAAATTAACATCGAAAGAGAGAACATTTGATTGTATAGAAAGTAGGAAAACAGATTAAAGAAGGATCAAAAAGGGAGAGAGAGAAAAAAAGAACCAAAAACGAAGCTAAAGTGTCCATATTTATATAAAAAATAAAAAATAAATAAATCTGAACAAATGGCGATATAAAAATGCAAAAGTACTTGGCAAAGAAACACACCAAAAAGCAAAAGCAAAAAGCATTAGCACTGGCATTAAACACTTTGAATAAAATCGCTAGTTTAGAAGCAGCTGACATTGGAAATGTTCTAACAAAAAACTGCCAAAAACTGTTAAAGTTAAACAATCATTGTTGTTTCCAGTTGGAAAATTAAATAATAATAGTAGTAGTAGTAGTAGTAGTAGTAATACTAATAGTCAGGATTTCCAAGACAATAGATTGATGGACCATAATGAAATACTAATAGCCAGTAAACTATTGATTTGAACGTTGGACTGTGAATTCAGGGCTCGAATCTCTGTTCAGCCATAGAAACCCCCATTGGGTCACCTTGGGCGAGTCACACTCTCACAGCCTCAGAGGAAGGTGATAACAACCCCCCTTTAAACCAATTTTGTCAACAAAACCTCAGGACAGGTTTGCCTTAAGGACCCTCAAGGGCACAAGACAACAATAGAAGAGAGGGAAGCATGAAGGCATCTACAAGAATAAACATGGTCACCTTAAGGATATCACAAGACTTGTTTGTGTCCCAAGAGATCGTGTTGTGTTCTTATTTTATTTCCTGGGTGGCCCAACAATGTCTTCTCCTGTCTTGCAGTTACTTTGTGGGGATGTGTGGAGATGGAGCCAATGACTGTGGGGTAAGCCATTGCGACCGTTGTCGTGTTGTTGTGTTTTTGTTACCTCCATGTTCGTTGTTGTCCATCCTGATCCCTCCCCTGTAAACATGATGGGGATCTTTAGTGGAAACAATCCCTTCCAAAACCATTTAAAGCAAGGTCCATCTCTTCATAGTAAGTAAAGACTTTGCATATTGATTATGTAAGGAGGCATCTTGTTTGGTTTTCAGTCCATCCTTTACTGCAGCAGTTCTCAACCTGTGGGCTGTGGCCCAGCAGTGGGTTGTGAGAATGAAAATCCGGTCTGAACTTCCTTCCTTTTTGTTTATTTATTTTATTTACGCTTCTTTCTGCAGAACTGACCATTGCATTGGGTACACCACATCAGCTCTAGATTATTAATTATTGTTTTCTGTGGGTGAGCAGATGGCGGCTACTGTATCAGAAACTAGATCTGATGTGGTAGTGTTTGTAAGATGCTTTTTAAAAAAGATATTTTAAAGATGTTTTTAAACTGTTAGATTTTAGCCTTTCTTGTAAGCTGCCCTGAGCCCTAGGGGAGTGGCGGCATATAAGTTTAAATAATAAATAAATAAATAAATATTCAGTTTTCTGAATCAGCACCCCAAATAACCAAACCGAATCTAAAGTTGACCAAAAACTGAATTGTAACCCTTTTGGTACTAATGTTGGAGAGTGGCCCCTGGTCACAATGGACTCTGGTCAAGTGGGCCCTGGTCAAAAAAAGGTTGGGAATCACTGATTTAACACAATGTCCACCTCCTTATGGGAAGTAAACACACTGCATCTATTTAGGGTTCACCTTGTACACAATATTGATCATGTAAGAACGAATCTCACCTTGTTCTCTCATCATCCATTACTGTGTCAGTGTATTCATCTCTGCTTATTAGAGCAAAAGCAGTCTGTGCTCAGAGCTGAGAGGGGTGCTGAGAAGAGGTTATCTTTCCCCTTAGGACCTAATTTTATAGGGTCATAGAATCATAGAATCATAGAATCGTAGAGTTGGAAGAGACCTCATGGGCCATCCAGTCCAACCCCATTCTGCCAAGAAGCAGGAAATCGCATTCAAAGCACCCCCGACAGATGGCCATCCAGCCTCTGCTTAAAAGCCTCCAAAGAAGGAGCCTCCACCACAGCCCCGGGGAGAGAGTTCCACTGTCGAACAGCCCTTCTCACAGTGAGGAAGTTCTTCCTGATGTTCAGGTGGAATCTCCTCCTTTTCTGTAGTTTGAAGCCATTGTTCCCTTGTGTCCTAGTCTGCAGGGCAGCAGAAAACAAGCTTGCTCCCTCCTCCCTTTGACTTCCCTTCACGTATTTGTACATGGCTATCATGTCTCCTCTCAGCCTTCTCTTCTGCAGGCTAAACATGCCCAGCTCTTTAAGCCGCTCCTCATAGGGCTTGTTCTCCAGACCCTTAATCATTTTAGTCGCCCTCCTCTGGACGCTTTCCAGCTTGTCAGCATCTCCCTTCATCTGCGGTGCCCAAAACTGGACACAGTATTCCAGGTGTGGTCTGACCAAGGCAGAATAGAGGGGGAGCATGACTTCCCTGGATCTAGACGTTATTCCCCTATTGATGCAGGACAGAATCCCATTGGCTTTTTTAGCAGCCGCATCACATTCTTGGCTCATGTTTAACTTGTTGTCCACGAGGACTCCAAGGTCTTTTTCGCACACACTGCTGTCAAGCCAGGCATCGTCCCCCATTCTGTATCTTTGATTTCCATTTTTTCTGCCGAAGTGAAGTATCTTGCATTTGTCCCTGTTGAACTTCATTTTGTTAGTTTTGGCCCATCTCTCTAGTCTGTCAAGATCGTTTTGAATTCTGCTCCTGTCTTCTGGAGTGTTAGCTATCCCTCCCAGTTTGGTGTCATCTGCAAACTTGATGATCGTGCCTTCTAACCCTTCGTCTAAGTCGTTAATAAAGATGTTGAACAGAACCAGGGCCCAGGACGGAGCCCTGCGGCACTCCACTTGTCACTTCTTTCCATGGTGAAGACGACGCATTGGTGAGCACCCTTTGGGTTCGTTTGCTTAGCCAATTACAGATCCACCTAACTGTAGTTTTGTCCAGCCCACATTTTACTAGTTTCCTTGCCAGAAAGTCGTGGGGGACTTTGTCGAAGGCCTTCCTGAAATCCAGGTACGCGACATCCACAGCATTCCCTGTATCGACCCAACTCGTAACTCTGTCGAAAAAAGAGATCAGATTAGTCTGGCATGACTTGTTTTTGGTAAATCCGTGTTGACTATTAGCAATGACCGCATTTGTTTCTAAGTGTTTGCAGACCACTTCCTTGATGATCTTTTCCAGAATTTTGCCTGGTATTGATGTGAGGCTGACCGGACATTGGTAATTGTTTGGGTCGTTCTTTTTTCCCTTCTTGAAGATAGGGACCACATTCGCCCTCCTCCAATCTGCTGGGACTTCTCCCGTTCTCCAAGAACTCTCGAAGATAATTGCCAGTGGTTCTGAAATAACTTCCGCTAGTTCCTTCAGTACTCTTGGGTGTAGCTGATCTGGCCCTGGGGACTTGAATTCGTTTAGAGAGGTCAGGTGTTCCTGGACAACTTGTTTCCCTATTTGGGGTTGGATTTCCCCCAATCCTTCGTCCATTCCATGTTGCTGAGGTTGAAGATGGCTTTCTTTTTGTGAGAAGACCGAGGCAAAGAAGGCATTAAGTAGTTCTGCCTTTTCCCTGTCCCCTGTCGCCATCACCCCATCTTCTCCTTGCAATGGCCCTATCGCCTCCTTTTTCTAACTTTTTCTACCAACGTAAGCAAAAAAGCCTTTTTTGTTGTTTTTTATGTCCCTGGCAAGCCTGAGCTCATTTTGCGCTTTAGCCTTGCGAACCTTTTCCCTACAGGAGTTGGCTATACGTTTGAATTCTTCTTTGGTGATTTCTCCCCTTTTCCACTTCTTGTGCATGTCACTTTTGAGTTTTAGCTCAGTTAGAAGTTCTTTGGACATCCATTCTGGCTTCTTCGCATGTGCCATATTTTTTTTCTTTGTTGGCACTGTTTGCATTTGCGCCTTGAGTATTTCACTTTTAAAAAATTCCCATCCATCGTTAACTCCCTTGTCTTTTAATATTGGCATCCATGGAATGCTGCTCAGTATTTCCTTCATTTTTTGGAAGTCAGCTCTCTTAAAGTCCAGAATGCGTGTTTGACTTGTCTTAGTTTCAGCCTTCCATTGTATCACAAACTGCAGGAGCACATGGTCACTTGCCCCTAAGGATCCAACGACTTCTACTGTATTGATCAGGTCTTCCACATTTGTTAAGATTAGATCAAGAGTTGCTGATCCCCTTGTTATCTCCTCTACCTTCTGGACCATAAAATTGTCTGCAAGGCAAGTGAGGAATTTGTTGGACTTTGTGCTCTTGGCCGAGTTTGTTTTCCAGCAGATATCAGGATAATTGAAATCGCCCATGACTACTATATCTCTTCTTTGTGCCTGTTTGGTCAGCTGTTGACAAAAGGCTTCATCAAGTCCTTCATCCTGACTCGGAGGTCTGTAGTAGACACCCACGACGAGATCTTTTTGAGTCCCGGTTCCCTTGATTCTTATCCAGATGCTTTCAAGCTGGTTTCCCAGATTACAGTCTTGCATTTCTTCTGCAACGTAACTGTTTTTGACATATAAAGCTACTCCCCCTCCTCTCCCCTTTGTTCTATTTCTGTGAAAGAGGTTATAGCCCTCAATGGCTACTTTCCAGTGATGGGAGTCATCCCACCAGGTTTCAGTGATGCCTATGACATCGTATGTGTGGTGCTGTGCTAGGAGTTGGAGTTCGTCTTGCTTATTTCCCATGCTCTGAGCATTAGTGTAAAGACATGTAAGCCCCTGTGACCTCCCCTTGAGCTGTTTATTTGGGATTATTGTGCTCTCGGTAGTTGGTCCTTGCTGTGTTTGTGCAGCCCTCCGTTTAGCCTTTTGGCAGTTCCCTGTGGTCGTGGGTAATATAGTGTTTGCCAGGCTGTTGTTCCCCTCCCCCAGTGGATCTAGTTTAAAGATCTCTCTATAAGTCAAAGATGACCTGAAGGCACACGACAACAACAAGGTCTATGGACCTTCAAGTCATCTGTTGCCTTCTGCGGGATTTCATAGGGTTTTCTTAGCCAAGAATGACTCAGGGTGCATCTACATTGTAGAATTAATGCATTTTGAAGTCACTAAATTGCCATGGCTCGATGCTGTAGAGCCCTGGGATTTGTAGTCTTACAATGTCTTTAGTCTCATCTGGCAGATAAGGCTGGTGCCTCACCAAACTACAACTCCCAGGATTCCATAGCTGTTAAAGTGGTGGCAAGCCCCATTCATCCTACATTGCAGATAGATAGATGCTCCCTCAGAGGGGATTTTGCCCTGCATGAAATGGGGAACTTCTAGCACATGAGGGATCTCAGTATCCAGAAGATCCGTTCCCATTTTACTTGGATGGGGAGATTGGTGGGAATTCCTCCTCCTCTTGCTGCTGAAATCTTGTGGGCTTGTGCTCCCTCCCCTCCAGGCCTTGAAGATGGCTCACGCGGGGATCTCCCTCTCGGAGCAGGAGGCCTCCGTGGCCTCGCCCTTCACCTCCCAAACCCCCAACATCCAGTGCGTCCCGGAGCTCATCCGGTAAGTTGTGCCTCCTTCCACGCGACACAACAAAGGACTCCCCGTTCCTCCAAAGAGGAGCAAAGACCTCTTGTGCTCCCCTTCTGAGGACATCTTTCTGCACTGGACCTCCTCTCCTGTCATCCAGATGGCCATGTTGGGGATTGCAAGGCAATGGGGGGCTGAGGAGGGTGGCCGAAGGTGTTTCCTCGGTGCCCCTGAACCACCCACTCTCACTGAATGCATCGCAAACACTTGATCTTTCCCTCGCAGGGAAGGCCGGGCATCTCTGGTGTCCTCCTTTGCTGTTTTCAAATACCTGACCATTTATGGGCTGACGCAGTTCATCGGTACAGCCCTGCTTTACTGGGTAAGTTCTTCCTTACGAAGCTGATGTGACTCATAACTGGTATTTTGTTAGTGATGTATCCATGTGTTTAACTTGTGCTATGTGTGTAGGGTGAAGCTGATGTGTCCCACAACTGGTATGTTTACCTCCAGGATGGACTATTGCAATGCACTCTACGTGGGGCTGCGCTTGAAGACGGCCCGGAAACTACAATTAGTCCAAAGTTCAGCAGCCAGACAGTTAACTGAAGCAACTTACAGGGAGTGGTCCACCCCCTTGTTTAAGGAGCTCCATTGGCTGCCGTTTACTTTCTGGTCCCAATTCAAGGTGCAGGTTGTCACCTACAAAGCCCTGTACGGTTCGGGACACGTCTACCTTCGCGACCACCTTTCCCCCTATGACAGTGATGGCCAACCTATGACACGCGTGTCAGCACTGACACGCCTAGCCATTTTTGCTGACACGCTGCCGCATGCAGATTGATTGGATGACTAATGTCTTTTGTGGCCAAATTTGGTGTGATTGGGTCCAGTGGTTTTGTTGTTTACTCCATGGGAATTATGCACATTACACACACATATATACAGTATAGTCTCACTTATCCAACATAAACGGGCCGGTAGAACGTTGGATAAGTGAATATGTTGGATAATAAGGAGGGATTAAGGAAAAGCCTATTAAACATCAAATTAGGTTATGGTTTTACAAATTAAGCACCGAAACATCATGTTATACAACAAATTTGACAGAAAAAGTAGTTCAATACGCAGTAATGCTACGTAGTAATTACTGTATTTACAAATTTAGCACCAAAATATCATAATGTTTTGAAATCATTGACTACAAAAATGCATTGGATAATCCAGAACGTTGGATAAGTGAGACTCTACTGTATATATAATCATTCTATTATTTATTTATTTATTTACAGTATTTATATCCCGCCCTTCTTTCTCACCCCGAAGGGGACTCAGGGCAGATTACAATGAACACATATATGGGAAACATTCAATGCCAACAGACAAACAACATACAGTAGACAGACTCAGAGGCATTTTTACCATTTTTCCAGCTTCACGATTCCGGCCACAGGGGGAGATGTTGCTTCACCGTCCAGTAGTGGCTGTGCTTCCTCATTCCTTTCCTCATGTTTTTCTGGCAGTTTTATGGTGTTGTAAATTAGTTAAATTAGCCTCCCGCATAAAGCGCCCCTAAATTTCCCTAATTGACAGATGCAACTGTCTTTCGGGGCTGCATAGGTCAACAGCAAGCCGGGGCTATTTAATGGTCGGTGGCTTAACCCGACCCGGGCTTCGAACTCATGACCTCTCGGTCAGTAGTGATTTACTGCACCTGGTTACTAGCCAGCTGCGCCACATTATTATTGTAGTATATTATTATATTATTACTATTATATTATTATTATATTATTCATTATTCATGACCACATTGAAACCACAATAGAGAGAAATCAGCGTGGAAACTGCAAGAGGTACCATAGATTGTTGTACACGGAAATAATAGTAGTAAATAGTTTTTGATTTATTAAATACAGTAATATATTACAATTATATATTTTTGTCATTTAAACTATATATATTGCGAAATTATGGTTTTTTCTCTCGAAGTGACACACCACCCAAGTCATGCTAGGTTTTTTGGTGAATTTTGACACACCAAGCGCAAAAGGTTGCCCATCATTGCCCTATGAGCTTGCACGATCTCTCCGATCTTCCGGGGAGGCTCTCCTCTCATTCCCTCCACCATCACAGACTTGGCTTGTTGGAACGAGGGAGAGGGCCTTCTCCGTGGTGGCCCCTCTGGAATTCTCTCCCTAAGGAGATTAGACTGGCACCAACCCTGTCTACCTTTATTAAACAGCTCAAAACATGGTTTTTCAAATGTGCTTTCGAATAATCGATAACATGTTAGGCCCCGCTCAGTGACATGTTGTTTCCTCGCACCTTGTTTTCCCTCCTATCTATCCAAATGCAAGTTATCTCAGGAAATGTTTTGACACTTGTCCTGGACTCTTCCAAGTCTATGATTGTAAAACAGGCCTTCGTGGGACTCCTTCTAATGGTTCTTTTTTGCAAACAGCAACTGCAGATCTTTGGGAACTACCAGTACCTCATCCAAGACGTCTGCATCACCCTCGTGGTCTGCCTCACAAGTAAGCACAGGCCTTGCCCTCTCCTCGCTCTTGTGTAGGCCAGATATTGCAGGCTTTTGGCACACCAAAATTACTTCCTGATTTGGTATTGTATTTTTTATTTGAATTCATTGCATGGTCTCTTGTTTTTTTGATGTTCCCTCCTTGGCATTTGTCGAGTTCTCTTCTCCCAGTTGTGCTGTGAGTCAGTCTTCCACCAGAAAAAGCACCAAGACACACACTGGTAGATTCCAACAGGTTTTATTGTACAGAATAGCAGAACCTTCTCTTTGGCCCATTTATATAGGGGCTCTCACATACCAGAGGGTAATTGAGGTTTTATGGCTGGCCCGTTTTCTGGCTGGCATCTGTTCTTTGTCAGCCGACTGGAGATGTCAAAGATTGGAGATCATGACATCAACATTCATAAAAACATTCTAAAATATAAATGGGCATGTTCAAGTGCAAAAGACTGGGTCTGTCAATTGAGTTCTGGCGTACATAATAATAATTAGCGCTGCTGATTCTTATTCGAAAGCCTGGCCCCCTTATTCGAAAGCCTGGCTTATTCAAAAGCCTGGTTTTAGTCAGTTATTTTAATCCTTGTTAATTTACCGTATATACTCGAATATAAGCCAACCCAAATATAAGCCGAGGCGTCTAATTTTACCACAAAAAACTGGGAAATCATTTACTCAAGTATAAGCCTAGGGTGGGAAATTTCAGAAATAAAAATAGATACCAAAAAATTACATTAATTGAGGCATCAGTAGGTTAAATGTTTTGAATATTTACATCAAGCTCTAATTTAAGATAAGACTTTCTAACTCTGATTAAATCATTATCATCTTCTTCAATGTAAATGTGTGTTGCACCCCAAGGCAGTGAGAGCATTGGAAACCAAACAGAGACCAATAATCATATAATAACTTTATTAAAACAATTATAAATTCAGCAATGAATAAGTGGAAAGGATGAGTGGGCAATAGTCCTTTGTAAAGAGGTATAAATTAGTTCAAAGTGTTGAAGAGAAATGTCCAATATTATTGTACAAAGTCCAGAAAGCGAAACACGCTCAAAACTGTTGGAAAGTTTATTTATTTATTTTTATTTATTATTAGACTTGTATACCGCTACTCCCAGTTTGGCTCGGAGCGGTTTACAGAAATAGATTAAAACAATACACTTAGCTTTAAAATAACAATACAAATAATAAAAACAACAATAAAAACAGATATAGCCCCGAGTTTTTCACCCATTGAAAGCTTGTTGGAAGAGCAAGGTTTTGCAGGCTTTCTGAAAGGCAAGTAGGTCTCGGATAGTTCGAGTTTCAACTGGCAAGTTCTTGAGCAGGGAGAACTACAAAGAAGCAAGACTGTATAACAAGGTCCAACGCCACTAGAAAGTCTTTGATATCAAAGCAGGAAAGAGATGAAGTTAAAACCAAGCTTGATTCAGGAACAAGGCAAGGAAGTGGATTTACTCTGGGTCTACTTGGGAGTTGCGGCTCAGCTTGGCCGCCAGGAACAGGAAACTTGGCTTGGTAGAATCAGGAACTAGAGTCGGTGAACTGTTCTCAGGAAATAGCTACGTTGACATGACGAAGTGTTCACAGTGTAGGACACTTTTATGGAACTTAGATCTGATCACAGCGAAGGGAAGCCAAACTCCCCAGAGGTTCCCAAGGGAATCTTCTATCCATTATCCCCTCGAGATGCCAAGCGGTTACTCCTTCGAAGCCCTTGTTTTTCTGATCTCTGACGATGCAGAAATTCCCTTCTGTTAAAAGATACATTCCCTGGAGAACTCGGAACATCTGGTTCAGCCACGGGAGTAATATTTTCAGCATCTCTCCCAATTAAGGAAGCATCCGAGCTATCAACAGCTGGGAGCTGTAATTGGAAGGAGCTCTGCGGACTAGGAAAAAGTCAGAATAAGCTTCATCCTGGTCAAAGTTCATTTCTGAATCAGGTTCAGAAGCCAAAGGTGGCTGGGGTATGACAATGTGCTTATATATCCTTTTAATAATAATAGAGTAAAATAATACATGTAATAATAGTAATAATAAATACAGAAAAATAATACATGTAAAAATAAATAGAGCAGAATAATAAATGTAATAATAATAATATCAGAGTGAAATAAATAAATAATAATAATAATAATAATAATAATAATAGAGTAAAATAAATGTAATAGTAGCAACAATAATAGAGTACAATAATAAATGTAATAATAATAGAGTAAAATAATAAATGTAATAATACCAATAATAATAGAGGAAAAATAATCAATGTACCATATATTCTTGAATATAAGCTGACCCAAATATAAGCCAACCAGGACCCTCACCCGAGTATAAGCTGAGGGGGGCTTTTTTAGTCCTAAAAAAAGGGCTGAAAAACTAGGCTTGTACTCAAGAATATACAGTAATATACAGGGGCCAGGCTGTGGGGCAGGTTGGTGAGCAGCCTGCTGCAATAAATCACTCTGACCATGAGGTCATGAGTTCGAGGCCAGCCCGTGGCGGGGTGAACACCCATCAATTAAAAATAAAAAAATAGCCCCTGCTCGTTGCTGACCTAGCAACCACCTAGCAACCCGAAAGATAGTTGCATCTATAAAGTAGCAAATAAGGTACCACTTACAAAAGTGGGGAGGCAAATTTAACCAATTTATGACGTTGGAATGAGGAAGTGCGGTCACAGTGGATGATGAAGCAGCTGCTCCCCCCTGTGGCCAGAATCGAACATCCCCTCAAGAGAAGGTTAAATTGCCTCTGTCTATCTCTGTGTCGGTTCTATGCATACATGGGCATTGAATGTTTGCCCTATGTGTGTATAATGTGATCCGCCCTGAGTCCCCTTTGGGGTGAGAAGGGTGGAATATAAACACTGTAAATAAATAAATAAATCATTTAATTTTCCCTGATTAGCTTGAGTGATTTGCAATCTAAACTGCCTGTGGAGTCTGTGGTGGAGTCTCCTTATCTGGAGGTTTTTACACAGAGGCTGGATGGCCATCTTTTGGGAGTGCTTTGATTGCGTCTTCCTGCCTGGCAGAAGGGGGTTGGACTGGATGGCCTCTTGGGCTCTCTTCCAACTCTAGGATTCTCTGCTTCTTCCTTCCTAGTGAGCCTGACGGAGGCCTACCCCAAGCTGGCCCCCTACCGCCCCCCCGGGCGCCTCCTCTCCCCTTCGCTGCTGCTCTCCGTCTTCCTCAACGTCTGCTTCACTCTCGTCGTCCAGATCTTCGCCTTCCTCTTCGTCAGGCAGCAGCCCTGGTACTCCCCGATCCGCAGCCACAGGTCAGTCCTGGCCCTTCTGTAGGGCTTTCCCTGATGGGTAGTGTCACAATTGTTAATGTGGGATTTTTGTATTGATAGAGTTTAAATGCAATTTGTGCCGTGCTTGTATTGCAACTGACTGCATCATCCAGATTGTATCATAATGTGGAAAGAGTTAATTGCCAAGAAGCTATGATGACCTTGATGTGTGGCTGGAACTAGGGAGTACCCAGACACAAGTGTTTGTGCACAACGATTTCATCAGTTCAGTTCAGTTGAGTTCTGTCTGCCTAGAGTTCGAGTCAAGTTCTGTTGGAGAACAGAGCAGTCCTGTGTTCGTCTGTCGTCTGCAAGTCTGTTTGTGTTGATTACTGCTGCATACAGTAAAACTTTGTAAATAGTTTTACCAACGTCTCTGAGTGTCTCTTCGTTCTGCGCTCCACTGCTTCCATCCAACTACTACTGCGCTGCAAATACTCTGACAACAAAGCCAGGGCTCTGCCAATACACCGGCAGAGGTGAACCAAAACAAACACCCAGTTTGTGTCAAACTGTTTAATTAAAGCAACACTTACAGTCTGGTTGTTTTCATAGTCCCAATGTAAAACATAAAGATAGCACTCAACCACAGAATATAAAACAAAATTGATAGCAAACACCAATGCAGGTTCGAGAAAATATTGTAGTCAAAAAGGTCCAGTCCAATAGTCAAACACCAAGAGTTCAATGAGTAAAGTCCAGGGATCAAAAGTCTATACCACTGTTTCCCAAACTTATTTGGCCTGCCGTCCCCTTTCCAGAAAAAATATGACTCAGTGCCCCCTGGAAAGGGGTCGTGGCTTAGAGGGGTGGGCGTGGCTCCTGCTCAAGAGGGTGGGGCTGAGCCTCTCCCCTAGTCCAAGGTGCAGGGGGGGGGAGGGGGAGGGGGAGGTTGGTTGGGCCACAAATGGGTGGCTAGGACTGGGATGGGCGGAGTTACAAGCTCTGAGGCAGCGCTGAGCTTCTATCCCTTTGTAGACGGCCAATTGTCTCACATCAGAAGCAACTTGCAGTATGTTCTCAAGTTGCTTCTGACACGATAAAAAAAGTCTTGGGGAAGAGGCGGGGCATCAATAAAGGCAGGGCTAGTGGGAGGGATGTTCACTCGAGCTCAGTCATATCAAGCCCTGCTTCCCTCTGGCTGGGTGCAAAACACCATCAGCTGAGGGCAAGGCAGAGGCTGGTCAACGAGGGAGAAGTCATCCTTCTTGGGGGCTGTTCTCTTGCAGGGGCTGTCCTTTAGGAAATGAGCCCTTCCTCCTGGGCAATGGGACGGGGAATGCCACTGAGCCAGAGGACACAGTGCTGAGCTACGAAGACACCTCTCTCTGGCCATTAGTGACCATCTACTGCATCATCGTGGCCTTTGTCTTCTCCAAGGGGAAGCCCTTCAGGAAGCCCATCTACACCAACTGTGAGTTCCGGGAAGGGGGGCATCCTCTATCTATCTATCTATCTATCTATCTATCTATCTATCTATCTATCTATCTATCTATCTATCTCTATCCATCCATCCATCCATCCATCCATCCATCCATCCTTCCATCCATCCATCTATCCATCCATCCATCCATCCATCCATCTATCCATCCATCCATCCATCCATCCATCTATTCATCCATCCATCTATCCATCTATCCATCCACCCACCCACCCATTCATCCATCTATCCATCTATCTATCTATATATGTTGTAGCCTGATCAGATTCTGAGTGCTCAGAAGATGAGGAAGGAGATGCTGGGATAGATTCAGAAGGCCCAGAGAAGGATAGAAGTGGCTTGGACAGAGTTGATTTGGAATCTCCTGGCAGTTCCCACGAGACTGGAGAAAGTGATATCAGTTCTCATGAGAACCTGCCAGAAGTGCCGTCTGAGAGAAATGTGGGAGATGAATGTTTGTCCAGATCCAGGCGCTTGGAAATTCAGAGGCAGCACATTCAACAAAGACAGACTCACTTTTCCCAGAGGCTAAGAGATAAGGAGAGGAAAAACAGGTGTGTGAGGAACGATGTCATGGGAGAGACTGATGTCATGGGAAGGAATATTTCAAATACAGTCTCCTTTTATTCTCTTTTTTAGATTTGCTTATTTTTATATGCACTTCTCTAAATAAAGTTTTACTTACTGGATTATCTCGACAGTGAGTGCTGTGTGGTGAAAAGGTGTTTCAGGGCTCTTGTGCAACAATATAGATATAGATATAGATATAGATATATTCCATCCCTTGTCAGCATCTGTCTTTGGTCTCTGGACCAACCTGCCTCTCTTTGTACTCCCAAGCCTTAAATCCTATCCCTTAAAAATAAAGAATTCTGGAGTTGGAAGGGACCCCGAAGGGCCATCCAGTCCAGCCCATTTTGCTTGGCAGGAAGACAGAATTCAAGCCCTCCTGGCAGATGGCAATCTGGTCTCTGTTGAAAGACGTCTAGGGAAGAATTACCCATCAGACAGTCTATATATTCCACTGGAATTGGAAAGGGGCACCCAAGGGCCATCCAGTCCAACCCTTTCTGCCACACAGGAATGCAATCTGAGCCCTCCTAGAAGGTGGCCATCCAGCCTCTTTCCAAACCTCTGGAGAAGGAGAATCCAGTGGATTCCCAGGCAGAATACATTCCACCAGAGTTGGAAGGGACTTCCAAAGGTCATTCAGTCCAACCCATTTCTGCCAGGCAAGATCACACAACACACAGCTCTGTTGGAAAACCTCAAAAGGAAGAGGTTACACCAGATTTCAAGGCAGCAGCAGATTCCTCTGTTGAGCAGCTCTTCGTACTGTTTTTCCAAAAGGTTTAAGTGGAATCTCTTTTCCTGCTGTTTGAAACCACTTATAATCCCAATCCCATCCCCTTCCTTCTCTCCAAGGTCCGCTTGAGATGCCTGTGCCTCGCTTGTTATCCCTGAACGAACCCATCTTTGCAGCTTTAACTGGGACCCTTTTCTCCCTCCTTTGATTCTACAGACATCTTCTCCACCTTCCTCTGCATCCAGCTGGGCCTGAGCCTGTTCCTCTTCTTTGCTGACATCGAGGCCATCTACAAGGGGCTGATGGTGAGTATTCAAGGAACCCGGAAACAGCATGGTCCTTCCAATTGTGCCATGAGCACTTTTTCTCCAGCAAGGCTAAAACCAATGCTCCCTGCTTGGAGCAAAAGGCAGGATTATATTCAGTTGTCCTGAGACAAAACCCTTGACCAGGTGAAATGGCCAACAAGAACGGTCATGCTGGTCCAAAGGGCTGCTAGAGGTCTTTGGAATGAATGGGAATGGACAGCCTGGGGCCCCTTTCTCTTTTTCCCACAGCTGCTCTGCACCCCAACCATCTGGAGGATTTACATCCTGATCATGTTGCTGGTCAAGTTTGGCGTCTCCTACTTTGTGGAGGTGAGTGAGAAATGGCGGCTGGGGCCATTAATGGCTGTGCTTCTCTTGAAGACTGCTGGGAGGGCTGGGATTGAGTCTTCTCCAATGGCAGCAAGGGCTTGGACTGGATGGCCTTTGGGGGGTCCCGACGAACTGTAGAACTCTATGGCCAAAGGATGATACTTTCATGAGAGTGGGGCCCACTGCTGTGGAGGCCAGCCACAGGGGAAACTGAGGCAACGGCAGACAGGGCATCCCATCCCACAAGTGAAGCAGAGTTTGGCATTCCTCTCATTGCTGTCTCCTTTCTCACCTGAAAACAAGATAGCCTTCTTACCTGGACCTTATCTTACGCTGGAAGGACTGAAGTACCCCAATAATTAGGAAGAACAACCAACCTGATTTTCTATTTGGTTGCTATGGATTTTGTTACCTGCCTTCAAGTCATGTCCCAGTCTGAGAGCGTGTGCCCCTTGTTCTTGCTCAACCAGTGGATTTCCATGGCTTAGTGGAGAATTCAAATGTCTGTCTCCCCAGTGTCTAGTATTATCTTTAGTATCATCATTATTATGAACATCATTATTATCCTCCTCCTTCTCATTCGGCTTTTATCTCTGGATTGAGACTTATGTCTTGCTGAGAAAAATGTGAATTCCTTTGCTATATTTCCAAGCACTTTGAATTGTAAGATTGTCCATGAATTCAATGAAATATTTGGGAAGTTTACCCTGGTCTCCTTTCATCTTCTTCACTGATAGTCTGCCCAGTTTAAGTGACGCCACTCCATTCCAGTCTCCTATCAGTATTATATTTTCATAGGGGAATTCCTTAATTTCTATTAAAGGTTTCTGATATAATTCTGGTTTTGCTCTTATAGGGGCACAGATGCCAACTATCAAAAATTTTGGCTCTTGAATATGTATCTCAAGCTCTACATATTGTCCATTATATATTATATAATTATATTATATTAATTATATTATATTAAGTATGTGACCGCTGACATCAGCACTTGGCCAAACTGAATAAATGCATCTGTTCTTTGCCTTCATCCCATCTGTGGATGTTAGGGATTCCTCTTCTTCGGAAAAGGAAGGGGAGCAGGAAAGTGTTCGTGAATCTGAGGGTGAGTTGGAATCTGAGGAGGAGACTTTGCAAGTACCCTCATTTCAGGAGAGGTGAAAGGAAACAGAGCAGAGACGTTGCTCAGCTAGAATAGCTGCCAGAATTGGGAACCACCCTAGCAGCTGTGAGGGGACTCAGGGCTATAAAGCAGAAGCAGGTGCAGCCAGCTCTTGCTGGTAACAAACTAATTCTAATGCCTTTGCTCCCCTGGTGCCTGCTTCGAGTCTGCATCTGGATTTATCGCTGTTTCTTTGTCTGAAGTAAGACTGCTATTTGATTTGGAAGTGTATCAGAGACTAAGAACTGTGTTTGCCATATGACTTCCTTGCTTCCTTTTGCATTATTCCACTTGAGTGTGCGGTACCTTATGTTTTCCTGAAGTAAGGCAGTTTTCATTTACTTACCACAGTGTTTTAAGGCTGTTCTTGAAAGACAAAACAGGGCAGTGTATTATTTGGTTCTTTGGGAGCTTGACATGCCGGGCCCCGAAACTCATGGTTCTTGCAGAGCTGAAATCCCTTGACAGTCCAGTGCTCAGACCATTGTGCCATGCTGCCTGCTTCCCTTCTTCTTTTTCTTTGCAGGATGCCATCTTGCAAAACCACCGCCTCTGGCTCTGGATCAAGGCGCTCTTGCGGTTCCGTTCCTCCAGCAAATACCGGAAGTTGCAGAGGCAGCTGCAGCGGGATCCCTCTTGGCCTCCTTTGAACCAAAGGGACTTTGCCGAGGACAGGAAAGGCGAGGCCTACACCAACCCTGTCTTTGAAAACAGTGAAGGGGACTAGGCAGACGGAGCCTCTCAAGAGGTGGCTGGTGGATCAGGACTGAATAATTTATCTGTACAGGATGTTAATGGAACTTACAATAGAAATACAGATCTGTGGAGAGCACTGTTACAAAGAAGATCCTTGGAAAAGCTGGAAATAAGCAGTGTTGGGGACTTCTGACCTGGAAATGGCATTGTGTGGTCAGCTGTGATGAAGGACTGGCACTGGTCATGGCCCTTGCTGTTGGCTAGCTGGCTACCAACAGGCAAGAATGGCCTTTTTCGCCCACGAGCCCAGTTCCTGTTCCTGGCATCCAAAAAACACAAGAGTGGACCAAGGAAGGACCACCTACCTGCCAGGGCTTGGCCACAGTTTGAATGGTTTAAGTCACTGCCAAAATGGATTGCTAACTTGCACTTTGTGATAATAAAGTTGACTTTATTTTTTCTCTAATTGATTAAATATGTGTTTTAGAATACTCAGAGATATAAGAAAAGTCTAGGTACCAAAACAACTTGGATGAGTCCATGTAGTCTCCTTCCTCCCTATTCTTTCCCTATTCTTTTCCAAAAGAGTCAGAGAATTCTCAAGAGGGAAGAGTCCCCCAAAAGACATCCAATCAAGCCCTCCTGACAGAAGGCCATCCAGCCTCTGTTCAAAACTCTTCAGGAAAGATGTCACTTGAGTTCCAGGTTGCAACCTATTCCACTGTTGACTTCTCAAGAAGTTCTACCTAAATTTTAAGTGGGATCTCTCTTCCTGCCATTTGAATCCATTGCTCGATTGTGTCCTAGTCTCCAAAGCAGCAACTAGCTTGGCCCTCCTCAATGGGACACCCACCCCAATATTTAAACATGGCGATCAAGTCTCTTATCAGCTTTATCTTCTCCAAATTAAGCAAACCCAGTAACTAAAAGGGAACGTGTCCAGAGAAGGGTGAGTTAAATGGCCAAGGGTCTGGAGGCCAAGACCCATGAGGAGCGGCTCAATGGAGCAATGGTTTTGAATGGCAGGAAACAAAACCCCACCTACAATTTAGGAAGAAGTTCTTGAATGTAAGAGCTGTTTGGCACTGGAATATGTTGCTGCCTGGGAATCTAATGGACTCTCCATCTCTGGAGGTTTTGAAGAAGAGACTGGTCATTGGTTGGGAGGGTTTGGATGGTGTCTTTCTGGACTGACGAGATTGGACTGGATGGCCTTTGGGGTCTCTTCTAGCTCTAGGATTCTATGATATATGAGGGGCCTGGTTCACTTGGACTCTGGTAGAGCCTCCTTCTCTGGTGCCTTTAAAACACAGGCTGGATGGCCACCTTTTAGGGTGCTTTGTTTGTGTCTTCCTGTCTGGCAGAAGGGGGTTGGACTGGATGCCCTTTGAGGGTCTCTTCCAACTCTATGATTCTATGATGCTATGAAATGAGGCCAAGCCCTGCATTGGGGAAAGGCCATCTCCATCATCATCCAGTTAGGTGCAATTATCCCCTGTCCTTAACGGGCGGAAACACTAGTTTGCCAAGCCATGGCACTGCTAATGAGGACAGTATTTGAACATCTTGGAAGGCCCAATGGGAGCAATCATCTGTAAAATTGCCAAATGTTGGGAGTACTTTGATTTTATTTTCCTGCATGGCAGAAGGGGTTGGACAGGGTGGCCCTTGGGGGGTTCCTTCCAATTCTATGCATCGATAGATGTTAGGATTTTCAGGAGAGAACCTCCTCTGCAGATTCCCATAGTCTGGGTCTGTCCTTGATCCTGTACTAAAAGGTGGGGAGTTGGCAATGCCCACTGCCTCCTTGCCGTGCATGATGACATGATGGCAACAGTCTTGGAAAGCACTGGCTCCCAAAGTGACCCATTTAAGGTGGAATCAGGTGTCAAGCAGGGATGTGTTATTGCCCCCACCTTATTTTCCATCTTCATCGCTATGACACTTCACCTTGTTGATGGGAAGCTTCCCACCGGAGGGTGGAGGAGCTCCCTGATGATGTGGAACAACTCCAATGGTCTTTTAGTTGCAGACACTATGCGGGCAGTCGTGAAGGTCTTCCTGCCTGCCTGCAAAGCCACGGAGTAGGCCTTAATAGCGGCACTAGACCGTGCTCGGTCAGAGACGTCCTGAGTTTTCACCAGCGGCACTCTAGTCTCCTTCTCGAGCGTTTCATCACTGCCAACTCCTCTGAGAACCAGGGAGCCAAAGTGAGTCTTTGCAACAAGAGGGGACATTTGGGGGTGATTGTGTCAATTGCCCTGGACATCTCGCTATTATAGCGGTCAACCAAGGCATTGACAGGATCATCAGCCTCCATGACAGGAGAAACCCCAAGAGAACTCAGGAATCCATCAGGATCCATAAGTCTCCTGGGGCAGACCATCTTAATGGGTCCACCACCCTTGGGGAGGTTCGAGGAGATGGTGAGTCTTAAACCGATCATGTGGTGGTCAGACCATGACAACGGAAGAATATTTCCATGTTGAGACTTGGATCCTCTCTCCAAGAGAACTCATTATGTCTATGCAAGGATTCCAAGATCTGGGGGAAAATAGCAAAATGCAGAATACTCCTGGTGCCAAGCTGTTCAGAGAAGAGAAATGCCATTGCTGTTATTTGCCTATAGAAATTCTCAATTTTTCTGCCTCACTAAGCATTTTTCCAGTGCTCTTTCCTTGATAGTTCATGTAAACTGATTGAGAAGACATCAACTGGAAATGTCTTCATTGCCTTTCTTGGGGGAAAGGACATCTCTGCTTTTTGCAAAGTGGACCTTAGTTGGGCTAATTGGAAATGTCCTGCTTATTGGCCCAATGGACCCCGTATTTGCAAAGGTTACTTGGGCCACCCAAAGTCCTTCTAATGAATGCCAGGCTGTTCAGTGACCCAAATACTCAGGTGTGGCTTGTTTCAATGGCCAAATTGGGTGAGGTTTCCTCCCAATTCCAGATGTATCTGAGCAAGGTGAGAAAAGGCACAGGAACCTCACACCTACGTTGGCCAAGGTGCTTTTGTGAAATTAGTTTTCTGGTGCTCCAGGGAGCAGGGCACAATGGAGCAAAGGAAAAGCTCCAGGAAAAGAGATTCCATGTGAATATTAAGAAAAGCTTCCTCAAGGCAAGAGCTGTTTCAAAGTTGCCTGGGCATCCACTGCAGTTTCTTTCCTTCTCTGGAGGCCTTTATGCAGGAGCCATGGATACAAACTGAAGGAAAAGAGAGTCTACCTCAACATTAGGAAGAACTTTCTGTCAATCAGAGCTGTTCAACAGAGGTATAATGCTGCTGTTGTTGCCTCAGGGTCCTACACAGTCTTCTTCTCTGGAGGCTTCTTGGCCATCTGTCAGGAGGGTTTGGATGGTGTCCTCCTGGAAGGCAGAAGGAGGTTGGACTGCATGGTCTTTGGCCAAATCATAATAAACCTCTGACTTGTCTTCAACCTGGCAAGTTTGTTTCTCTGTCTTGGCCTATCTGGTTTAGCATATGCTCTCCAGGCACGGACCCTTTAACTGCAGTCCTAGCTGAAATCACTACACTGGTGCCATTCTTATGTCTCTGGATTGTTTTTGTCAAGGTAATGGTTAAATATAGTGAAACGTTTAACTCATTGTTTCAATGTAAGTGTGTGTTTGATTCGGTAAGCAATCCAGTACAGAAGTAGTTAATCACATAGAGCAATGATTTACTGCCTAGAGGGAAAAGGAATGAGACTCCAGCTTTTCCCAAGTAGAAGATAATAGAATCATAGAATCATAGAATAGTAGAGTTGGAAGAGACCTCAAGGGCCATCTAGTCCAACCCCCCGCTAAGAAGCAGGAAATCGCATTCAAAGCACCCCCGACAGATGGCCATCCAGCCTCTGCTTAAAAGCCTCCAAAGAAGGAGCCTCCACCACGGCCCGGGGGAGAGAGTTCCACTGCCGAACAGCCCTCACAGTGAGGAAGTTCTTCCTGATGTTCAGGTGGAATCTCCTTTCCTGTAGTTTGAAGCCATTGTTCCGTGTCCTAGTCTGCAGGGCAGCAGAAAATAAGCTTGCTCCCTCCTCCCTATGACTTCCCCTCACATATTTGTACATGGCTATCATGTCTCCTCTCAGCCTTCTCTTCTGCAGGCTAAACATGCCCAGCTCTTTAAGCCTCTCCTCATAGGGCTTGTTCTCCAGACCCTTAATCATTTTAGTTGCCCTCCTCTGGACGCTTTCCAGCTTGTCAGCATCTCCCTTCATCTGCGGTGCCCAAAACTGGACACAGTATTCCAGGTGTGGTCTGACCAAGGCAGAATAGAGGGGGAGCATGACTTCCCTGGATCTAGACGTTATTCCCCTATTGATGCAGGCCAAAATCCCATTGGCTTTTTTAGCTGCCGCATCACATTGTAGGCTCATGTTTAACTTGTTGTCCACGAGGACTCCAAGATCTTTTTCGCACACACTGCTGTCAAGCCAGGCGTCCCCCATTCTGTATCTTTGATTTCCATTTTTTCTGCCGAAGTGAAGTATCTTGCATTTGTCCCTGTTGAACTTCATTTTGTTAGTTTCGGCCCATCTCTCTAGTCTGTCAAGATCGTTTTGAATTCTGCTCCTGTCTTCTGGAGTGTTAGCTATCCCTCCGAGTTTGGTGTCATCTGCAAACTTGATGATCGTGCCTTCTAACCCTTCGTCTAAGTCGTTAATAAAGATGTTGAACAGAACCGGGCCCAGGACGGAGCCCTGCGGCACTCCACTTGTCACTTCTTTCCATGATGAAGACGACGCATTGGTGAGCACCCTTTGGGTTCGTTCACTTAGCCAATTACAGATCCACCTAACCGTAGTTTTGTCTAGCCCACATTTTACTAGTTTGTTTGCCAGAAGGTCGTGGGGGACTTTGTCGAAGGCCTTACTGAAATCTAGATATGCTACATCCACGGCATTCCCTGTATCGACCCAACTCGTAACTCTATCGAAAAAAGAGATCAGATTAGTCTGGCATGACTTGTTTTTGGTAAATCCGTGTTGACTATTAGCAATGACCGCATTTGTTTCTAAGTGTTTGCAGACCACTTCCTTAATGATCTTTTCCAGAATCTTGCCTGGTATTGATGTGAGGCTGACCGGACGGTAATTGTTTGGGTCGTTCTTTTTTCCCTTCTTGAAGATAGGGACCACATTCGCCCTCCTCCAATCTGCTGGGACTTCTCCTGTTCTCCAAGAACTCTCGAAGATGATTGCCAGTGGTTCTGAAATAACTTCCGCTAGTTCCTTCAATACTCTTGGATGTAGCTGATCTGGCCCTGGGGACTTGAATTCGTTTAGAGTGGCCAGGTGTTCCTGGACAACTTGTTTCCCTATTTGGGGTTGGATTTCCCCCAATCCTTCGTCCATTCCATGTTGCTGAGGTTGAAGATGGCTTTCTTTTTGTGAGAAGACCGAGGCAAAGAAGGCATTAAGCAGTTCTGCCTTTTCCCTATCCCCTGTCACAGAGAATGGAATTTGGGAGGAGTTATTCTTTACTGATAAGAATTCTTGTAGTCGCCATTAATTTTGCTGTAAGAGAAACGTGTCTGAGCAGCTCCGGCTGCTATCTGTGTATTTAGCTGTATAATAAATATTTATTACCGCCAGGATCGGCAGACAGCTATGCAGTCTTATTTCTTCGTGTTACTAGGCAGATGCTGAGTTGCCGAACAGAGGGGAGAATTGAGACAGAAGGCTGTAAGTGTCTCAATCTATCTACCTCACATCCATCGTCCACACATTTGACAGTTTTCTATAACACATATTTACATTTATTACAAAAGGCTAAAAGAAAATCATTTAGAGAAAAAAAACCAAAGTCAACTTTATTATGACCACAAAGTTGAAGTTAGCAGTCTCTTTAGGCCTCTCAGAGGCTTGGACCATTCCAATTGTGGCTAAGCCTTGGCAAGACAGGGCAGAGAGGGATAGTCCTTCCTTGGTCCGCTCCATTCTTGTAGCCCAACTTACATTTCCTGGATGCCAGGAACAAACCCTGGGCTCATGCACACAGTTCCCTGAGCCTGCTGTGCCAAGGAGGCCTTTCTTGCTTGTTGGTAGCCAGCCAACTAGGAAAGAGCCAGGACTAAGGCCCATTCTTCATCACAGCCAACCACACAGCACCATTTTCAACTCAGAAGTTCCCAACGCTGCTTGTTTCCAACTTATCCAAATATCTTCTTTGTAATTGGATCTGTATTACTATTTGGTTCCATTTGCATCCTGGACAGGTAAAGTATTCAGTCCCGACTAGTCCCCTTCACTGTTTTCAAAGACAGGGTTGACGTAGGCCTCGCCTTTCCTGTCCTCGGCAAAGTCCCTTTGGTTCAAAGGAGGCCACGAAGGATCCCTCTGCAGCTGCCTCTGCAACATCCGGTATGTGCTGGAGGAACGGAAGCGGAAGAGCGCCTTGATCCAGAGCCAGAGGCGGTGGTTTTGCAAGATGGCGTCCTGCAAAGAAAAGGAAGAAGGGAAGCAGGCAGCGGTGCACAATGGCCTGAGCACTACGTATGGCTCTGGAGACCAGGGTTTGACCCTCCACTCAACCATGGAAACCCACTGGCTGACCAAAGGCAAGGCACGCTTTCTCACCTTCAACACAATTTGAAGGCAGACAAGGAACAACAACAATAACAGAAAAACCCATCAGGTTGGTCTCCTTCCCTATTGGGGATACTTCAGTCCTTTCAACCCAAGGTGGGATGATCAGGTCCAGTTACTAAGGAAGGCTGCCTTGTTTCCAGGTTAATAAGAAGACAGCAATGAGAGGAATACCAAGGAATGTTTCTCCCAAGCGTTTTGCTGTCATTTGTGGGGTGGAATGTCCCTTCCTCACAATCCCCCTCCTCACTGTCTCTATATTCCTTGGGGATGGTGTCCACCAAAGCAATGGATACCACTCTTGTGAAAGCATCAAACTTTGGCCATAAGGTAACAAAGTTTGGAAGAGACCCCCAAAGGTCATCCAGTCCAGTCCTGTCTTGACATTCTTGAACACTCGATCCAGACCCTTCAGACAGTCTTCAAGCCCAGAATCACAACCCCGGTTCCTCACTTACCTCCACAAAGAAGGAAACGACAAACTTGACCAGCACCATGATCAGGATGTAAATCCTCCAGATAGTTGGGGTGCAGATGAGCTGTGAGGAAAGGGAAAGGCTCTAGTATGGCCACCCTTCCTGGCCACTTCACCCAGTCAAGGGTTTTGCTGAAAGGCAGCAGAGCGTAATCCTGGCTTTTGCTCCAAGCACAGAGCATTGCTTTCAGCCTTGCTCTCATTGGCCAGATCCTGATGCTTCAAGGGCTCACGTGCTGTCCAGGCCCCTTGAATACTCACCATCAGCCCCTTGTAGATGGCCTCGATGTCAGCAAAGAAGAGGAACAGGCTCAGGCCCAGCTGGATGCAGAGGGAGATGGAGAAAATGTCTGCAGAATCAAAGAAAGGAGGAAAGGGTCCCAGTTAAACCCATGGAGACAGCATCTGGACCTGAGTATGGAGACCCAGGAATAGCAAGGAAGGCAAACACATCTCAATGAGACCTTGGAGAGCAGGAATGTCACTGGGATAATTACTAGTTTCAAATGGCAAGCAAAGATATTCCACTGAAACCTTAGGAAAAACTTTCTGGTGGCAAGAAGATGTTCAACAGAAGAATCCACTGCTGCCTTGGAGTCTGGTGGAGTCTTCTCTGGATGTTTTCAGCAGAGACTGCATGGCCATTTGTGGGGAGGGCTTGGATTTTGTATTCCTACATGGCAGGATTCTATTGGACTGGATGGCCTTTATGGGTTTCTTCCAACTCCAGTGGAATATAGACTGCTTGGGAGTCTGGTGAAGTCTCCTTCTCTGTAGGTTTTGAAGACTCCCCAAAGGCCAACGAGTCCAGCCCCACTCTGCCAGGTAGGAGGACACCATCCAAGCCCTACTTCCAGATGACCACCCAAAAGGCAGGACTACGCTCCGTTGCCCTTCAGCAAAACCCTTGACTGGGTGAAGTGGCCAGGAAGGGTGGCCATACTAGAGCCTTTCCCTTTCCTCACAGCTCATCTGCACCCCAACTATCTGGAGGATTTACATCCTGATCATGGTGCTGGTCATGTTTGTAGTTTCCTTTTGTGGAAGTAGGGCTTGGATGGTGTCCTCCTACCTGGCAGAGTGGGGCTGGACTCGTTGGCCTTTGGGGGGTCTCTTAAAATTCTAGAATTCTATGATTCTATGTCTTTAAGGGATGGTGTTGGAGACTGGGCAGTCCAAATAGGGGGAAAGCTGGCCCAGAGGTCAAAGACAGATGCTTACAATATTGGAATATACACCCACACACACATACGCATGCACCACAGATGCCCTCTTCCTGGAACTCACAGTTGGTGTAGATGGGCTTCCTGAAGGGCTTCCCCTTGGAGAAGACAAAGGCCACGATGATGCAGTAGAAGGTGACGATGGCCCAGAGAGAAGTGTCTTCATAGCTCAGCACCATGTCCTCTGGCTCCGTGGCATTCCCTGTCCCGTTGTCTAGGAGGAAGGGCTGGTTTCCCAAGGGGCAGCCCCTGCAAGAGAAGACCCCCAAGAAGGATGGCATCACCCTCATTGACCAGCCCATGCCTCCGCCTTGCTCCCCGCTGATGGCATTCTGCACTTGGCCATCTGCTACCCAAATGTTGTTGGTCATCCAGGCTTTTATGGAACACAATGGGCCAGGGGTCCTCAAACTAAGGCCTGGGGGCCGGATGCGGCCCTCCAAGGTCATTTACCTGGCCCCCGCCCTCATTTATAATATAATATTTTATATCAGTTTTAATAATATATATTGTATATACATATGATATTGATAATAATCAATAATTGATAATAATCAATAATCAATAATTGTTTCGACAGGCTTTTGAGTTCTGTTGTTGATGTTTTAGAAGGTGCTTTTAGGATGTTTTTAAGATGTTTTTAAAG
Organism: Anolis carolinensis; assembly: GCF_035594765.1. Taxonomy (NCBI): domain Eukaryota; kingdom Metazoa; phylum Chordata; class Lepidosauria; order Squamata; family Anolidae; genus Anolis; species Anolis carolinensis. The sequence goes on along the minus strand of NC_085843.1, from coordinate 287,752,580 downwards.
ATGTTTTTAAGATGTTTTTTAAATTGTTGATTTTAGCCGGTTCTTGTAAGCCGCTCCGAGCCCTAGGGGAGTGGCGGCATATAAGTTTGAAAAATAAATAAATAAAATAAATAAATAATATTATCATTTTATACAATATAATACTAATAATAATACCATATAATAATATTAATTATATGTTATATATTACATAGAATATTACAGTATAGTGGTATAGTTCAATATAGTAATATATAATGCTAATATTTTGCTATGCTAATAATATAATATATTGTATGTACATACAGCTGCTCTGAGTCCCCTTTGGGGTGAGAAGGGCGGGATATAAATATAGTAAATAAATGTAGTAAATGAATAAATAAATAGTTTTAGACTTAGGCTCACCCAGGGTCTGAAATGACTTAAAGGCACACAACAACAACCCTAATTAACCTGACTATCTCATTGGCCAGAAGCAGGCCCACACTTCCTATTGAAATCCTGATAGGTTTATGTTGGTTAAAATTGTTTTGATTTTTAAATATTGTATTGTTCTTTCATTGTTATTGTTGTTCTGCAATACAAATAAGATATGTGCAGTGTGCATAGGATGTTTTTTTTTCAAATGATAATTCGGCCCCTTAACAGTCTGAAGGATTGTGGACTGGCCCTCTGCTTTAAAAGTTTGAGGACCCCTGCAATGGGCTATAATGCAACATCTGCTCCACATCTGGAAGCATGCTACTCCACATTAAACAACCCCTTTTGCAGTAAAGTAGCATTAAGTGGCATGGATTAGAGAACTGGGTGCCGTTGTGTGATGAGTGTATTGAATGAAATTGTATGATTGGGATCTGGCTAAGGGCCTATTAAGGCCTGGCAAGACCGAAGATGCGATCCTAAAATTAAACCTGAAAACTGCATCATGGAAGAGGTGAAGAATTTGATGAACTTTAGCAAGAAATGTGCTGAATGAGAAAACTGCTGACTTGATGAGACCTGACCTGCAAACTTTTGGGGTAAACAACACATGTTGAAATAGTCAGAGACAATTACTCCTTATGTTAAGGAAGAAAAACAACATCTGTTCTGGAATTGATGGAGCTTCAACAAGTCTTAGCTGAATGACAAGTTGTCAATCAATCAAGAAGAACAACAGCAAAAATTTTTACACAAGGTGACCCTTTCCCCTTTTAAAATTGTGTCAGATTTGCAAGCAATGCAGAATCTGAACATCTGCCACCTTCCAAAGTTGACTGAATGAAGAGGGATGGTGAGTATGGATGATTGAATGAATGGATTAGGAGTGAATATTAGGGTATATGTGATGTTTTGTCTCTCAAGAACAACCTTAAAACAACGGGGTAAGCAAATGAAAATTGCTTTACTTCAGCAAAACATAAAGAACTGCACACTCAGTTGTATAATGCAAAGGAAAACAAATAAATATTAAGGCAAACATAATTCTTAAGTCTGATAAATTCCCAAATCAAGTAGCTGTCTTACTTCAGATAAAGAAACAGCAATAAATCTTTAGGAGCAGTTTCCCAAATACAGACTCGAAGCAGGCACAAGGGGAGCAAAGGCTTAGGTATTAGAGTCAGTTTGTTACCAGCAAAAGCTGGATGCACCTGCTTCTGCTTTATAGCCCTGAGTTCCCCCACAGCTGCTAGGGTGGTTCCCAATTACTTTAGCATTTCTGGCAGCTATTCTAGCTGAACAGCGTCTCTGTTCTGTTTCCCTTCACCTTTCCTGAAATGTGGGTACTTGTAAATTCTCTCCTCGGATTCCAATTCCCCCTCTAATTCCTGAACACTTTCCTGCTCCTCTTCCTCTTCTGACGATGAAGAATCCAACGTGTTTCCCCTTTTTGTCTGTGTAAACAATACAGCTATTATAAACCCAGTACTAGGTCTGTGTGACTGCTTCTTTCTCTGAAAGTGCCTTATTCACTCTGTCCCACTGAAAACAGATTAAAGAACGTTTTAAGGTTAAAAAAGTATTTATGACAGCTGTGCAATTGTAAGGCAGCTTACAAGATAAATATGCAAGTTCTTCAAAACAAAAAATGAAATTAAAACTGAAGTGCCTGTAGGTGTGAAAACAGTGATTGAACTCCCATAAAAGCTCAGAAAACAAGACTCAGTGGAGGATAATATCCCAAGGTCAGCAAACGTGATGCTGCATTGGCTCGGGTCCTTTGGAAGCAGGGGCCAAGCTATGGGACAGAAGATGACACTTAGTGTTGTGACTCAGCTTGAATCTAGGATAGACTCTGATGAGGAAACAGGGGTTCAGGTTCAGAATCTCCCTGAAAGGCCTGTAACTTTGGAAGATGAGGAACAAAGATGGCAAGTTCAGTTTCCCACAGGGAGGGTTGGGGTTGATGACTCTGAAACTACTGAAGCCAGCCAGGTGCAAACTGACTCAGGAAAGGAGGAAGGGAGGATGGAATGTTCTCAGCCTGATAATGAGTATCAGAGAAATAACGAGCAAGCTGATCTTGATGGGATGGGCTCCTTAGATCGAGCGGACTGTTTGGAATTGAGGGTATGGCGTAGTACTAGTATTGCAAACAGGTGGGGGGAGCCAAGAGGGTAAAGAAATGCTTTCATGTTTTGCAAAGAGCGTTAAAAGGGGACGTTTGGGAAAAAGCTGTTGTCAAAGCAACTTTCTTTCACTGGAGAAGCAATCTCTAGTTGAAATTCACAAGCATGTGGACAATTTCAACAAAAAGGAAGAAACCATGAAAATGAACAAAATCTAGCTACCAGTATTAAAAAAACTCAAAAATTAGAACAGTAAATAAGAAGCAACACTCTGAGACATGGGAACTAGGGGCAGTTAACAAAGAATGCCCCAGGCAGAAAGGAGCTAGTAGGTGTAGCCATTCAATGCAAATTAGGGTGATTAATTGGAACATTTACACTATCCTCCAACTGACAAGAGTTCTTCCCACACCATGGACTTCCCCACAGATAAATATAAACATTCTTTGCTTAGTTTTTTCATACCTCACAACCTCTGAGGATGCCTGCCATAGATGTGGGCAAAACGTCAGGAGAGAATACTTCTGGAACATGGCCACACAGCCCGAAAGACATACAACAACCCTGTGATCCCGGCCATGAAAGCCTTCAACAACAAATCTCTAGTTTTCCTGCCATGTCTTGGATTATCTTGCAGTTATCCATGTTCCTTGGACTTTGCCATGCTTTCTTTGGACATTGTTTATTCCTTGTGAGTTCCTGATTTATATTTCAAGATTATATTTTGTAACTGACTTTTGATATTTCAGTTTTGCTTTTTGAAGAATTTTTTATTATCTTTCTTTAATAAACTGAAAAGACTTAAACCTGCTGAACAGTTTTGTGTGTCAGAGTAAGGTGAATCAAGGCTGAGGTGCGACACTTAGGGGATCGTAAAGGAAAGAGCCTTTGGTTCTTAGGAAGCAATTGCTAGCCAGCAGGGAAAGCCCTACAGAAGGGCTTGCCATCCTGCTCTTCCCTTGAGCCCTCTTCCATCGGGCCAGGACTGACCTGTGGCTGCGGATTGGGGAGTACCAAGGCTGGTGCCTGACAAAGCGGAAGGCGAAGATCTGGACGGCGAGGGTGAAGCAGACGTTGAGGAAGACGGAGAGCATCAGCGGAGGGGAGAGGAGGCGCCCGGCGGGGCGGTAGGGAGCCAGCTTCGGGTAGGCCTCCGTCAGGCTCACTAGGAAGGAAGGAAGGAAGGAAGGAAGGAAGGAAGGAAGGAAGGGAGAAGACCATGTCAGGGGGTTCTTGCCCTTTGCAAGCAATAAGGCCCTTAGTATTCCCTGCCCCACAGCTGGTAGCACCTGGGAAAGCAAGGAGCAAGTTGCTCGAAGGATGGCTGTGTTTGGGACGCTATTCCTCTGTTGACTTATGTGACAAATGGGGAGAAAGGGGCACAGGGCAGAGAAGCCATTCCATAAGGAGAGGGACACTCACTACCCGAAACTCCAAATTTCAGCAATGGCCCACAAGCCATGGTTTCCCTGCCAGTGGCACAAGTCCCCTGTGGACCTGTGGTGGCCCCGTGAATCTCAAAGGGTTTTCTAAGGCAAAGAACTGTCAGAGGTGGTTTGGTCAGTTCCTTCCTCTGAAATAGAACCAATATCATCTGGGATCCCTTGATGGTCCTTCTGGGCTTAAGGAAGGCGAGGCATCACTGGTGGGGAATTCAGCAGCCTTTTTGGGAAAGGGCCCGGGCCCAGTTCTTATGTGTCTCTCAGCCATCAAGTTGACTTATGGTGACTTCATGGATTTCTTAAGGATTTCTCAAGCAAGGAAGACTCGGACGTGGTTCTGCTGGTCTTTCCTACAGTACTCCACAATGTTTTCCCATCCAAGGTACAAACCAGGGTGGACCTTGTCCAGCTTCCAAGAACAGATAAGTTCTGGTGCCTTTAGGGTATTTGTTGCTGTGTGACTTCAAATCATGACTGACTTATGGCCAACCTGTGGAGTGACTTTGTTGGTAATGTTTCTTCCGGAGGACATTTGTCCCCACTGCCTTCCTCCAAAGCTGAGAGTGTGTGATTTGGATAAGCTCAACCAGTGGGTTTCAAACCCTGGCCTTCCTGTATTCAACAGTAAAATCACTAGACCACATTGGCTTTTAGGGGAATAATTTACCTCAATCCAGTTAGAGTGCCTTTCCAAAGAGGGTTTGTCAAGCCCCAAAGAAGTAGGCAAAGACAGAGAAGGGAGACAGATGAGACTTCCAGACTGGTTTGGGATCGGGCAGAGGGCTTCTTGGTGGTTCAAGGCCTGGAAGCCCTAGAGGACAAGGAGGCCCCAAACCCACTCAAGGCTTGTGCAAGTGAGCTCTTTAGGGCCATAAATGGAGCCAATGTCCTTCCCAACCTAAGTGAGTGTGTGTTTAGGGTGAGGATCCGCTTACTTGTGAGGCAGACAACGAGGGTGATGCAGACGTCTTGTGTGAAGTACTGGAAATTCCCAAAGATCTGTAGTTGCTAATTTGGAAAAAAAAACAATTCACAGGAGTCCCATGTAGACTTGTTTTGCAACTCTTAACAATCATTTCATTAGTAGGTACAGGAAAGAGGGCACAAGGCTCTGCAAAAAGGACACCCACAAAACAATACCCTCTTTTACGGAGACATCCTCTCTTGCAAACCTTTGGCTCTTGTGCTGCAGCTGCCTCATTCACTTCTGTGCCCACCCCATGAAAGCTGCCCCACACCAGACTTCTTGCAACAGGGTCACATGTAATGTGTGGTGTATGAATGGGATCTGATGAAGACTGAGGACACAGTCCTAAGATTGGAGCCTGGAAAACTACAAGAGGTTCAGAATTCATGAAATGCTGAACTCTGATTAGAAAGGTCACTGAAGAGAACTGCTCTTCTATGGTGGAAAACAACATGTTTACACAGGCAAAGACATGGATTCTTTAAGTTAAGGAAGCAAACACAATGCATCTTAGTTAAGAAGGAAAACTAACATCTGCTGGAACTGATGGAGTCGGCACTCAGCGTGTATAGCATATTTCCCTTCCATATCTGACAGTCATGGAGCAGGAGCATTGCTCTTCCCACTTTGGGAGGGTTTCCATCCATCGGCTTTGTAGGATTTTGGTATGCCTTAAGGAGAAGGCACCTTTGCTACATTTTCTTTGGGCTTTAAAAAGTCCCAGCCAGGGTTGGTCATCCAAACCCAACATCTTTGCCACATCTGGAGGCGTGTTATTCCAGAACAAGGCCCACCGTTTGCAAACAAGTCACCCTAAGGCACAAAGGGAAGGGAATGGCTGGCATTCTCCATACAGTCTCCTAGGCACTACTGTCAGGCAGAGTTTTCAACTAAGACACATAATTCACAAACAAAGTACACAGTGGGCAAAGGCATTCCACAATGTGTAACAGCTACTACAATGTGTAACTCTGGTAATTTACCCTACAAACATAGCACAAATTATGCCTTGATATATCACTAACAAAATAGTCATAACAATAATAATAATAATAATAATAATAATAATAATAATAATAATAATTTATTTATAGCCAGCCCTATCTCCCCAAGGGGAATCTGTAAAGTCTGTAAGGAAGGACTTACCCAGTAAAGCAGAGCTGTCCCGAAGAACTGCGTCAAGCCATAAATGGCCAGGTATTTGAAAACGGCAAAGGAGGACACCAGAGATGCCCGGCCTTCCCTGTGATGGAAAGATTTGTGATGCATTTAGTGAGAGTGGGTGGTTCAGGGGCACCAAGGAAACACCTTCAGCCTGGACTAATGGTGCACTGGTGTCCAGAAGAAAGGGACACCCTTAGGGCCACCCTCCTCAGCTCCCCGTTGCCTTGCAATCCCCAACATGACAATCTGGAAGCCAGGAGAGGAGGTCCAGTGGAGAAAGGTGTCCTCAGAAGGGGAGTGCAAGAGGTCTTTGCTCCTCTTTGGAGGAACGGGGAGTCCTTTGTGTCGCATGGAAGGAGGCACAACTTACCGGATGAGCTCCGGGACGCACTGGATGTTGGGGGTTTGGGAGGTGAAGGGCGAGGCCACAGAGGCCTCCTGCTCTGAGAGGGAGATCCCCGCATGAGCCATCTTCAAGGCCTGGAGGGGAGGAAGCACAAGCCCTCAAGATTTCAGAAGGAGGAGGAGGAGTTCCCATTGACTGCATATCCTCAAGTAAAATGGGATATGCCTTCTGCATGCTGAGATCCCTCATGTGCTGGAAGATCCCCATTTCATGCAGGCAAAAATCCACTCTGAGGGTGCCTCTATCTATTGTAGAATGAATGGGGCTTCCCACCACTTTAACCATCATGGAATCCTGACAGTTGTAGTTTGGTGAAGCACCAGCCCTATCTGCCAAAGGAGGATAAAGACCTTGTAAGTGTTGGAAAAATGTCATCCTGCACTGCTTAAGTCTCTATGGTTAGATAGGAAGCCTAGAAAAGAGTTAGGGACACCTTCCCCAGTTCTATGCATGCTCTGGTTAGGCTTTACTATTGTTTCCTCTTTCCTGTCCTATTTAGGTCAACCCACCCTTTTGATGCTTTAGAAATGTGATCTCTCCTAGGGTTGATGTAACTTCCCCAATTTGGCCTTTGGAATGTTTATGGCCCTAGAGAAGAAGCAACCCATGAGGTTTGGTCGCCATTCCATTTTCCTGCTTTGTTCCAGAGAGGACGCATTTTGTCCCTTCTTCTAGTCAAGATGTAGCTATCTAGACCTTTGTTATTTTAATCTTTCTATGTGTATTAGATCAGGATAGATTAGTTAGTTATCTCCAAACATTTTCTATCCATCAATGGATTTCTTTTTACTTCAATAAATGCTTTTAAACTTTGAAGCTAACTTTGCGGTCCTTTGCGTCCCTAAATACTCAAAGGCTTGCTAAGGAAACCCTATGAAATCCAGCATAAGGCAACAGGTGACTTGAAGGTCCAAAGCAGTATGCCGCTGCCGCCTCCTCCTCCTCCTCCTCCTCCTCCTCCTCCTCCTCCTCCTCCTCCTCCTCCTCCTCCTCCTCCTCCTCCTCCTTCTTGTGGTGTGCCTTCAGGTCATCTCTGACTTAAGAAGACCCTAAAGGGAACCTATAAAAATGGGTTCTGAGCGGAAAGAAACCCTCTTTCAGCCCTGATCTCAACTCTGAGCATGGGCTGCTTTATGTGTAATAAACAGAGATGAATACACTGATACAGTAAAGCAGTGCCCCCCCCAGATGTTTTTGGCCTTCATCTCCCAGAAATCCTAACAGCTGATAAATTGCCTGGGATTTCTGGGAGCTGTAGGCCAAAAACATCTGGGGACCCCAGGTTGAGAACCATTGCAATAAAGGATGGACTGAAAACCAAACAAGATGCCTCCTTACATAATCAATATGCAAAGTCTTTACTTACTATGAAAAGATGGACCTTGCTGTAAATGGTTTTGGAAGGGATTATTTCCACTAAAGATCCCCACCATTTTTACGGGGCAGATATCAGGATGGGCAACAACTAACATGGAGGCAAAACAACACAACAACGGTCTCCATGGCTTACCCCACAGTCGTTGGCTCCGTCTCCGCACATTCCCACAAAGTAACTGCAAGACAGAAGACATTGTTGGACCACCCAGGAAATAAAATAGGAACACAGCACGATCACTTCGGACACAAAAAGCATCTTGTGATAGCCTTAAGGTGAGCATGTTTATTCTTGTAGAGGCCTCCATGCTTCCCTCTCTTCTATTGTTGTTTTGTGCTCTTGAGGGGCCTTAAGATAAACCTGTCCTGAGGTTTTGTTGGAAAGATGGTTTAAAGGCGGGGTTGTTATCACCTTCCTCTGAGGCTGGGAGAGTGTGACCTGTTACTGTTTTTGTGATAATCTATTTGTGGCTGTGGAAGTGTGTGTATTCATTCCGGAAAGCATTCCAGCAGTCAAGAGGTTAATTGCAACGAGCCCTGATTGATTGTTAAAAGGGCAAAGGGCTAAGACTTCCATTTGTGTACTACATGACAGGAAGATATGTCATGGACTGTGGAATGCAGGGAGGTTCTTCAAGTTCACTGATAACGGACTCAGAGAGAGATGGAGAAAACCACATGATTTGATCTTGCGGAGGCAAGATGTGTCCAGACAGCTTTGGTTATTAGGATTGTAAATATTACTGTAAATAAAGTCTTTAGTGCCGCTGGCTTCAGCAGATAAGATCGACTGAGCTGTAGTTCTTTGTCGGTGCCACTTTCTTTGTTGCTGAAGTGGTCTGACGGGTTAGCAGAGGTGAGACCTGACTAATCAATCAGTCAGGGTGCCGGTTCCCTGACATGGCCCACCCAATGTTACCCAATGGGGGTTTCTATGGCTGAACAGAGATTCGAGCCCCAAACTCACAGCCCAACGTTCAAATCAATACAGTTTACTGGCTCTGCCTCCTTCCATAATGGTCCATCAATCTGTTCCAGGGCTTTTGGTGGAATGCATCCCTCCCTCACTTCCTTTCTCCATTTTAGGACCAAATCACTCACTTCAGTTTCTGGAACTCCTCGACCAGGCTGGACTTCTGCCCTGGAGACATCCGTGCAAACACGGTCCCGTTCACAAGAATCTGGGGAAAGCCCAATGAGTTTATCTTTAAGACATTATTCCATTTGCACTAGCAAAGAGCCTCCCCTCATCCCAGCTTTCCCTCCAATTTACCTTTGGCAGCAAAGGGCTGAAGTACTTCTGGAGAACCTGAAAGGTCTTCCCATTCATGGCAAAGTGGAAGCTGGTGCTGTTTATGCTGCTGCCATCAATGATAATGCAGGAATCCTGTAAGCCAAGTGAAAGTGATTCCCAAAGTGGGATTTCAGAACTAGCGGAAGTTCAAATTCCCATGGGAACTGGGTGGCCTTGGGGAGTCCCACTCTCTCAGCCTTAGAAGAAGGCAATGGCAAACCTTCTCTAGTTAAATCTTGCTGAGAAAATCTGGTGATGAGATAATTTTAGACCCCTTCTACACTGACACCTGTTTTGCCCACCTAAGAAGGTGGGCCAACTCCATCACCAGGACCATAAATAGAATATGCATTTTTTGTCATCCTCAGTGAAAAGGATTGTCTTCAGACATTAAGAGATACCATTAAAAGAAAGAATTTGTCAACTGCCATTAATTCCTTTCTGTTCTTTAATGAGAGTGAAAAGACCACCCTCTGACTTTTCTTGGCAAGATATATTCAGTGGGAGCTTTCCCTTGACTTTCTTTGTGGCTGAGAGAGTGTGACTTACCCAGGGTCACCCATGGGCCTCCAGGGCTGAACGAGGATCTGAACCCTGCTCTCCAAAGTCCTAACTCGAGGCTCAAAGCATGGCATGACAAATTTCGAGGAGTGGGGAAGCTTTGGAATCCTTGGAGATGTAGTTTTGTGAGATGGAGAAAGCTTAAGTCCATACAAAACAACAACTCCCAGGATTCCATTGCACTTAGTCATTCAAGTTAAAGTGGGGCCAAACTGCATTAATTCAACACTGTAGACACCCTCTTGGTGGCTGGAAGGCAGCACTTGCTACTTCAATACCATTAAGCTTCTCTGCCCCATGGATCTATTAATCCTACTCAGATGAAATTTCTGTGCCTTACTTGGTTCTTCTCCTTGCAGGGCTGAGTGTCCTCCACGGTCTGCCAGGTAACGGATGCCGGGTGGGGATCCTCTGGATCACTGGCTTCCACCAGGATGACTCTGTCTCCCGAAGGGATCATGCCGGAGTTCCTGCCCACCGTGATGGCCGTCTCCAGGTTGTCGCCTGCAAAGGAGAAGGAGAGGCCAAGGTATTGAGTCTCAAGGGAGCCTCGCTTGGCCCACCTGCAGGGACCTCAAGGGACTGATGGGAATGTTGGCTGTGACACAATGGCTGAAGCTCCACAGCAGTGGCTCTGTCCATTCTTAGTGCATGGACGAACCATAAAAGAAAGTGGCAGAGCAAAAGAGGAGCGGCGGTACCTGTGACCATGACAGTCCGGATGCGGGCCTCCCTCAGCTCCTCCAGGACAGGCCGGGTCTCGCCCTTCAGCCGGTTCTCCATGACCAGGAGGCCCAGGAAGGTCAGGCCAGACTCCACCTTGTCCCTTGGAAGAAGAAGAAAGCAAAAGGGTTACTTCTCCAAAAAGAGGGGAAAGAAGGCTTCTCTCTGATCAGGCAGGACATACAAGGACCAGGCACCTCTGGGGCCAAATGGATTTGAGTGTCCCTCAACTGGAAATATAAAGCCATTCCAAAATCAGGGGAGAAGGGATCCAAAGCACTCCTGCTTCTGAGCATTTTGGGTAAGGGAGATTCACCATCATCATCATCGTCATCGTCATTATCATCTTAATAATAATAATAATAATAATAATAATAATAATAATAATAATAATAATAACCAGCAACAACAACAACACTATGCAGTCAACAGTGCTAAAAACAATGGAGTACTGTATACTTATAAAGAGCCATCACGTCCCATTGGTTTGAACATCGGACAAGCAGTTGTGCATTCGTAGTGAACCGCAATGCAGAAATGAGGCAAGGCACATGGACTGAAAAGAGAGCAAGCCATGAAGTCTTCTTCACTGGGACAAATTTGTGGAGGTTGCACTGCTGTCCCTGCTGCCCTCCTCTCTCTCTCTCTCTCTCTCTCTCTCTCTCTCTCTCTTTCTGTCTCTCTCGCCAGGCCTTACCTGTCCAGGTCCCTGAGGCTGTGCCCTGCGTCCAGGGAGAGGGCCTTGTGGGCCAAAGCGATGACCCGGAAGCCCTGGGCCGTGAAGGACTTCAGCTCCGCTTGGAAGGAGGAGGGCACTGGAAGGGGAGGAAGAAAGTGTTGTGTGTCAGAGACCCATGGGCAATAGAGTTGGGAGACAGCACTGTCCCTGAAGCAGAACCCACGGGGCTTCCAATATGAAGGATATGGAGGACCAGGACAGATGCTGCACATCCAGCAAATGTCTCAAGGCCACCACTGCAACCATGCAAGGGCATTCTGTTCCTTTGATGAACCCACTTTGGTGCTGGAGAGACCCCTTGGGCTGCCACACAAGCACCTTGGACAAGGACTAAATGTTGGATTATGGTTTTATGTGTATGAAATGTAAATCAAGTGTTTTCTGCTGTTGAGCAAGAGTGTATTTTTCAGTAATGAAACAGTTAACAGCAGGCTAGTTTTGACTGACAGCCTGTTGTGATTGCTATGACCTATCAGGCATGACTTCCGGCCTTTGGGGGTCGGAACTTCCTCTGAACAGAGGAATGTGTTTCTTATCTTATCTGTGGAGTTCGGCTTGAGCATTCGCTGAAGATGGACTATGAATGCTATGCTCTGAAGCCGAGAAATGCAAACTGTAAATAGACATGTAAATAAAGTTAATCAACAGTTGGACTTCGCCTGCTGGAGTGTTTTCTTGACCAGTGCTGATTCTCCGCATGGGAATACAGTCTGGAGAAGGAGGTGAGACCGGGATGATGAATTTTGGAATCCACTCTACACCCCATCATCCCCTGACACTAAATGCATGGTCCTGGATATGCACCAAAATCACCAGTGATGACTGTGCTTCAGTTGTTCCTGAACAAATAGAGCCCACTTTTGAGGGGGTTTGGCCAACCTCAGAAAGCAATACTAGATGGCCCTTTGGTTCGACGAGGCTCTATTTCAACCCTTAAAAGTGTGATCTTTGAGCCGTTGATTTGGAGTAGTAATCTGTGTCAAAAGCCTCTTACGCCAGTTGCCGTTCAATGATCCAGTGCCAATGAATTGCACAAGTTAACCAGGCATTGCATAAAGACGGAGCTTAATCCCCACAAAACCCATTAACAAAGGCTCTCCTTTTGAACTGAAGCAAACAATAAAGGCGTGCAGTGTGCAGACAAATCAGCAAGGCTAAGAAACTCAAGCTACTTTGTTTTCATGCAATTCACAACAGTCTTGCATGAAGACTGAAAAAAGGAAGATGGGAGAGAGGAAGGAAGTAGAGCAGAGGGGAAGGAGAGTAATGCAGATCCTACTGAGGAGAGCTGTGGTTTCACACCCCTTACTTTGCATGCCAAAGGTCTTGGGTTCAATCCCTGGCAGCAGCTCCATGCAAAGGTAAGACTGAATCCCACCTGGAGCCTTTGGCAGCTGCAAGTGGCCGGTCTCCACTGCGGTCAATAAGACAAACCCTTAAAACTTGCGCTGAACCCCCAGAACTTCTCTCCCTACTCAGATATTGGTGGTGCATGGAACAACACAATGGTTAGAACTATGATAACAACACTATTGTCCGTGTTTTGGCTCAGCCTTTGCCTTTGTGTGATTCTGATGAGGATTCTGGGATGCAAATGCATAATGATGGGATTCAGAGTCAGGATCAGATTCAGGATGAGTTTCAGGATGACTCTGATGGGATTCAGCTGCAGAGTGTGCCTGCTGTGGGAAATGAAGGGCAAGGAGGTTTTCCCATGGGAAATAATGAGGTTGTTTCTGAAGATGAAATTCAGGTGTTGGAAACAGAAAGTAGCTCTGATATCACTAATGGGCTCAGCGGCCTTGACAATGGGGCTACTGAGCTTGACCGTGCTAGTCGTCTGGAATTCCGTGGGGTGCGAAGGAGTCTTCATATAGAAAACAAACGAGAGGCCAAAGGGCAAAGGAATGATTTCATGCTATGCTTTTAAAAAGGGTTTGCTGAGAGAGAGATCTTTGTCAAAAGCAATCTTAGCCAGGGGTCCTCAAACTTTTTAAGTGGAGGGCCGGTTCATGGTCCCTCAGATTGTTGAGGGGCCGAATTATCATTTGGAAAAAAAAATGAACAAATTTTACACTGCACATGTCTTATTTGTAGTGCGAACACCCCCCAACAATTATTTATTTGTTTGCTGACTACATTTATACCCCACCCTCTCTCACCCCGAAGGGAACTCAGAGCGGCTTACAAGTTGTATGTACATGCAATATACTATATTATTAGCATAGCACAATATTAGCATTAAATATTTCTATATTGTACTATACCACTATACTGTAATGTTATTGGTAATATTATATTTAATATATAATATATAATTAATATTATTATATTATACAATACTATTATATTGTCTTATTATTATTATCAGCCGCCCAGAGTCCCCTATTGGGTGAGAAGGGCGGGGGTAGAAATACTGTAATAAATAAATATTATATTGTCTTACATTATAATATTATAGTAGAGTCTCACTTATCCAAGATAAATAGGCTGGCAGAACCTTGGAGAAGCGAAAATCTTGGATAATAAGGAGGGATTAAGAAAAAGGCCTATTAAACATAAAATTACATTGATTTTACAAATTAAGCACCAAAACATCTTGTTTCACAAGAAATTGACAGAAAAAGCAGTTCAATACACAGTAATGTTATGTAGTAATTACTGTATTTACAAATTTAGCACCAAAACATTGCAACATTTACTACAAAAACAATGACTACTAAAAGGCAGACTGCCTTGGATAATACAGAACCTTGGATAAGTGAGCTTGGATAAGTGAGACTCTACTGTATTATCAATGTTATATGTATACACAATATATTATATTATTGCCATAGCACAATATTAGTAAATGAAAGAACAATACAATATTTAAAAATCAAAACAATTTTAACCAACATAACCTATCAGGATTTCAATGGGAAGTGTGGGCCTGCTTCTGGCCAATGAGATAGTCAAGTTAAGTAGGATTGTTGTTGTTTTGTGCCTTCAAGTCATTTCAGACTTAGGGCGAGCCTAAGTCTAAAACTGAGGGCGGGGGCCAGGTCAATGACCTTGGAGGGCCGCATCCGGCCCCCGGGCCTTAGTTTGGGGACCCCTGGTCTTAGCTAGAGTCAAGAACCAAGTTGGTTTTCCTGTATCAAGTCTGTGTTCCTGTATTACCTTGTAGCCTGGATGTTTTCCTGTGTTTGGGACTTTGGCTTTCATTAAAAGGATCTTGTTTCATGCCTATGCTTCTATGGATTGAAGGACTACAGCTTTGTTTTGTAACTATATTTTGGAACTGTACTTTTACCTCTTTTGAACTACAGTAGAGTCTCACTAATCCAAGCTAAACGGGCCGGCAGAAGCTTGGATAAGCGAATATCTTGGATTATAAGGACTGATCAAGGAAAAGCCTATTAAACATCAAATTAGGTTATGATTTTACAAACTAAGCACCAAAACTTCATGTTATACAACAAATTTGACAGAAAAAGTAGTTCAATACGCAGTAATGTTATGTTGTAATTACTGTATTTATGAATTTAGCACCAAAATATCACGATATATTGGAAACATTGACTACAAAAATGGCTTGGATTATCCAGAGGCTTGGATAAGTGAGGCTTGGATTAGTGAGACTCTACTGTATTCTTATACTTATTCCTCAATAAATTATAAAAGTCTTGTGTACAGCCTGGTGTCTCTAGCAAGGTGAAGCTATCCTGAGGTGCGACAGTCCAAGCAGTCGCGCTTTTGAAAGTGTCGTGCAAGTCTCTCAATCACTGTCAACAGTAGTGTAATGCAAAGGTGTCACCAGGTACACTTCCCATGGTGTGATCCAGAGTATAATTGGGAGAGAAAACCCATGGTGTAGCTTTGCAAGGTGACCATACTCTATGCAACTGCTCTACTGGATTGTGGCTACTGTGTGGATGCTGTATACACCTTGAAAGATATATATATATGGCTGGAAAGCCAGACTGGGCCAGAGGCATCTTCACCAGGATCTACAAATGCAGGGGACATTTGGGCACTCGGGGCTTTTTCCAAAAGTGATTGCAGCCTTTTTAAATATATATATTTTAAAAATATATTTTATTGAAATTATCTCATATTTCATGTTGTGAGTATATTGCAGATTTAATACAAACATTCATACCTACACATCATTTATCTCTTATCACATTTCTCCATCCTCTTCCCATCTATATTGTCTACTCACATGTCTAATATATCATCATTCTATTCATTCTTTCCCCCCCCCCCTTTCCCCATACCACAATTCCATTAGAAATTTAACTCCAACCATGAGCACAACTTTTCCCATTTCTGTGCAATAGTTACATTGGCTTCGCCTCTTTTTATCCAATCTGAATATATATTATTAGGGAACAATAAGATTGATGTAAAACACCAAGATCTATTCAAAGCTATGATTCTTTCAGGGAAGGCAGTAATAGCTTGGGGCTGAAGAGACGAAAAAAAGGGGAATATGGTGAATTGGAATAACTATTTGTTTGACCAGGTTCAATCAGAAATTATTGCAAATGTAACCTCTGAGGATAAGAAGGAAGATAAAATGAGGAAAGTTAAAGAGAAATGGGAGTGACTTCAGCCTTGACCCCAGAAGTGGAATATCTGAGACTGAGAAGAAGGTGAGGCTTCCTCCTTGGCTTTGGCCCATCACACCTGCAGATTCCTACCGGTCCTTGGCTGGCAGAAGCTGGCCACGGTCTCGGGGGCTCCCTTCATGTAGAGGCCGTGGGTGTCCTTCCCCAGCTCTTTGGTGACGACCGACATCCGCAGCAGAGACGAGGAGAAGGGGAACTGGTGCAGGATGGACATCCCTTCCGACGGGGCCTGGACGGGGAGGAGAAGCAGTGAGATCATAGCCCTGTTGAACTGGCCTTCCACCAAGGGAAATTAGCTTGGAAGTATGTGAGATATCTGGACCCCCATTTCATGCTGGAGCCAGTTCTGCGTGAGGTTTGCAAGAGAGGCCAGCTTCTCTGAGCTCACCCGTCGATCCACTCGGTTCTGCCCTGCATCTCCCCAGTCTTTTCGGTGGGTGACAGAAACCCTCCTCTGTATTTCTGCATTAACCTTTCCTTTCTGTTTATTTTTCATGGAAATTTCATTCCAGATGCATCCCAGGGTGCATCTACACTATCAAAATTAATTCGACAAGGCAGTTTGCCAGCATTTGAACTGCCATGGCTCAATGCGATGAAATCCTGGGATTTGTAGTTTGGTGAGACCCCAGCCCTCTTTGGCAGAGAAGGATCCCATTGCATTGAGCCAAGGCAGTTGAAAGGGAGTCAAACTACATTAATCTTACATTATAGATGCACCCATAGAGTCCAACTTGGGTTGATAGTTCTTTACATGCAATCCAAAGCTAAACCCCAGAAGATGCAAATTCAGCAAACAATTTCCAAGAGTTGGGTGGCTGGTTTGAACCATGAAGGGTCTTTTAAAGGGGTTTTCAGGGCAAAGGGTTCTTTGGAAGGAAATTCACCTGTGAAGCAGTGGCTCCTGGTTTAACAATGGTGAATGCCTCCGTCTCCCCCGTTTCCTTCTCTTCCGAACTGGCCTCTTGCATCTCCTGAAGGAAGGAAGACACAGAAGGGGATTCCTCTGAACTCACTTGCAGGTGGTACTAGTATCAAATACTAATTTTATACTAGTTATTGGAGGGGTGTTGTAGGGGAAGAGGCTCACCCATCCGGTGCCTTCAAACATCTTGAGGTCCATGGGGTCCCCCTGAATCTTCCCCTCCAGAAAGAGGAGCGAGTGGCAGGTGGCCATGGCTTGGCACAGGGGTCCCCAGGGCAGAGGGCCCGAGGAGAAGCTGTGCAAGGGGAGGAAGCTGGGGCAGAAAAGAGAGAAATACAAGTGAGATAAACACAAACAAAGAACAAGGCTTTACAGCAGTGGCTGATCTTGGCCTGAGCTGGAGACACTCCATCCCCTTATTGCTCTTTGCCTTATTAGCTCATTGCTTTCTTTCATTCGTTTATACCCCACTTTTCCCACTCAAAGCAGCTTAGGTAAAGGTAAAGTTTCCCCCTTGACATTAAGTCTAGTTGAGTCCAACTCATCTCCATTACTAAGCTGAAGAGCCGCCGTTGTCCGTAGATGCCTCCTAAGTCATGTGGCCATTAGCGTGACTGCATGGAGCACCGTTACCTTACCACTGAAGCAGTAGAATAACAGAATCATAGAATCATAGGATAGTAGAGTTGGAAGAGACCTCATGGGCCATCCAGTCCAACCCCCTGCCAAGAAGTACCTATTGATCTTTTCATATAACAACAAGCCAAAGGCAACACAAGTTAAACCTATTTGAGGTGGCTTCGTACTGTGCGATATGGGATTGTATGTTTCTGCTTGTAATTTAGTAGGGATGAAAGATGGGATTTTACCAGAAAATTATGAAGTCTTTACAACTTCAAGGTCATGACTTTAGGTTTGGATGGCACAGTTATTTGTGGCACGACAAAATAAACAAGGACTTTAACGACCCCCTTACAAGATTAACATGGAGAATAAAAGCTAATTTAAAGCTAATTGTATTGTTTTAATCTACTTTTGTAAACTGCTCCGAGCAAAATTGGGACTAGCGGTATACAAGTCCAATAAATAAATAAATAAATAAAATAATAAATTTACTACAAGACCAAGCAATATAATGACATAATGGATATGAACTCCAGAGACATTTCATAAACTGGAGAAGGAAACTACTGAAACATGGATAACCTATAAAGACTTAGTAGTCTTTGAAAAAAGAGTATCGTAGACTTAAAACCATTAAAATTTATGACAAAGAATATGTACAAGCCAGTTTCAAAACCCTATCTGAGTCAGTTTCTAACGTCCTGTGGCATAACAATGTTTGGTTTCTCAGGGGAATTGTTTCTTGCATAAAGTTGCTAAACATGTTGTATAAGATTATCTGCAGGCAATCCGCGTAAGGTGTATATGATACACAAATCAGTTTTGTGTTTAGACTTGGGCCTTATCTCCAAGACATTATGCATGTCTGTGCAAACGCAAATATTCCAAAATCTTGGGAGGGGGAGTCCAAAGTAAGAGTAGGTTCCTGATTTTGGAGAAAGGGAGCTACACTTGAACTACAGGTAATCCTGGGACTGAGCAGCGTCCAGTTCTCCTGCCCTTTTAGTGGGGTTTTGACTCCCATCAAGTTGATGTTGACTTTAAATGGTGACCCCATGGATGAGAGACCTCCAAGCCACTCAAGCAGCAGCAGCAGCAGCAGCAGCAGCAACAACAACAACCCAGCTCAGATCTTGCAAAGTCAAGTTAACTTTGACTTATGGTGGCTCTAGGAACGAGAGGTCCGAATCAACAAATCTTTTCCAAATTTATCTGCAAGTTTCAGGGCCTTATGTTTTGATTCATTAATGCTTTGGAGGGGACCTTCTCGCATTTTATTTAGGTGATTCATGCCTCCAATTTGCCAAATTTTTCCAAAATCCAAAATGACGTCTGGAATTTCACACACCCCTACTTCCCCATATTTAAACGTGGCTCTCATGTCCACGTCTCTCAGCATTCTTGTCTCCAAGCTGATCATCTCCAACTCCCTAAAACACTCGTTCCAGACCTTAACTATTTTGGTGGCCCTTCTCTGGACCCCATCCATCTTGTCCATCTCCTTCTTTGCCCAGCAATGGACACATGGCTATTATTCCAGGTGAAGAGGTCTGAGCAAAGCAGAAGGGAGTGGGGCTTCCTCGTGATCTCAGCACTATGGTCCTATTAGTGCAGCCTAGAACTGAGTTGACCGTTTTGGCTCTCACACCACACTCTTGACTCCCATTCCATTTTTGCTTCACTAAGACTCCTAGATTCCTTTTGCATGGACTATTTTCAAGCCTGGTGTCGCACCTCAGGTTAGTTTCACCTTGCTAGATACACCAGACTGCACACAGGTTGAAGTCTTTTGTAGTTTATTAGAAAATAGAAGATAAAAAGTTATTTAAAAGCAAAAGTAACGTTCCAAAAGATCGTTACAAGACAAAGCATTAGCAAATAATCCAAGAAATCACAAGGAATAAACAAAGTCCCATTAGAGCATGACAAAGTCCCAATAACATGAACACAAAGGCTGCAAGATAATCCAGGAAAATGGGAGCTTGCTTCTCGGTTGAACGAAAGTTGCTTTGACAAAGATTTATCTCCAAACACACTGTTTTAATCCTCTTTGCCAAGCATGAAAGCATTTCTTTGGCCTCTGACCTCCTTCTTGTTTGCTATTCTCACACTCCTTCGAACCCTGAATTCCAAATGGTCAGCTCAATCTAAAGATTCCATTTCATCAAGGTCAGCCTGCCCGTTAATGTCATCCTGCCTGCTGTCAGACTGAGAACTGTCCTCCTTTTCTGAGTCAATTTGCACCTGGTTAGTTTCAGTATCATCAATATCATTTCCTGCTGTGGGAAAAACTCTCTGTTCCTCATCTTCTACAACAGGGATATTCTGAACCTGATTTTGAACCTGAATCCCATAATCCTCATCAGAGTCACTCTGAGGTTCCAGCTGAGTCACAACGCCAGGTGTCACCCATCCTATATCTGTACATTTGTTTTTATCACCAAAGTGCAGTACCATACATTTTCCCCTGTTGTTATCCACAGCCGAGTTTAGATCTGAAAATTCAAGTCTGTGACTTCTTTGATGGACTTTCTCCACCTGTAATTCTATATTCCTCTCCTCCTCTGGCCGCTTTCCTTCCCAAGCACTCTGTCCTCCCAAGATATGCCCAAAATAGCCTTGGTTTAGCCGCCTGGGCTTCTATGGAGAAGTCATCCTTGATCTCCTCTGGGCCCCCCCACCAAAGTCATTCCAGCTTCTGGAAGTAGATTCCCCACAACTGACCCCTCATCTACATCTTCCTTTATCCTCAGACAACCCAGTATTTGTGATTAATAGGAAGTCTCTCCCAAGGCTTACATAAACCTGCCTCCCAGTCATTTCCAACCGTTGCTTCTACTTAACCTGTTCTCACAAAACAGGGTAGACAAGAGTTTCTAGTCTGAAAATTGTAGGCCTCCTTTTCTTTGTCTGTTATGGGTTCAAGAGGCCAAACATACATGGCTCTTTCGCCCTTTTGCTGGGGGGCTTTTCCTTTCTTTTTCGCTCTTCTCCGGTTCTCAGACTTTGTACTCTATATGCATAACATCCCCCCAGTTCAATGGATGACGGTAATAAGTTAATGTCTTGCTCCTCCCTTGAAGGACTACTATGTTTTCTGGAGGACTGCAACCCAAAGTTTTGGAGGACTTTCTGGAGGACGGCACCCCTTTGTTTCAAACAGGCTGGATTACTGCAACGCACTCTACACGGGGCTGCCTTTGAAGACGGCCCGGAAGCTCCAGCTGGTGCAGCGGGCGGCAGCCAGGCTAATAACGGGAGCGGCTTACAGGGAGCATACAACCCCCCTGCTAAGCCAGCTCCACTGGCTGCCGATATGCTACTGAGCCCAATTCAAAGTGCTGGTTTTGACCTACAAAGCCCTAAACGGTTCTGGTCCTGCCTATCTATCCGAACGTATCTCCTCCTATGAGCCCGTTAGAACCTTAAGATCTTCCGGGGAGGCCCTGCTCTCGATCCCACCTGCCTCGCAGGCGCGGCTGGTGGGGACGAGGGACGGGGCCTTCCTTCTCGGTGGTGGCTCCTCGGTTGTGGAACTCCCTCCCCAGCGATATCCAGCAAACCCCATCCCTCCTGGGATTTAGAAGAAAACTAAAAACTTGGCTCTGCGCCCAGGCATTCAGCGAATAAGCTCATTGGCTGATGTAATCGGGTCGCAAATCTGTCATTGTAGCAGTATTGAATGACTGAGGATGGTGCAATATCGCTGCCTTGCAGCGTTTTAATTTTTGTATACTTTTTGTCATGTTTTAATTGTTTGTTTTATAGTATATTTGTTGCTGGCCCTTGTGGCGGAATGTAAGCCACTCTGAGTCCCCTCGGGGAGAAGGGCGGGGTATAAATGCATGTAATAAATACATAAATAAATAAATAGTGTTGTGAAATTCTGGGATGTGTACTCTAGTGAGGCACTATTTCTGTTTGGGCGACAAGGCTAATGCCCTTGGAAAACTACAACTCCCAGGATTCCATCACAGCAAGCCATGCCAGTTAAAGGGGAGGGAGACACACTGCGTCCAAGATGTGCCTTATAAAAGTATGAACGTCCAATGGGAGCTGAGAACTTTTCAACATAACCTCTGGGAGATGCCAATTTGGGCCTCAACCCAGAGAGAAAAGTGGGATATAAACATATAAACAAACAACAATGAGAGGATACAGTTTCCTTGCATGTATTGGACCGATTCACAACCCGTATTCCTGACTTACCTCCTTTCCTGGCAAGGGATGGCTCCCCAAAGATCTAGACCGTCCTCCGTCAACGTCCCAGTCTAAGTTTAAAGAGAATTTTGAATGAAAATTAGGAAAAGATGGCCGTGATTTTTGGCCTGGTTTCAGTGGGGCAGGGAAGGGTCAAGTGCAGACCCCTTTTGGGTGGAAGTGGGTCAAGAGGGGTAGAAATGGGGGGCATGGGGGCAACGAGATGAAAGGGGGCCTGGGGTTCTTCAGAAACACAGGAAGTTCTCTGCACCCTACTGCTAAAACCATGGGATCTAAACCTCTGGTTTATTTTAAAATCATCAACATCGTGCTAAGGAGCTGCGGTGGTGCAATGGGTTAAAGCCTTGTGCCAGCCGAACTGCTGACCTGAAGGATGGGTTGCTGACCTGAAGGTTGCCAGTTTGAATCCATGGGACAGGATGAGCTCCTGTATGTCAGTTCTAGCTTACAGGGACATGAGAGAAGCCTCCCAGCAGGATGGTAACACATCTGGGTGTCCTCTGGGTAATGTCTCTGTAGATGGCCTATTCTCTCACACCAGAAGCAACTTGCAGTACGTTCTCGAGTCGCTTCTGACACGATTTAAAAAATCATCTTACTTTTCCCCCTTCAGAATGGAGATTCCAAGCAGCTCACACTTAAAAAGAATTCCTGTTAAGCACACACAAAAGGCCACTGTTAAGCTGCAGTCACCTTTTAAGCGTGCCTAATGGGAGGCCCAAGGCAACATATAACCAGACTAGAAATGAGATCAAGTTTCAGACCTGATAACAAATTTGTTAGAACCCAATTAAACAGAGCCACGCGTTAAGATGGCATCCATTGGGTAATATAGTAAGCCATGTCTTTAAAAAACAAAAATGTAACATTAAAGATAAAAGTACGGACATGCTCACAGACGGAGCTGACAGAATCGAAGCAACAGGGAAGTCAATGCAAGCATCCAAAAGCTTCCTCACCGTTGCCACTTATATAGCGCTTTGAAGCATTGAGGATTCCTTTTGCTCACAAACTGAGCAACGTTAGCTAGGATAATTGTGTTGTTGTGAATTTTCCGGGCTGTATGGCTATGTTCGAGAAGCCATTCTCTCCTGACGTTTTGCCCAGAGGTTGTGAGGTATATGGGAAAACTAAGCAAGGGAGGTTTATATATCTGTGGAAGATCCAGGGTGGGAGAAAGAACTTTTGTCTGTTGGAGGCCAGTATGAATGTTGCAATTAATCACACTGATTGGCATTTAATGACTGCTTCTTGCCTGGGGGAATCCTTTGTTGGGAGGTGTTAGCTGGCCCTGATTGATTCGTATCTGGAACTCCTCTGTTTTCAGAGTGTTGTTTCTTATTTACTATTCTGATTTTAGAGGTTTTTTTTAAAAAAAAATACTGGTAGCCAGATTTTGTTCATTTTCACGGTTTCCTCCTTTTTGTTGAAATTGTCCACATGCTTGCAGATTCTAGGTCACTCCCCATTGGGATTCATCGTGTTCACACCATAGCCTTTTGGTCACCCTCCTCTGGTCAGTCTCCACTTTGTCCATCTTCTTCTCGAGTTGCTTTGCCCAGAATTGGACTCAGGTTAGCTAGAACCCATTGAAGGAAGGCTCCTGTTTTCCTCTCTCTATGACAGATGCGGGTCAAGAGACTGAGATGGAGAAAGCATGGCCTCCCCAAGGGGAAGGGGAAGGGGGTGGGCAGATTTGAATTCAGCTCCTACATTTAGCTAAAACAATCAGTGTGGTGCTGGACTGCATCCATAACAATCTATTGTCTAAATTCAGAGAAGTCATAACCCCACTCTGTCATGTTTTGGTCAGAACTCTTCACCCTGAGTCCAGTTCTGGGCAAAACAACTCAAAACGAAAATGGACAAAGTGGAGAGTGTCCAGAGGTGGGTGACCAAAAGGCCCATGGTGTGAAAATTATGAATCCCAATAGGGAGCGACCTAGAGAATTGGGGGTGTTTAGTTTGGAGAAAAGAAATTGCAAGAAAGGGACATAAGAGCCAGGTTTAAATATCTGAAAGGACGTCATACTGAGGAGGGGGCAAGATACTAAGATCCAGATACTAAGGCACAAGGGAGGGGCGGATTCAAATGGCAGGAAAAGATTCCACTGAAATGTTAGGAAGAACTTATTGATGGTCTACATTATTTGACATGTGATATATAGATCCTGGGAGTCTGTGGGAGTCTCCTTCTCTGGAGGTTTCTAAACAGAAGCTGGATGGCCATCTGTCAGGATTGTGATTGGAATGTGTCTACCTTCCTGGCAGGAGGGGGTTGGGCTGGATGGCCCTTGGGGGCCTCCTCCAATTCTAGGATTCTATGATTCTATTTACTCATTCGTGGCTCTATGGCTCCTTTCTCTACCCTCCCTGCCTTTGGGATGTCAAACATTTTCTGCCCAAAAACCAGCCAAATGATCCCAGGAGGCACCTTGTCGAAGCAGACCAGGTTGATCTGCCCACAGATGTTGATCCTCTGAGGGCTGATGCAGAAGATCTTCTTCCTCTTGAGCCTCCGCTGGGCATAGACGATGCCGGTGGTCAAGGCGGCCGGAATGGCCGGAGGGACGGCGGCTGTCAGGAGGAGGAGGGCCATGGTCACCGTTTCTGAAGCAGATCTCTGTGGAAGGGGGCAAAGGCACATCAAACTGCGCATGGGAAGGACCAGGATGAAGAATGGTGCTGTGTTTGCAATGAAGGGAGGGAGAGATCCCAAGGCCTCCTCACCTTTCCTAGAGAGAGACTGTGGGCCCCCCATTTGTGGGAAGATTGGGGTCTGGCTAAGGCCTATTAAGGCCTAGCAAGGCTGAAGACACCGTTTATAAAAAAAAAATTGGACCCTGGAAAATTGCATTATGGAGAAACAAAGGAGGTGAAGATTGGATGAACGGTGGCAAGAAAAGTTCTGAAAATATTTGACCTGAGAACATTTGGTGTAAACAATATATGTTTAGTTTACATATGTGTTGTTGAAGGCTTTCATGGCCGGAATCACGGGGTGGTTGTGCATTTTCCGGGCTATCTGCCATGTTCCAGAAACATTCTCTTCTGATGTTTCACCCACATCTATGGTGGGCATCCTCTGAGGTTGTGAGGTATATCATAAACTTCACAACCTCTGAGGATGCTTGCCATAGCTGTGGGCGAAACGTCAGGAGAGAATGTTTCTGGAACATGGCCAGACAGTGCGGAAAATGCACAACAACCCTATGTTGTTTATATAGTTAGAGACAACTCTTTAAGTTAAGGAACTCAGAAACAATGACTCCTTACGTTGAGGAAGAAAAAAAACATCAGGACCAGAATTGATGGAGCTTCAGCAAGACTTAGCTGAATGACAAGTTGTCAAAACCATCAAAGAGCAGCAGCAAAAAGTTCTACATAAGGAGACCCTTTTCTCTGTGAAAAGTGTGTCGAATCTCTGAGGAATGCAGAATCTGAACACCTGCCTTTCTTCTCCATCAACAGACCAGGGAAGTGATTGTGAGTAATATATGTGAAAGAATGCATATGAGTGAATGTTGAATATATGTTTCCCCTTTATCTGTGTAACTAGTATTGCTATTATTGTTGTGACTCAGCCACAGCATAGCCAGAGTGAGGATGAAGAAGGGGATTCTGGGTTTCCGATACAAGAGCTAGATGAGGGGATGCAGGATGAATTTCAGGAGGATGGCATGGGAATCATACAGGCTGATTCAGAGGCTCGAGAACTGCAGCTTGAGCAGAATGAACTGTTGACCCCACAGACCATAGATAACGGCCAGCATGACATTCCCATGGGAATTAATGAGCAGGAGATGTCTCAAGCCCTGGTTCAGGTGCTAGATAACGAGGACCTTGAATTATCCAGGGCGGACTGGCTGTTATGGAAAGGAGTTCAGCCTCGTAGGAGTGTGAGATTGACGAGTAAACGAGAGGCCTCCACAGGAAAGAGAAATGCATTTCTGGGGTGCTTTTAAAAGCGTGTGTTTTGAGATCTTTGTCAAAGCAAATTCTCGCTTCATCTGTGTGGATGTTTCTGCTTCATACCTAGAGAAGATTTCTGTTCCTGGATCTTTGAAACCTTGTGCCTTTGTTCTTTGGGATCTATCGTTTATTGCTTTGGCTAATGGACTTGTGGATTATTATGACTTACGAACTATTGGATTTCTATTGACTTTTTTATTGCCTGCTTTGATTTATATCTGCTTTTGCTCAATAAATCTACAAAAGACAATCTCCCGTGTATGATTGGTGTCTATAGCAAGGTGAACTATTCTGAGGTGCAACAATTATAAAACAAGTACTGGGTCTATGTGTCTTCTTCTTTCTCTGAAAGTGCCTCATGTACTCTTTCTCACTGAAACCAGATTAAAGAACATGTTTAAGGTTCAAAAAGTATTCGTGACACTCACTTCCCAGACATTGGGTTAGGAAGGGGACTCGGGATGGAGACGCTGGGGTTCTGCTGCCCAAACTCACCCCTTGGCTCCCGAAGACGGCCACTGCGTAGACCAACCCTATGAGGCCAATGATGACCAGGCCAACGATGAAGAAGAAGGCCTCTTTGTAGAGCCTGAAGTTCATGGGCTTCGGGTAGAGGATGGACCGCACCAGGTCTCCTTTGGCCGTGTTGAAACCTGGAGGAAGACGCTCAAGAGCTTAATGCATGAAGCTTGCAGCATGTGCTTGGAGCCCTCCCCTATGAATATTTTTATTTATTTATTTCACATATTTGTATCCCACCCTTCTCACCCTGAAAAGGGGATCCAGGGCAGCCTTACAGTAGGCAGCAATTTGATGCTGATATATATAAATATAAAATAAACAGATACAATTAAAAACATTAATTAAAACATCAATTAAAATCACGCAGTCCAGATCATAGTCAGAGGCCTGTCCAATTGCCAATTCCATTAATCCATTATCACTATTGCACTGTTTACTAGTTGAATGCGTGGTCCCACAACCATGTCTTAAGTTTTTTCCTGAAAGACAGGAGGGAGGGACCTGACTTGATTTCATTGGGAAGGGAGTTCTATCGGGGGCACCACTAAGAAGGCCCTGTCTCTCATCCCCACCAATCTCGCTTTCGAAGGTGGTGGGACCGAGAGCAGGGCCTCCCCTGATGATCTTAATTTCTAAGGTGGACCATAACGGGAGTTACGTTTGGACAGGTAAGCTGGGCCGGAACCGTTTCGGGCTTTATAGGCTAAAGCCAGCACTTTGAATTCTGCTCCGTAGCAGACTGGCAATAGAAGTTGTTCTCTGGATCTCACACTGTCTTTTGATTTTCACCCTTTATTATCCTGTTCCCTTTAGGTAGTACTCTATAACCAACACTACTATTTTTAATAACATCTCTCTAATGCAGTGTTTCTCAAACTCTGCTTCTCCAGTGTTTTGGGCTTCAACTCCCAGAAATCCCAGCCAGTTTACCAGCTATTAGGAATGGTGGGAGCTGAAAAGCACTGCTCTAATGTATAGATCCTGCAGTTACTATCTGCCCCTACCCTTTTTGTCAAAAAGTGATAAACAAATCCTAATCATTCTTCAAGTTGACCAATGATATCTCCTTGATCAGCACGGTCAGTCTGTCCACCTCAGCTCCTTATTTCTTTTTCTCACAGCCACAAGCACAGAGCAGCTCTTCTCTTCCTCAAATGGTGAAGAGAAGCCCCTCACCTGTCTGCAACACGACGGCTCTGACTGGACCTTTGCCGCTGGGCCTGGTCTGGATGACCTCTGTGCCGCAGAAGAGGACGTGGCGCCGGTGGTCCTCCAGGCTGTGCTTCTTCCAGGGCTGGACGTTGTCCGCTTGGGGCAAAGGGGTCTTGGTCACCGGGACACTCTCACCTGCAAAGGAAGCCCACATCCCCCCCACACCTTGGATCAGTACACCTGGGTGGGGACTGTAAGCAAGAAAGACAAAACTGCCACATCGGAGGCCTAATGTTACAGGGCAAAAGCATCCTAGCATTATAGCATTTAGGAGCCATGGGTTAAACCCTTGTGCTGGTTGAACTGCTCACTTGAAGGTTGCCGGTTCGAATCCATGAGACAAGGTGAGCTCCCATCTGTCAGCTCTAGCTTCCTGCAGGATGGTAACACTTTCAGACATCCCCTGGGCAATGCTGATTCTCTCACACCAGGAGCGACTTGCCTCAATTTGCTTGTGACACGATTACATATTATAGCATTTCAAGGCAACAGCGTCATAATAGCATAGCAATTCAAGGCAACAGCGTCATAGTGTTCTGGCAATTCAAGGCGAGAGCGCCATAACAGTATAACAGTCCAAGGCAAAAACATTACAGCATCACAAGGCAAAAGTATCATAGTGCTACAACTTTTCAGGGCAAAAGCGTCATTGCGTTGTAGCAATTCAAGGCAAAAGCATCCTCGTGTTATACTATTTCTACACTTGCAGAATGAATGCAGCTTGAGACTGCCCTGGCTCAGTGCTCTGGAATCTGTCAGAGTAATGGTTATTATAGTGTGTGAAATGTTCACTCATTGTTAAAGTGAATATGTGAGTGCTTCAGTAAGCTTTCCAGCAGAGGAATGGTTAATTGCATAGAGTTAGATTTACTGCACAAAGTGACAGGAATGCAGCTTCCGTTTTTTATGTTTTTTACATAGCAGACATAAGTTACTAAGAATGGAATTTGGAAGGTGTTAACTTTACTGATAAGCTTCTTTGCCAGTTGCTTTAATTCTGCTGGAGAGGAAACGTGTGTGAGCTGCATGTTTGTACATTGTTGTAAATAACATCAATAAAGCTCTGAACCACCAACTTCGGCTGACATCTGACTGATGAGAGTTGTATTCTTTCCATGAGACTGGACAGATTGCCAGATCTTTGGAAGGAGAGGAATTGAGACAGGGAAAAGGTACGAGGGCTATCCAGAAAGTACATGACGTTTTGGAATTAAAAAAGAACAAAATATAGGATAAACCACTTACGATATGCAGTTGAAAGCCACACTGAAATAGTACATTTCAACATAGTTCTCATTCAGATTTAGGCACTTATCACAGTGAGGAATGACTTTGGAAATTTCATAGCCTCAACACTTTCCCGCCGCTGAGACCAGCGTTATTGCAACGCTGAAACTCAGCCAGGCTGAACAATGAATGCAAAGGGAAGCAAGGAAAAATTCAGCTCTTGCTTCTTTAGCAAAGGGATCTGAAGAAGACAGACTTCCTGCCAGCCGATCCTGGTTGCTTGCAAAACCTGGGCCGATTGCGACCTAGCCAATCCTGCCTGTTTCTCCTTGGGAGCTGCTCTCCTCCAGTCCGCTTTCTGGAGCTTGCTTGCTTCCCTTTGCATTCATTGTTCAGCCTGGCTGAGTTTCAGCGGCGGGAAAGTGTTGAGGCTATGAAACTTCCAAAGTCATTCCTCACTGTGATAAGTGCCTAAATCTGAATGAGAACTATGTTGAAATGTACTATTTCAGTGTGGCTTTCAACTGCATATCGTAAGTGGTTTATCCTATATTTTGTTCTTTTTTAATTCCAAAACGTCATGTACTTTCTGGATAGCCCTCGTATATGTCTCAATTAACCTCTCACACATCGGCATAATCCTGTTAGTCATACCTTGGTGGGGCACCAGCCCTCTCTGGCAGATGAGGCTACAGACCTTGTTAAACTATGGCTCCCAGGATCCCATAGCATCGAGCCATGGAAGTTCAAGTAGGGTCAGGCTATCTAAACCGTTTCTGCTGCCTGATGCCAGAAGCAGCACCTGCTTGGAATGAGGCGCAAGAGGAGAGGCAGAAGACAAAGGCCATGGCTTCTCACCTGTGAGCATGCCTTCGTCCACCACGCAGCTTCCGTCCAGGAGGATGGCATCGCAGGGCAAGGAGAGCCTCTGCCCTTCCAAGAGGAGGACGTCTCCCGGGACCAAGTGGCAGGACTCCGACCGGTGCCCACCTGTGGAAAGGCCAAGGTTTATGGAAAACCATTGGCCATCATTGTTATACATCTTCAAGTTGAGTCCAACTGATACCGAACCCCTCCTGGGGTTTTCCTTCATTGGACCCCCAAGGGCTATCCAGTCCAATCTTCACTTCTTCACTTCACTTTATTTCTTAATTAGTCGCTCTCCACCAGAGTGCCCCGAGCGACTTACAATTTAAAATATCCTTCCACAATATAAAAACATTCAACAGTGACTATTTGGCAAATTAGATCTGATTTACTTAAATGCACAACCAAACAGCCAAGTCTTGAGCGCTTTTACAAAAGATCGCAACTCCGACATTGCTCTAACATATGGAGGCAACGAGTTCCACAGAATTGGAGCATCGGTCGAAAAGGCTCTACTATGCCTTGTGGCTTCCAGGCGTACCTCCCTAGGGCCCGGTACGTATAGGAGATTTTCCTGGGAGAATCGAGGTGACCACTGATGGAAGAAAGGAATCTCCTTCTGCCAGACCGGGAGATGCCATCTAAGCCCTCCCAGCAGATGGCCATATCCGGCTTCTGCTTGAAAACCTTCAGAGAGGGAGACTCCCCTCGACTCCCAGAAGATCCATATTATCCCAGTTGGAAGGGATCACTAAGCCCAACCCCTTTGTGCCAGGCAGCAAGACACAATCCAAGCCCTCCCAACAGATGGCCATTCAACCCCTGCTCAAAAACCTCCCCTTGACTCCAAGGCCACATATTCTCACCTTGGTTGTTGTATGTTTTCCGGGCTGTATGGCCATGTTCTAGAAGTATTCTCTCCTGATGTTTCGCCCACATCTATGGCAGGCATCCTCAGAGGTTGTAAGGTACCTCACATACAACAACCCTGTGATCCCGGCCATGAAAGCCTTCAATAACACATATTCTCACCTTCGTTTTTAGTCCAGACTGTGACTTGGACCTTGTTGTGCTCCTTCACCAAGTTGTGCAAATTGATGGATTGCTGTGGGAAAGCAAAATAAAAAGTGGAGAGGTAAGAACTGGAGGGCTGTCAAAGATGGAGAGAACTTGCTTCTGTTGATCCAGAGACAAACACATAAACCCGTGGATTTAAATGGCAAAAAGGCTCTTGATGGCAGAATAGACTCCCTAAGACAAAGACGATGGCCTCACCATCTTTGAAGGTCCTTAAACACAGCTTGGATGAGCATCTTTCAGAAGTGTTTTGGTTGTGTCTTCCTTCATGGTAGAATGAGGTTGGACTAGATGGACTCTGGGGGTCTCTTCCAACTCTAGGATCCTACCAGAAGACCACCTTGGAGGGTGGTAGACTCTCCACCTTGGGAGGTCTTTTAATAGGGGTTGGATGGCCATCTTTCAGGAGTGCTTTAGCTGGCTGAAGGGGGTTGGACTAAGTGGCCCTTGGGAGCCCCTTCCAGTTCTGTCTTTCAAAGTGCAGGTACTGCCTGTTTTCTGGTGGTTCTTCCAAGAACAGGGCCATAACAGAGGCAGGATCTCTTAGCATTGAGTTATGTCGATTAAATCAGTGCCAAATCACACCTATCCCACAATGTGGATGTTAAAGCTCAGGGCCCCCAAAATCCCTAGTATCTTTTTCCAATCAGATGAAGAAATTTAAAATACAATGGTTTAATTTGAAGAATAGCACTAAAGGGTGAGTGCAACAGAAAGAGTGACATAATAGATTGATCTGCACTGATCTGGTTTTATACTTGACCAGAGTAGAGTAAACAAACCAAACTTTCTGTGATGACTCATGGGCCATGTAGTCCCGTTCCTGGTACTATTGAGGCAGATGAAGAGGAAAACTTGGGTTTCCCACCGTTTCAGCCAGAATTGGAGCCCTTGCACCTGCAAGATGTTTGCCCACAAGAAGTCAGCCAAACAAACCTTGAGCAGAAATCTTCCCCATTTTCTCGCCGGGATTATTATAATCAAGATAGAGGCGCTCGGGAGGTGACTCGCAGGAGCGCCAGGATTGCTGCCAGACAATTAGCTGATTAAGTCTGCTTCCCTTGGGAAACTTTAAGGAGTCATGCATCTGGACACAGTATGGGTTTTGTTTCTTGTTCCCC
Organism: Anolis carolinensis; assembly: GCF_035594765.1. Classification (NCBI taxonomy): domain Eukaryota; kingdom Metazoa; phylum Chordata; class Lepidosauria; order Squamata; family Anolidae; genus Anolis; species Anolis carolinensis. The sequence continues at coordinate 287,720,998 of NC_085843.1, read as the reverse complement.
AGGGAAAGTGTTCCTTGGCGGGAAAACAAGATCCTATATAGGTGTTTGCTCACAAAGAAATCCTTGCGGAGTCAATTCGTCAGCTTCGGGAGTAGATTGTGTGTGGACTACGCTACTCCAGTTTCCTCGGACCTTGTTCCAGTTCCAAGCCTGCCTTGTCCCCGGATCTTGCCACGGACCTCGTTCTTGCTTCTTGCCTCTTGTTGCCACGTATCAAGCCTTGTTTGCCAAGAATCTAGTTTGCTTCCAGCCTTTGTTGTCAAGCTCCATTGGACTAAAGGACCCTGTCATTTCCCCACGCTTTGCTTGGCAAAGTGTGTGTTTCGGTTATTGGATTATAACTTTGGACTTTAATATCTCATATTGGACATTGTTTTCCTGGACTATATTTGACCTTTCCTGAAAGGTCTACTTCTGAACTATATTCTTCACTTGTTTTTATTAACTTTATATATTCCTTCAATAAAGATATTAGATAGTTTCTGGCCTCTGCGCATGGTTATTGGTGCTCTGCAGCCTGGGTCTTGACACTTTCCCCCCTTTCTTTCTCTTCTCCCTCCCAGCTCTATCCTTCAATTCTGCCCCTCTCTGTTCCAAAACAATCCTGTTTTCCAAAGCAATTCTTTCTCATTTCTTCCAGGCCATTCTGATCTTTCTCCACCTTTCACACACTCTTCTCTCACTGTGCCTGGTGAAAGTCAGGGCTTCCTTGATGGAATCCATTCACTTGCAGTGGGATTGTCATCCTTTTTCTGTTGCCTCCCATACCTTAAACATTATCCACTCTTTGAATGACTTGTGTTGTCTTGCCGTATGTCCAAAGTATGACAGCCTCGGTTTCGTCATTTATTATTGTGTGGGACAAAGATGGTTCGTATGTGAAACACATGAGTAAGATATGGTGTACATCTGGAATACTTAAATGGGAAATTAAATCAATAGGATGTTTGACAGTTAGGGTATATATTCAGTATAATAATATTCAGTTATTATTATTGTCCAGGTTTTAAATTCTGTTGATGTGTTTTATGTTGTTTAATGTTGTTAAAATGTTTTAATTTTATGCATCTGTGTTTTTAATAGGTGTTGTTGTTGGGCTTGTCTCCATGTGAGCAGCCCCGAGTCCCTTCGGGGAGATGGAGGCAGGATACAAAAATAAAGTTGTTGTTGTTGTTGATGATGATGATGCTATCTTTTCCGACTCCTTTGCTCCCTCCTCCTCACTCTTTAACCCATTTTCAAAACTTAAAAAATTCACACTTGAAAAAACTCAGTCTTTTTGTGGATGCAGCCTAAGAACCTCCACTCTACTTTTAGCAAATGGCTTGGGCCACTCACCTGGCGCAGGTCGTAGACGGTGAGGCCGATGGAGATGATGGACATGATGATGATGGCGATGGAGTACTCAATGTACCCTTGGAAGAGCCAGAGCGCCAGGGTGAAGGCTTGGAACACGTAGAAGGGGTTCAGGATCTGTCAAGAAAACAGAGGGGCCACAAGTCATGCCCCAAAATAGTCCCGGAGTGCAGCAAGCACAATGCACATTTCCTCCCCAAAATATCCTTCAGCACCATTGCATCCTCTTTTGGGGAACCCCAGAGACCAGACACCCAGTTCCTCTGTGTGTCTTGTAAAGGACAGAGTAAAAGAATACTGGAGACTGAGGCAAAAGTGGTTACAAGTGATCTTTAGAATCAGAATATAGACAGATCCAACTTGCTGTGAGTTTTCCAGGCTGTCTGGCCATGTTCCAGAAGCATTCTCTCCTGACATTTTGCCACATCTATGGCAGGCATCCTCAGAGGTTGGGAGGTCTGTTGGAAACTAGGCAAGTGGGGTTTAAATATCTGTAGAATGATGTCCAGTGTGGGAGAAAGAAAGAACTCTTTTCTGCTGGACTGGAGGCAAGCATGAATGTTGTAATTGGCCACCTTGATTAGCATTGAATGGCCTTGCAGCTTCAAAAGCTGGCTGCTTCCTGCCTGGGGGAATCCTTTGTTGGGAGGTGTTGGCTTGTTCTTCGGTTTTACAGCTCTTCTGATGTCTGTGGTGGAGTCTCCATTGGCCTATAGAGCTCAGTTTAGGTGGTTCAGTACAGGACAATGGATACTCCACCACAGACATCAGAAGAGCTGCAAGACCAAAGAACAAGCCACGTAGGTAAAGACAAAAATCCACCCAGAGGAAAAGTGTTCTTCTCATACATCAAGCAAACCACTGACTGCATAGGGAAGCTGATGAACAAGCACAACCTACAACTATCTATAGACCCACAAAGAAACTCCAACAAATGCTACATTCAGTGAAGGACAAGAGAGATCCTCTCACCTCTGCAGGAGTCTACCGGATACCATGCAGCTGTGGACAAGAAGTCTACATAGGGACCCCCAAATGCAACACTGCCCAAACACAAACCAAGAAACCTGAAAGGCACTGCAGACTATCTCAACCAGAGAAGTCAGTTATAGCAGAGCACAGCATATTATTGGAGAACACAAAAAGGCTGGACCACTCTCACAACCACCATGACAGGCCACACAGAGAAGCCAGTGGAATCCACAAGCAATGGAATTGGATAAGTTGCCAATATTGTTGCAGGATAAATCTCTAGACATATTCTAACTGAAATGGAAACTTGTCTGTTACTGTATATATGAGGGAGAGGAAAAGGCTTTATGCACAGGTTTGGAGATGTAAATTGTTGGGATATTCATTTCTTAAAGTTAAAACAAGCAGAGGCCAATGACTAGATGGGTATAAGATAGAGAAAAAAAACTACAGAGGGTAAACGACAGAGAAACTGACAAGAGAGAAGCGGGAAGTCTTTTTATGACCAACTCATGGATACATGTTTGCATTTTGGTTTCACAGGGACTTAGAGTTGAGGAGTCTGTTGGCAAGGGAAATTAGGTAGTTATGCAACTGTTGTTCAAGTATGTTTGTATGTATGTATAGGTCTGGCTGTTTTCTTCTTAAGAAAAAGAATGGAAAATGGAAACAAAACAACTTGCAAAGTGTGTGTGGGACAGAGACTGATTTGTCCATTGCTATAATGAGAACACGCAGTGCCCACCGGACTACGTGGCGTCCCTTGGCCTCTTCTGCAAATGCCTTTCTCCTTTGATCAACCCGTTTCCACCCCCACAATGAGATGCCTTCAGAGATGCCAGCTTGGAAAGTCAGTCTTTGTTCCTTTGGCAATGATCGATTGCAAAAGAAAGTGTGCCAAGTGCCAGCTCTCAAAGTATGCCAAGATCAAAGGTCCTGCCATGTTTCCTAGCCATGCTCTGCACATACTGGATGAGGCCCCAATTCTCTGGTGGAACCGGGATTGTTTGCTGTGTGGTGCTAGATTGAAATCAATTTAGCTGGATTTGGCAATCCACAAACACAACTTGCACAAGCAGAACATTTTGCAAGACCTGGACATACAGTAAGGGAGGCACAGGTTGTAGTCCCAACGCCATGGCCACTCCTAATGCCATGCCCACACTTTCTGGGAATGATAAGAATTGCATTCCATCTCACAAGAAGGGCTCTAGGTCAAGGAAACCCAAAAGTTATCTTGCCAGAGGACACAACTCAAATGCAAGCCGATTCCGGCACCACCGGGTACCATTTTCCTGGCATCACACCATTGCAACCCACAAAAACCACTGTGAGAGTCTTGGAAACTATTGGAAGTTGAAAACTTTTGGAAATCTTTTGGGAAAGCAATCAAAAGAGACTGGAATGGCACTCCTCAATTACCTCTTTGAAAAGCAGTTTCCAGATGGGCTGGATTTCAATTTCGATGGCGTTGGGTCCACATACCAACTTCCTATGAAAAAGAGAAGGATGAAAGAGAAGGATGAAAGGGACGGCAGAACAGGGACCTCTTGCTTCCTCATAATAAGTAAGGGATTGCCTTGAAAGTGGGATGATGGCACGATGGTTCCCATGTTATTCTTGGGAAATCGCAACGTATTCCTGCCTGGCAGAAAGAGATGGGACTGGACGGTCCTTGCAATTTCTTCCAGCTCTAGGGCCCCACCTACACTGCATATATTGAAGCATCAGAATGCAGCTTAACTGCATGGAACTGCATTATATGCTAGTATAGACTCATAATCCAGTTTAATGCAGTTATTATTACTTCAGTTCTGCAAGAACAACTGGTATGGGCCCCTGAGTGGCAAGAGCACAGATGGGCTGAAGACAAAATCAGAGGCTTTATTCTCAATGGTCAGAGAAGATGTCAGTGGAGACAAGACTCCAAGGAACCAACATACTACATTGCTGAATATGTGGCATATTTATTATATTCTGAGAGCTCTTCAAGACTACCGCACTGATTCCTGATTGGTTTAGAAAGTGGCTGGCTAGGATCTGCAGCCCCATTGGAGAAGGCACAAATTCGCTTTTGCCTCCGTCATTTATGGGTTTGAAGTTTTGTGTCTGTTGGGAGTCCTTCCCAGAAACTGAGTATGTCTGGGTAAATGTGGATTGATGGGTGGATGATGGGTCATGATGGTTCAATGCCAGCTGGACAAAGGAGGTGCTGGTTGATGGACAAGTGTTCATGGGATAGTTACAGACAATGGATGGTTTATTTTATTTATTTACAGTAGTTATATTCCACCCTTCTCACCCCAAAGGGGACTCAGGGCGGATTACAATGAACACATATATGGCAAACATTCAATGCCAACAGACAAACAACATACAGTATAGACACACACAGAGGCATTTTAACATCTTTCCAGGTTCACGATTCCAGCCACAGGGGGAGCTGTTGCTTCACCATCCACTAGTGGCTGTACTTCCTCATTCCTTTCCTCGTGTTTTGCTGGCAGTTTTATGGTGTTGTAAATTAGTTAAATTAGCCTCCCACATAAAGCGTACCTAAATTTCCCTACTTGACAGGTGCAACTGTCTTTCAGGGCTGCATAGGTCAACAGCAAGCCGGGCTATTTAATGGTCGGGGGCTTAACCCGACCCGGGCTTCGAACTCATGACCTCTCGGCCAGTAGTGATTTATTGCAGCTGGTTACTAGCCAGCTGCACCACAGCCCGGCCCTGGTTCACAGAAGGGGTCTGGATAGGGGTTATAAACGAGGCAACACTCCCAGAATAAAGTTTTAAATAAAATCAGATAAAGGTGGGAAACCTTCATGAGAAAACCCATTAAATGGCCTGGGATTTTCCCAGGATATTGTGATGCCTCATGGGCCTTGTAGTCCTGTTCCTAGTGCTATCGTGGCAGATGAAGATGAAAACATGGGGTTTTCGCCGGTTCAACAAGAACCGGAGTCCTTTCACCTGCGGATGTTGATGTTTGTCCTCAAGAATTCAGTAAAACAGACCTTGGGCATTCCTCGCCTCCGTTTCCCAGGAAGGAATCTTACTCTAGAGACAGAGGAGTCAGAGAAGCAAATCACAGGAGTTTACGGATCGCTGCCAAACAACAGGCTGATTAGGCCTGCTTCCCTTGGGAAATTCTAAGGAGTCTTGCATCTGGACAGAGTTGGGTTTCGCTTCTCGTTCTCTAGGGAAAGAGATTGTTGGCGGGAAAACGAGACCCAATATAGGTGTTTGACGAGGGAGATTCTTTGCAGAGTCAACAGAGCTGCTTCAGGAGTGAGATCGTGTGTGGACTTCGTAACCCCAGTTCCTTGCTTCCCGGATCAAGAATTCGAGTACTGCCTTGCTTTGCTGTTATCCACGGACCTTGTTCCAAGATTCACTGTTTGCCTTGTTTCTAGTCACGGACCTTGTCAAAGAACCAAGTCTATTTCCAGCCTTGTTGTCAAGCTTCCTTGGACTTCTAAGACTCTGACATTTCCCCACACTATTGCTTGGCAATAGTGTGTGTTTCGGTATTGGATAAAGAACTTTGAACTCTAATATCATTTATTGGACAATACATTTTTGGACTATATTTGACCTCATTTGAAAGGTCTGCTTCTGAACTATATTCTTCACTTGTTTTTATTGCTTTTATATATTTCCTTAATAAAGATATTAGATAGAGATTGGCCTCCGTGTATGGTTCTTGGTGCCCAGCTGCCAGGGGTCTGACAGATATTGTGAGAGGATTATGATAATTACAAAGCCATTCCTGAAGGTCTTAAAGACAGGAAATATTCTGAAGCATCCCAAGTGAGGAAATTCGTGAAATGTTACTAGCAAGCAAGGAAACGTCTTGGCTGTATATCTCAATAGAGCCACAGATAATCATTCCTAATTTTGGGTTTCATTTTCAATAACATATTATGGCAGTGTAGATGGAATCTCAGATTCTATGGGTACATCTACACTGTAGAATGAATGCAGCTTGATACCACTTTAACTTCCATGGCTCAATGCTATGAAATTGTGGGACATGTGGTAAGGCAGAGAGAGACCCATCTTTCTTTGACAGAGACGGATCAAGACCTTGCAAAACTATGACTCCTAGGATTCCATCGCACTGAGCCATGGCAGTGAAAGTGGGGTCAAACTGCACTCATTATACAATGTAGATTAACTCTATGTTTATACACAAACTGGTTCAGAACAAAGGCAAATCTTCCTTCCCTCTATGTGAATTGACAAAAGCTTCAGCCTACAGAATCTGTGACCCATTCTTGTACAATCTCTCTAGAGCAGCGTTTCTTAACCTGGGGGTTGGGACTCCGGGGGGGGGGGGGGTCATGAGGGGGTGTCAGAGGGGTCGCCAAAGACCATCAGAAAACACAGCACTTTCTCATAGGGGTTCTGTTGATGTTTATCTATTGTTGTTGTGGTTCAGAATGCTCTTTGATTGTAGGTGAACTATAAATCCCAGCAACTACAACTCCCAAATGTCAAGGTCTATTTTCCCCAAACTCCAGCAGTGTTCAAATTTGGGCATATTTGTGCCAAGTGTGATCCAGATCCATCACTGTTTGAGTTCACAGTGCTCTCTGGATGTAGGTGAACTACAACTCCAAAACTCAAGATCCATGCCCACCAAACTCTTCTAGTGTTTTCTGTTAGCCATGGGAGTTCTGTGTGCCAGGTTTGGTTCAATTCTATTGTTGGTGGAGTTCAGAATGCTCTTTGATTGTAGGTGAACTATAAATCCCAGCAACTACAACTCCCAAATGACAAAATCAATTCCCCACCCAACCCCACCAGTATTCAAATTTGGGAGTATCGGGTATTTGTGCCAAATTTGGTCCAGTGAATGAAAATACATCCTGCATCTCAGATATTTACATTATGATTCATAACAGGAGCAACATGACAGTTATGAAGAAGCAACGAGAATAATGTTATGGTTGGGGGTCATCACAACATGAGGAACTGGATGAAGGTTGAGAACTACTGATCTAGAGGCATATTTTTCAGATGTATCCCAGAATAGGAAAGCATTTAAAACTCTTCAGCACCAATATCACATTTTGCAGGGATGCATCAACATCCATTTGGCCATTGGGCTTGCCTAAGGATTTTTCCATAGCTTATATCCCTGCTGCTGAGATTGGAACTGGAGATCACACACTTTCTGCAGACCATACCTGAGTTCTTGCTGCTTCTTCGTCAGCCCGTCTCCAAATTTCTGGTGTATCTGATAGCAAGTGTTGCTGTCCTCAAGCGACCTGGGAAAAGAGGAGAAACATCACACAAAGAAGTCAAATAATATTTCAGATGATGTTTCTTTTGTTTATTTCCCTGCTAAATAACTCCAAACTCACCCAACTCTGACAAAAACTTTTTCGGACACATGCCAGACGCAGCGGATTTTTTGCACCTGGATGTACTTCACCTGCAACACACAAGGCATTAGGAGCAGCTGGGATCCACTTAGGATAGATCCACACCATTGGAAGAATGTAGTTTGACCTCACTTCAACCTCCATGGCTCAACGCGACGGAATCCTGGGAGCTGTAGTCTTGCAAGGTCTTTTTCTCTCTCTGCTGGAACCTCAAGAAATTACAGATCAAAGGATTCCATAGCATTGATCCGAGGAAGTTAAAGTTGAGTCAGACTGGATTACTGCAACCTAAGGCTGGATCTGCTGTGATATATAATGCAGTTTCAGCATGCAGATTAACTGCATTGAACTACATTATATTAGTCTACACTGCAATATAATCCAGTTCAATACTGATGAATATTATAAATCTATGCATCAGGAGCAGGCTTGTGATATTGCTTGCTCTTGGATTGCGTTCTTGCTCAGATTTAAGGCTCCTTCTAACTTTGTGTTTCAATTGGGAGATATAGTACGAATGATACGTTTGATGTTATTCAACACCAGGACTTGGCATAGATACTCAAGGCCATGGATGAAAGCAATTCCTATTGAAAGGAAGGACTCCCGGACCAAGAAGGACATGGAAAATGCCCAGAGAGGATGAATTTTGTTGGATGTGGATAAATGAAACCATGGAAACCGCTCCAATTGTATTGCATTTGAACGTTTCCAGGGCTCCTTTGACTGGATCCACCTCTAAGTTCAGGCTGAGTCAGCTCCCTCCTTACAAAGTAGAAACAAACTATAACTTTCTTCAATCCCTTCATTTAGGATGACTTCCTTGATTGTAAGCAATGCTTACTTTGCATCCAGGCCTGGGGACGGCTCTGTTGATGACAGATTCCTGGTCATGGCTGAAGAATTCATCTGGTGTCTCGCTGCCCAGGAAACTCTGCAGGTCGAGAGAGATCACCTTTTTCCTCTTGCATCTCTGAAACTCATCCTCAGGGGAGAAAGGCAGAAAGATGGGGTGAATTGTCTTGGAGGGAAGTTTTTGCAGAACATTACTCTACGTAGAGATTAGGGGTCATGAATGCAACATGAATGGAAACCTTCCTTGGTGGAGGTGGACACCAACATGGAGCAGAACCCACTTCACCTGGGCTATAACATAGAGCTAAGACCTCACAAGAGATGGAAACCTCCTTGGTGGAGGTGGACACCAAGATGGAGCAGAACCCACTTCACCTGGGCTATAACATAGAGCTAAGACATCACAAGGGATGGAAACCCTCCTCGATGGAGGTGGACATCAACATGGAGCGGAACCCACTTCACCTGGGCTATAACATAGAGCTAAGACCTCTCAAGGGATCGAAACCCTCCTTGGTGGAGGTGGACACCAACATGGAGCAGAACCCACTTCCCCTGGGGTATAACATAGAGCTAAGACCTCACAAGAGATGGAAACCCTCTTTGATGGAGGTGGACACCAACATGGAGCAGAACCCACTTCCCCTGGGGTATAACATAGAGCTAAGACCTCACAAGAGATGGAAACCCTCTTTGATGGAGGTGGACACCAACATGGAGCAGAACCCACTTCATCTGAGCTATAAAATAGAGCTAAGACCTCACAAAGGATGGAAACCCTCCTCAGTGGAGGTGGACACTAACATGGAGCAGAACCCACTTCACCTGGGCTATAACATCCACAGATAGGAATGTATACAAGTAGCATGTGGCAAATCCAAAGGGACTCACTCTTGCCCGTAACAATACAGTATCGGCCTCCTCCAGTTTACAGGGAATGCAGTTGGCCCAGACGTCCCACTCCGGTTTCCAATAGAAGAGAAGCAGAAGGGCTCCGCAGGAGAAGAGGTAGCCGGCAACACAAAGGGCTCTCCGTAAGACTTGGGTCCTGTAGCCAAATATTTCCTAAGCAGGGGAAGGATTAATGCTCAATTATTCATAGAATCCTAGAGTCAGAGGTTGGAAGAGACCCTCAGTTTCACTGTGTATCAAGGTGCAGCTGGGGAACCATAAGTTTCCACATTCCCAGTGAAACAAGTGATGCTCCAGAGAGCCGGGCTGTGGCGCAGCTGGCTAGTAACCAGCTGCTATAAATCACTACTGACCGAGAGGTCATGAGATCGAAGCCCGAGTCGGGTTAAGCCTCCGACCATAAAAAAAAAAATAGCCCCGGCTTGCTGTTGACCTAGCAGCCCCGAAAGACAGTTGCATCTGTCAAGTAGGGAAAATTTAAGGTACGCTTTATGTGGGAGGCTAATTTAACTAATTTACAACACCATAAAACTGCTCACGAGGAAAAGAAGAGGAAGAGGAAGAACAGCCACCAATGGAAGGTGTAGCAACAGCTCCCCCTGTGGCCGGAACCGTGAAGCTGGAAAGATGTTAAAAATGCCTCTGTGTCTGTCTAAAACTGAATGTTGTTTGTCTGTTGGCATTGAATGTTTGCCATATATGTGTTCATTGTAATCTGCCCTGAGTCCCCTTCGGAGTGAGAAGGGCGGAATATAAATACTGTAAATAAATAAACTGTAAATAAAATTACACATCATCCAGGAATGCACATCTGGGCACACAACAGGAGCACAAGTCAGACTTCAGCTGTGAAGCTGTGATTTGAATATAGATGTCATGGGATGCCCAAAAAGGGATCACTGATTGTCGATATATGTGTAAAACAACACCGACTTCTAGTTGTAGTTTTGCAAAGACTAAAGACTAAAGAATGCAGTTTGGCCCCATTTGTTATGGTCATGGCTCAAGGCTATAGAAACCTGGGATTTAAATGTTTGCAAGGTCCATAGCCTTCCCTAGGTGCATTGATATTGTACAACTGATGCATTTGACCCCACTTGTAACTGCCATGGCTCCATGCATTGGAGTTGTAGTATTTATTTATTTCCCTCATTTCTATCCCGCCCTTCTCACCTGAAGGGACTCAGGGCGGCTTACAGTCTGGGAAAAATTCAATGCCAATATACAATACAATACAAAAAGATAAAACATAAGCAATGGAAACAATTGGATAATTTAACAAAATATAATAAATACATTTAAAACAATAGAATATATATATAAAAGGGTAATGAAATTTCGGCCTAGGACAAAACAACAAAACTACACATCCTAGAAACACTAAACTTGGCAGCACAACCCCTCATCCATGCCTCTGTGTTCATACAACAAAAAGAAAAGAAAAATAAAGTCCTAATTAGAAGGAGAGGAATAATTGTTTTTATCCAATTGCTGCCAGTTAGAAGGCTAAGCTCCGCCCACTTGGTCTCCTAGCAACCCACTCAGCCCAACAGATGGCCACCCAGCCTCATAATAATAATAATAATAATAATAATAATAATAATAATAATAATAATAATAAATACAATCCTAAGGTTAGCAGATACCCCTAAGGATCATCCAGTTCAACTTCCTTATATCATGCAGGAGGACACAATCCAACCACTCCTCACAGATGGCCATCCAATATCTGCACAATAATAATACACATCGAATCATAGCATCAGACAGTTAGGAGACTCCCCCAAAGGCCATCCAGTCCAACCCAATTCTGCCATGCAGGACACAATCCAAGCACTCCCAACAGATGGCCACCCAGCCTCTCAATACTAATACTACTACTACTACTACTACTAATAATAATAATAATAATAATAACAACAACATCATACAATCCTAAGGTTTGGAGTGACCCTTAAGGATCATCCAGATCAACTTCCTTCTACCACGCAGGAGGACACAATCCAAGCACTCCTGACAAATGGCCATCCAGCCTCAACAAGTTCTCACCAACACCACCAGACAACGCCACAGCAACGTGTGGCTGAGCACAGCTAGTAGAATATAAAATACTTGAACCATTCGTCCGCAAAACCTAGTAAGAGACATCAGCACTCTTTGACAGAGAAAGCTCAAAACCTTGGCAGACTACATTTCCCAGGATTTCACAGTATGGAACTATGGCAGTGAAAGTGGTATCAAACTGTATTCATTCTGCAGTGTAGATTCACCCCCAGAAACCGACTTGTGTGAAGGATTGCTATTAATGTGCCCTGAAATGCCAGCACTGGCCTTTGTTGTGTCTTGGACTGACCGAAGGTCCCGAAGTTTCTGCAAGGGCAGTGACACAAAAAGCACGTTGAAGTGTTCAGAAGCCAAGGTGCCCAGCAGTGGCTCTTCTTTCCGCTTAACCTGTGCCCTCACAAGCCAGTAAAACAGCTCCTTCGCTGTCATAAAATAACTCCAGGTTCAGTCACATTCCTCCGATAAGGATCTTGTCCCTCGAGGGGAAAGTGAGGGCAGCCAAGCCAAGAGCTGACTTCTAGGATCCACGGCTGACTCCTTCTCTGTCTCTAGGCCACAGCGGGGTCTATAAGGGGCCTCAATGGCCGGCTGTGGAAACTTTGACGAGACCACAGGCTGGCTTTGCCCTTTTGGAGAGACATCTATTGCCAGCTTGGGGGTCCTTCTGGATTTCAGCGGTGGCCAGCGGAGCTTTTGCACAAGTAAGTAGTAAGTAAAAGTTTATTTGTATACCGCCCTCTCTCCCGAAAGGGACTCAGGGTGGTTTCCAATATAAAATCAGCATAAAACATTGTACAATAAAACACTGAAAACACTATAAAACGCTATAAGAATTAAAAACAAAAACAAAACATAACGATTGACTAAAACAATCACATAAGCAGAAGGAGTATAATCACTGAAATAACATATGAATCTGCAAAGAAAAAAGAAAAAAAGACCGCTGGGATGGAGGAGAGGATGGCCTGGAGGGACCACTAGAACTAAAATACAATGTGATATTCTAAGATGATTTCGGGCAGAGGAATATAGTGCAATGTTTCAAGTCAGAGAGATGGCCTGTGCAACTACTATAGCTATGGGCTCGGTTATCCAAAGGCGCAGCGGAAGAGCCAAGTTTTAAGCAGCTTTTTGAAGGAAGCCAGGGAGGGTGTTTGCCGGATCTCCTCCGGAAGGGAATTCCAGATCCGGGGAGCAACAAGAGAAAAGGCCTGCTCCCTCGTCCCCGCCAACCGAGCCTGGGATGGTGGCGGGAGCGAAAGAAGTGCCCTACCGGATGAACGAAGAGGACGAGTGGGTTCATAGCGGGAGATGCGGTCACAAAGGTAGGCGGGTCCCAAACCGTTTAGGGTTTTATAGGTAAGAACCTGCACCTTGAATTGGGACCGGAAAATAATCGGTAGCCAGTGGAGCTCCTTAAACAGGGGAGTAGATCTCTCCCTGTAGTTTACTCCAGTTAACAACCTGGCAGCCGCACGTTGGACTAACTGAAGTTTCCGGGCCGTCTTCAGGGGCAACCCCACGTAGAGCGCATTGCAATAATCCAGTCTAGAGGTGACTAAGGCGTGGACCACCATAGAATCATAGAATCATAGAATCATAGAATAGTAGAGTTGGAAGAGACCTCAAGGGCCATCTAGTCCAACCCCCCGCTAAGAAGCAGGAAATTGCATTCAAAGCACCCCCGACAGATGGCCATCCAGCCTCTGCTTAAAAGCCTCCAAAGAAGGAGCCTCCACCACGGCCCGGGGGAGAGAGTTCCACTGCCGAACAGCCCTCACAGTGAGGAAGTTCTTCCTGATGTTCAGGTGGAATCTCCTTTCCTGTAGTTTGAAGCCATTGTTCCGTGTCCTAGTCTGCAGGGCAGCAGAAAATAAGCTTGCTCCCTCCTCCCTATGACTTCCCCTCACATATTTGTACATGGCTATCATGTCTCCTCTCAGCCTTCTCTTCTGCAGGCTAAACATGCCCAGCTCTTTAAGCCTCTCCTCATAGGGCTTGTTCTCCAGACCCTTAATCATTTTAGTTGCCCTCCTCTGGACGCTTTCCAGCTTGTCAGCATCTCCCTTCATCTGCGGTGCCCAAAACTGGACACAGTATTCCAGGTGTGGTCTGACCAAGGCAGAATAGAGGGGGAGCATGACTTCCCTGGATCTAGACGTTATTCCCCTATTGATGCAGGCCAAAATCCCATTGGCTTTTTTAGCTGCCGCATCACATTGTTGGCTCATGTTTAACTTGTTGTCCACGAGGACTCCAAGATCTTTTTCGCACACACTGCTGTCAAGCCAGGCGTCCCCCATTCTGTATCTTTGATTTCCATTTTTTCTGCCGAAGTGAAGTATCTTGCATTTGTCCCTGTTGAACTTCATTTTGTTAGTTTCGGCCCATCTCTCTAGTCTGTCAAGATCGTTTTGAATTCTGCTCCTGTCTTCTGGAGTGTTAGCTATCCCTCCAAGTTTGGTGTCATCTGCAAACTTGATGATCGTGCCTTCTAACCCTTCGTCTAAGTCGTTAATAAAGATGTTGAACAGAACCGGGCCCAGGACGGAGCCCTGCGGCACTCCACTTGTCACTTCTTTCCATGATGAAGACGACGCATTGGTGAGCACCCTTTGGGTTCGTTCGCTTAGCCAATTACAGATCCACCTAACCGTAGTTTTGTCTAGCCCATATTTTACTAGTTTATTTGCCAGAAGGTCGTGGGGGACTTTGTCGAAGGCCTTACTGAAATCCAGGTAGGCTACATCCACAGCATTCCCTGTATCGACCCAACTCGTAACTCTATCGAAAAAAGAGATCAGATTAGTCTGGCATGACTTGTTTTTGGTAAATCCGTGTTGACTATTAGCAATGACCGCATTTGTTTCTAAGTGTTTGCAGACCACTTCCTTAATGATCTTTTCCAGAATCTTGCCTGGTATTGATGTGAGGCTGACCGGACGGTAATTGTTTGGGTCGTTCTTTTTTCCCTTCTTGAAGATAGGGACCACATTCGCCCTCCTCCAATCTGCTGGGACTTCTCCTGTTCTCCAAGAACTCTCGAAGATGATTGCCAGTGGTTCTGAAATAACTTCCGCTAGTTCCTTCAATACTCTTGGATGTAGCTGATCTGGCCCTGGGGACTTGAATTCGTTTAGAGTGGCCAGGTGTTCCTGGACAACTTGTTTCCCTATTTGGGGTTGGATTTCCCCCAATCCTTCGTCCATTCCATGTTGCTGAGGTTGAAGATGGCTTTCTTTTTGTGAGAAGACCGAGGCAAAGAAGGCATTAAGCAGTTCTGCCTTTTCCCTATCCCCTGTCACCATCACCCCATCTACTCCTTGCAGTGGCCCTATCGCCTCCTTTTTCTTCCTTTTTCTACCAACATAAGCAAAAAAACCTTTTTTGTTGTTTTTTATGTCCCTGGCAAGCCTGAGCTCATTTTGCGCTTTAGCCTTGCGAACCTTTTCCCTACAGGAGTTGGCTATACCGTGGCCAAGTCAGACTTCACGAGGTATGGTCGCAGCTGGCGCACAAGCTTTAATTGTGCAAAGGCCCTCCCGGCCACCGCCGACACCTGAGCCTCAAGTGTCAGTGATGAGTCCAGGAGGACCCCCAAGCTGCAATGGACCTGCGCCTTCAGGGGGAGTGCGACCCCATCGAGCACAGGTTGCCACCCAATACCCCAATCAGACTTGCGACTGACCTCGAGGACCTCTGTCTTGTCAGGATTGAGCTTCAGCTTGTTCGCCCTCATCCAGGCCATTACAGCGACCAGGCACTGGTTCAGTATCTGAGGAGCTTCCTTGGAATTAGGTGGAAATGAGTAGTAGAGTTGAGTGTCATCTGCGTAGAGATGGCACCCAACTCCAAAACTCCGGATGACCTCGCCCAGCGGTTTCATGTAGATGTTAAAGAGCATGGGGGATAAAATGGAACCTTGCGGGACCCCACAGGTCAAAGGCCAGGGGTCCGAGCAGGTATCACCCAGCTTCACCAACTTGCCGGATCTCCTCCGGAAGGGAATTCCAGATCCGGGGAGCAACAATAGAGAAGGCCCGCTCCCTCGTCCCCGCCAACCGAGCCTGGGATGGTGGTGGGAGCGAAAGCAGTGCCCTACCGGATGAACGAAGAGGACGAGTGGGTTCATAGCGGGAGATGCGGTCACAAAGGTAGGCGGGTCCCAAACCGTTTAGGGTTTTATAGGTAAGAACCTGCACCTTGAATTGTGCAGCCAGTCGCACCTGTAACTTGGGAAATCTGACTTGGCCACGGTGGTCAACGCTCTGGTTACATCCCGTATAGATTACTGCAATGCGCTCTACATGGGGTTGCTTTTGAAGACTGTTTGGAAGCTTCAGTTGGTCCAACGGGTGGCACAAGGAGCACACAACTCCATTGTTGGGCCAGCTCCACTGGCTGCCAATCTGCAACCGAGCACAATTCAAAGTGCTGGCTTTAGCCTATAAAGCCTTAAATGGTTCTGGCTCAGCTTACCTGTCTGAATGTATCTTCCCTTATGAACTAGCTCGAAGATTAAGATCATCCAAGGAGGCCCTGCTCTCGATCCCGCCTGTTTCACAAGCGCGGTTGGCGGGGACGAGAAACAGGGCCTTCTCGGTGGTGGCCCCTTAGCTGTGGAACTCCCTTCCTAGTGCTATAAGATCAGCCCCCTCCCTCCTAGACTTCAGAACAAAAAGTGAAGTCTAGCTCTGGCATCAAGCCTTTGGATAAGAATGTAGTGTAATAAGAGATGGACAACTCATGCATTGACCATGGAACGGCTTCAGACTATGACCTATGGATGACGTGATTTTAATTAATTATCATGTTTTAATGCTAATGTACAAATTTTAATTTTTGCTTTATTTTATATGCATGTCCGATATGAGTCCTCTCCGGGGTGAGAAAGGTGGGGTAAAAATGGAGTAAATAAATCAATAATAAATAATTTCTTGAATGGCACTGGCAAAAAGTAAGTGCTTACCAACCGAATTTTCCCATAAATATTGAGAGTACAGTAGAGTCTCACTTATTTATTTATTTATTTATTTATTTATTTTTAATTATTCAAACTTATATGCCGCCACTCCCCCAGGGCTGTTATCCAATATAAACAGGCTGGCAGAACCTTGGATAAGCGAAAATGTTGGATAATAAGGAGGGATTAAGAAAAAAGCCTATTACACATCAAATTACGTTATGATTTTACAAATCAAGCACCAAAACATCATGTTTTACAACAAATTGACAGAAAAGGCAGTTCAATAAACAGCAATGTTATGTAGTAATTACTATATTTATGAATTTAGCACCAAAACATAGCAACATTGACTACAAAAACATTGACTACTAAAAGGCAGACTGCGTTGGATAATACAGAACATTGGATAAGTGAAGCTTGGATAAGTGAGACTCTACTGTATTTCTATCCTCCAGCGCATTGCCTCCCTTTGGCCAACTTGATTCCAGCAGAAAAGAACATACAGTAGAGTCTCACTTATCTGACACTCACTTATCCAACGTTCTGGATTAGCCAACGCATTTTTGTAGTCAATGTTTTCAATGCATTGTGATATTTTGGTGCTAAATTCGTAAATACAGTAATTACTACATAGCATTAATATGTATTGAACTACTTTTTCTGTCACATTTGTTGTATAACATGATGTTTTGGTGCTTAATTTATAAAATCATAACCTATTTTGATGTTTAACAGGCTTTTTCTTAATCTCTCCTTATTATCCAACATATTCGCTTATCCAACATTCTGCCAGCCCGTTTATGTTGGATAAGTGAGACTCTACTGTATTCCCGAAATGATTTGCCCAGATATTTTAAGAGTGTTTCATTCTTCCAGTGCATTACCTGGAGCCGATAATTCCTTTCCATCAGAAGTAAATCTCCTCAAGAAGCCAAAGTAATAATCAGCAAAGCGGATGTTTAGAAATGCCTGAGAAGTTCCTACCTTTGGGGAGCGGGTGCCAGAGAGCCCACCTTCCCCCTCCACTCACCATCTCCTCCTCGGTCCCTTGGCCAAGCAGGACATGGTGGCCGTCCAGCGAGGAAGGCTTCCCTCCCATCCAGATTGGCAGCTGTCACTCACTCTGGAGGACTCTCTCTGCATCTGCAACGGTCCTGAGCTCAGGGCTGCAATGACCTCCCTCATTGCTGCGTCCGGCTGCCTTTAAGAACCGGAGCACACACATTTTTCCACAAAACCCACGTCTGAGAAAACCTGTTCCTGCCTCCCGGCCATTAATCTTTCTTATGTAAGTCCCGTTGCTGTGACTCTCTCGCTCGCTGGCTTCACAAGCAAAGAGGTAGGAAGGCATCACATTCTGAAAGTCTATAGGCCAGAAAAGGGGGGATTTGCTCCGCTGTGCAGCCAAGGGACCACCAATCTCCCCGAGGAAAATGTCCCCTTCTTTCTAACCGTGAGTAGGCAAAGACTTGGTAGAGATGTGTAGAATGACACATTGCATGGACAATAGGGGTAGGAGGTTGCTTTTCTTCTTCTCATATAGGCAGACATGATTATCATGCTGATCCTATGGCAGTGATGGCCAATAATAATAATAATAATAATAATAATAATAAGAAGAAGAAGAAGAAGAAGAAGAAGAATAAAACTTTATTTATACCTCGCCACCATCTCCCCAACGGGGACTTGGGGCGGCTTACATGGGGCCATGCCCAGAACCAAACAATATAACAAAATATAAAACAACACATCATAACACAATTAAACAATACAATAAATAATAATATACATTATAGCACAAAATCAGAAAAAGCAACCTATGACACGCATGTCAGCACTGACGCGCCTAGCCATTTTTGCTGACACGCTGCCTCACGCAGATTGATTGGGTGACTATTAGGCTTGCTCAAATAATTCGTTTCCCCCGTTAACCGTTATTAATTCGTTATTTTCGTTTGTTTTGAAGCAATTTTGAAGCATTGGTTGTCCACACGTCTGGATATTGCGGTTTCGAATCGCGAGAGGCCGTTTTTCGTTATGTCGTCGTTTTTTTCGTTAGGAAAAAAAAGCTTTTGCAAATCACCCAAACTCCCACCATTCAGGCCCTTTCCTTTTGCCCCTCAGCAAAAGGGGCGTCACGGGCTCAGCCAATGGGAGGGGGCGAGGGGGAAGGAGGCCGAGGAGGAGGAGGAGGAAGACGGAGGGGGAAAATGGCCGCCGCCGCCGCCGCCTCGCCTCAGCTCAGGCCTGATACTCAGAGGTTTTGACGTCTGTGCGAAGCTAGGCAAGTGGGGTTTATATATCTGTGGAAGGTCCAGGGTGGGAGAAAGAACTCTTGTCTGTGGCAGGCAAGTGTGAATGTTGCAATTGGTCACCTTGATTAGCATTGAATAGCCTTGCAGCTTCAAAGCCTGGCTGCTTCCTACCTGGGGGAATCCTTTGTTGGGAGGTATTAGCTGGCCCTGATTGTTTCCTGTCTGGAATTCCCATTTTCTGGGTGTTGTTCTTTTACTGTCCTGATTTTAGCTTTTCTGTAGCTAAAAATGCATATAAAATTGATTCTATAGGGAGGATAAATGATTGGATTTCAACTCCTACAGCTTGGCTTTCTCTGCCAATAATGGTACCCATCTTGGATATTGTAAGGGATTTATTATTATTATTATTATTATTATTATTATTATTATTATTATTATTAGACCTTGCTCCCAGGAAGGTGCCTTAGCTGTGGCTCCCAACTTATCTATCTATCCCTTTCCACATATTCTCCACATTGTGTGTATGTGTATGTATATTATATATACATGAGCCCCGATGGCGAAGTGTGTTAAAGCACTGAGCTGCTGAACTTGCAGACCGAAAGGTCCCAGGTTCAAATCCCGGGAGCAGAGTGAGTGCCCGCTGTTAGCTCCAGCTTCTGCCAACCTAGCAGCTTGAAAACATGCCAATGTGAGTAGATCAATAGGTACCGCTCTGGCGGGAAGGTAATGGCACTCCATGTAGTCATGCCGGCCACATGACCTTGGAGGTGTCTATGGACAACACTGGCTCTTGGGCTTAGAAATGGAGATGAGCACCAACCCCCAGAGTCAGACATGACTGAACTTAACGTCAAGGGATACCTTTACCTTTACCTATATACACACACACACACACACACACACACACACACACACACATTATGCAGGGACTATATACACAGTATATATCACACACACACCAATTTAACAAAGTTTCAGCCACAAAAACAAAGTTTCTGAAGTAGAACAATGACTTTCACAGTAAAGACAACCCAATTTAACAGGAAATAAGACTTTCAAACCAGGAACAGATTTCTGCAATTATTAAAAAATGGTTTATTATAAAAGCTATGAAAATTCGCCAAAAATCAGAGGATAAGGGAAACGTTCCAAATTTTGGTGAGCTATCAGTGTTAAATGTGTTCTACCACTGTACCAAGTTTGAAGAAGATCACTCAAAAAATGAGGGTGGGAGAGTCCTGTAAAGTCCTCTCCCTCTGTGCTGTTTTTGGGAATTGCGCATGCGCGTCCGCCATTAACGAATTAATTTAGAAAATAACGAATTTTCGTTAATTTCGAATTTTTTGGGGGGCCAAATTCGGAAATACCATCAGAAACGAAAAGCTGCCCCCCTCTAGTTTTGAAACGAGTTTAGAATCAAATTTTTCGTGGATCGATCAAGCCTAGTGACTATGTCTTTTGTGGCCAAATTTGGTGTGA
Source organism: Anolis carolinensis (assembly GCF_035594765.1). Classification (NCBI taxonomy): domain Eukaryota; kingdom Metazoa; phylum Chordata; class Lepidosauria; order Squamata; family Anolidae; genus Anolis; species Anolis carolinensis. The sequence continues at coordinate 287,700,740 of NC_085843.1, read as the reverse complement.
TTTGGTCCAGTGGTTTTGTTGTTTACTCCATGGGAATTATACACAATGCATTTATATATATACTAGCTGTGCCTGGCCATGCGTTGCGGTGGCATTGTCTGGTGGTGTTGGTGAGAACTTGTTGAGGTAGTGGTGGTATTGAATGTTTGTTGTATGGTAGTCTTTATGTTTAGTATGCACACTGAAGTGGATTATATGGCAGTGTGGAGTCAAGATAATCCAGCTCAAAGCATTCTAAATGGGTTATATAGCTGTTTGGAAGGGCCTTGAGTCTACACTGCCATATAATCCAGTTCAGAGCAGATAATATAAAATTATAAATGGGTAATATAGCTGTGTGGAAGGGCCTTGAGTCTACACTGCCATATAATCCAGTTCAGAGCAGATAATATAAAATTATAAATGGGTTATATAGCTGTGTGGAAGGGCCTTGAGTCTACACTGCCATATAATCCAGTTCAGAGCAGATAATATAAAATTATAAATGGGTAATATAGCTGTGTGGAAGGGCCTTGAGTCTACACTGCCATATAATCCAGTTCAGAGCAGATAATATAAAATTATAAATGGGTAATATAGCTGTGTGGAAGGGCCTTGAGTCTACACTGCCATATAATCCAGTTCAAAGCAGATAATGTAAGATTCTAAATGGGTTATATAGCTGTGTGGAAGGGCCTTGAGTCTACACCGCCATATAATCCAGTTAAAATCTGATAATCTGTGGAAAAGGCCTAAGTGATGCTTAACTGTGCCTGTCCCCTGGGCTGAGTAGGTTGCTAGGAGACCAAGTGGGTGGAGCTTAGCCTTCAAACTGGCAGCAATTGGATAAAAACTATTATTTCTCTCCCTGTCATTAGGACTTTATTTTTCTTTTCTTTTTGTTGTATCAACCTAGAGCCGTGGATGATGGGTTGTGTTGTCAAATTTCGAGGTTGGGGGGCCTGTAGTTTTGTTGTTTTGTCCGCTGCCCTGATGCCATCACTCATATATATATATATATATATATATATATATATATATATATTAGTATATTATCATATTATAACTATAATATTATTTTTATATTATTCATTATTCATGACTACATTGAAACTAGAATAGAGAGAAATCAGCGTGGAAACTGCAAGAGGTCCCATAGATTGTTGTACATGGAAATAATGGTAGTAAATAGTTTTTGATTTATTAAATACAGTTATATATTACAATTATATATTTTTGTTATTTAAACTATACATATTGCGAAATTATGTGTTTTTTTTCCTCAAAGTGACACACCACCCAAATCATGCTAGGTTTTTTTTTGATGAATTTTGACACACCAAGCGCAAAAGGTGGCCCATCATTGCCCTATGGTCATCCTCTGGAGGTGAATGATGGGAAGTATCAGGAATGACCAGGCGAAGGGTTTCTTCAGATGTCAGACAGTTCTGATTGACCACTTAGAGGTTCATGGCTTGAGTTCTACCCAAAATGTCACCATCAGAGTCACATAGGATGTTCAGAACTCATAGCTGGACTTTCTTGGTGGTGCTCCCCTGGGACAGCCCTCAAATGAAAGTTAGTTGGAAGCAAATAGGATTAGTTTTCCAAATCTGGAGAAGAAGAAGGATGTTTTTCTTCCAGATCCTGAGAAGATTGAGAGATGATATGGGAGCTGATGCACAGAAGAACAAGGAGAGCTTATGGCCTGCTGCTGGCATCTGAGAGGGATGTCACTTAGAGGATGAAGACAGCTTGCTTTCTGTGTAACATGAGTCAATGAATTCAAATTACGTTGTCATTGCTATTGGATTCAAGTCACTTCTAGTTTATGGTGGCCCTAAGGCTACCATAAGTCTCTTGGTGAGACTTATTTACAGAAGGTTTGCCTTGGCTTCCCTCTGAGGCTCCTTTGCCATCGATGGTTTCCATGGATGAGCAAGGATTCAGGCCCTGGTCTCCACAGAATCATGGAATCCTAGAGCTGGAAGAGACCTCATGGGCCATTCAGTCCAAACCTCTGCCAAGAAGCAGGAAATTGCATTCAAAGCACTCCTGACAGATGGCCGTCCAGCCTCTGCATAAAGTCTCTAAAGAAGGAGCCTTCACCACACTCCAAGGCAGAGAGTTCCACCACCAAACAGCTCTCACAGTTAGGATGTCCTTCCTAATGTTCAGGTGGAATATCCTTTCCTGTAATTTTTTTTTGGTATAGTTTTTATTTATTTCATGTGAGTATAATACATCGAAAATGGGAGAACAAGAAATAGCTAGTAAGATAGTAGGAAGTAATGGAGGGGCTAGGGGGAGGGAGAGAAAAGGGGAAAGAAATATATATATATTTATATATATATAAAAATAATACACACACACACACCACACACAAGATTGTGCTCTTGAATGTGGTTTGACTTCCCATCTTAGCTTCGGAGATTTTTTTTTCGTTGTCTATCATTTTCTTTAATCTCCTTCTGTTTAGTCCATTTTTATATATAAGACAGCTCTATCATAAAGTCTGTTCTTCTTTTTCTCATAAACTTCGTGAAATTTGTCCAGTCAGTTTTATTTTTTTCCTTCTGTTATCTTTTGTGTTAAGCTGTCCATTTGAATTATACCCAATGTCTGAATTAGCCATTCCTCAGGGGTTGGAAGTCTTTTCCCCTCCCACACTTTTGCTAATGTGAGCCTGGACGCTGTCCTTATGTGTAAGAAAATTCTATGTTCATTTTTGTTAAATTTTGTTTTGTAAAGCCTAGTAGATACATTTCTGGTTCTAGCTTAAATTTGAAACCTATAATTTCTTTTGTTATCTGGTGTACTGCCTTCCAATAGTTTTTTATTTTCTCACAGGTCCACCATTGGCGATAGAAAGTCCCTATTTTCCCCCCACATTTCCAGCACATATTGGATTTCTTTTTGTTGAATTTTGCTAATTTTTCGGGGGTATAGTACCACCTATATTGTATTTTATACCAGTTTTCTTGTATGTCAATTGCAGCTGTGCATTTTAATTTTTTCTTCCAAATTTCTTCCCTTTCCTGTAATTTGAAGCCATTGTTCTGGGTCCTAGTGTTGTGACTCAGCCACAGCATAGCCAGAGTGAGGATGAAGAAGAGGATTCTGGGTTTCAGATACAAGAGCTAGATGATGGACTGCAGGATGAATTTCAGGAGGATGGCATGGGAATCATACAGGCTGATTCAGAGGCTCGAGAACTGCAGCTTGAGCAGAATGAACTGTTGACCCAGCCGGCCATAGATAACAGCCAGACTGACATTCCCATGGGAATTAATGAGCAGGAGACGTCTCAAGCCCCGGTTCAGATGCTAGATAATGAGGACCTTGAATTATCCAGGGCGGACCGGCTGTTATGGAAAGGAGTTCAGCCTCGTAGGAGTGTGAGATTGGCGAGTAAGAGAGAGGCCTCCACAGGAAAGAGAAATGCATTTCTGGGGTGCTTTTAAAAGTGTGTTTTGGGGAATAGATCTTTGTCAAAGCAAATTCTCGCTTCATCTGTGTGGATGTTTCTGCTTCATGCCTAGAGAAGATTTCTGTTCCTGGATCTTTGAAACCTTGTGCCTTTGTTCTTTGGGATCTATTGTTTACTGTTTTGGCTAATGGAATTGTGGATTATTATGGTTTACGAACTATTGGATTTCTATTGACTTTTTTACTGCCTGCTTTGATTTATATCTGCTTTTGCTCAATAAAACTACAAAAGACAATCTCCCGTGTGTGTTTGGTGTCTATAGCAAGGTGAACTATTTTGAGGTGCGACACCTAGTCTCCAGGGCAGCAGAAATAATCTTGCTCCCTCCTCCCTATGACTTCCTTCCCCTCACATCTTGATCCATGTCCCTCATCCTGTCTCCTCTCTCTCAGCCTTCTCTTCTGCAGGCTCTTTCAGCTCTTTCAGCCACTCCTCGTAGGGCTTGTTCTCCAGACTCTTGATCATTTTAGTCCAGAGGGATAGAAACCATGACACCATCCTGGATCCTACCCAAAGATTAATAAGAACCCCTTGGCCACAAGAGCTGTTGGAAGTAGGATAGAAAGCTTGGGGGGATGGTGGTTCCCTTTCTTTGGAGGTCTTTAAGCTGAGCTTGGTGGCTGTCTACTGAAGGGCCTGCATGGGAAGAAGGTTTCTTTGGCCCCTAGTTCCTACTCTAGGACACTTTTTCTTTTCATTGGCCATTGGCCCTATGTTTCCCAGCTGGACTATTGAGGTCAGCACAGGCTGAGTTCAGCTCTGGCTTCGTGGTGGATATTCTTATCTATGGCCGCTACTGAAATCACCACAGTCCCATTCTTCTGGGCAATTTGGGTGAGAAGAAGTGGCCTGCAGTCAAGTCAACCACAGTCCTGGCATTTCAATTGGGTCCTTAAAATGTAGATTCTGGTTCTACAATGCAGGCAAAAATGCCAACTGAAAGATCATAAAATCCTAGAGACAGAAGAGATCCCTAGAGATTGTCCTGCACAGGAACATACAGTCAAAACACATAGAGGATGATCCAGAGAAGACTTTCAGGGAGGAGCTAAAGAGTGAAGCTTCCATCTCACTTTGATTGGAGGTGGGAGAGAAGCAATCCACGTAGAAAACCTGGTTTGGGGCTCCAAAACCAGCAAAGGACATCTTCTAAGAAGAGAAGAAAGCAAAAGGATGACCCACATGTCAATATTTAGATCTCAGTGTTGGACGAATCCAATAGAGAGGGGTGACACAGCCAGCATTGCATTGGCCAAGCTCTCAGGACCTTCCTTTCCATAGGCTTCATAAATCAACATAAAAGAAAAGAAGATTGGGAACCTCCTTAAACTAAGGCAAGTTAGGGTTGTTTTTTTTTTACCTCTCCAAATAAATCTAATTAAATTAGATTGGAAAATCGATGAGCTTTGGAGGCAAGCACAACCATCTTCTCCACGCTGAGACTGTCTGTCACTATCACCTCTTTGCCCTGTTGTGGAGAAGAGGAAAAAATATTGGGCAGAAAAACATTTGTATTAATAATTGTATAACACTCTAAAGAAGATAAAGAGGGGAAATTCAGGATGATGTTGGGAAACACAGTTGCACATTCCAGGCAGAGAGAAGAGTTTTGCAGCAACAACAGCAAGCAATTTCTATCCTCTGTTGACGAACATGTCATCAACCCCTTCCTTCCATGCGCTGCTCCTGTTGGGTACAAAGAACATGGAAAAATGTCACCAAGGCTTTTGCAGCTTTAAAGAGAGCTTTTTTCAAGCAGAAGCTAATATTCAGCAAAGGCTCAAAGATGTGGTCATTGAATCTAAAGAAATCTCGAGGGTCACAAAACAAATTACAGGAAAAACAACAAAAAGGAAAAGAGCAGGTGAAAGAGACAGACGAGAAACCATAATGTATCAGACAGACCAATAATTATCAGCTTGGAAGGAAGAGATGACAGATTTACCAGAGACAGATTTCCTAATGTTTAGATGGAAGCTCTTCTCCTACAATTTGAACCATTACTCTATTATGTCATTGCTCCAACTGGACGCAGGACTGGGACATGATTCCAAGTGAGGTCCGAATGAAGCAGGAGAGAGTGGGACTGTAATTCCCTCCATCTGGACACTATTCCTCTTGATGCAATCTCAGATTGCATTGGCCTTTTTAGCTGCCACATCACACTCTTTTTTAAATAATATTTTATTGTTATTATTGAGAAAATTACAATTATATAAGCATATTCTATACATTTCCCCCTCTTTTATTTACATTCACCCCTGTGCTCCTGTCAGGCTCACTTCAAAGGACCAGTCTGAACGCAGATCAAAGATAGCTGCTCTCAAATTCAATCTTTATTGAAGAATACTTGACTTTGGAAAAGTCGAGAATGACCTAATGTTTACATACATCTAATTTTATCACTTCTGATGCAACGTAATATCACACGCAAATATCATCATCAAACCCCACCTTCGGGATCACATTTCTACCATGATTTCTATTCCCACACACTACAGCAATTATAATTGTTTATACTTTCAACTCTGAGTTCCCAGGCTCATTTTATCTTCTCCCGCCAGGTGCTTGCAGGATTGTTTATGTTATGAAGTCAGATTCAGGGCTTGGAAATTCAGCCCTGGGATCTGGCTCCATGACATGGCGCCCTCGTTTTCTTCGTCCTCCTCTTCGGTTCTTCTTTCATCATAGTTCTGAAACAAATCAAACAATAACTCTATGTGTCCATTTTGTCCAAAGTCCCCATATACTTTTTCAGTAAGCTGCGATGGAATACTGGGTGTATTTTCCCTAAACTTTTTGGCAATGCCAACTGGAAAGTCACTTCATTGATAACACCCTGTATTCTGAATGGTCCAATATATTTGGGGCCCAGTTTTCTTGAAGGTAGCCCCAATTTGATGTTTTGGGTACTTAACCACACTAGATCTCCTTTATTTAATTTATCGCCTTCCACCCTCTTTCTGTCTGCGAACGCTTTATACTTTTTGTGTGCTTCCTTTAAGGATGCAGTCACTTGACTCCAACATTCTAGCATTTGCGTTTTCCACTTCCCTGCCTCTGTTTCCTCATTTTCTGTCCACCTTGGCAACTGGGGTAAAGGCTGTATTTCATACCCGTAAACTACTTCAAAGGGGGTTTTATATGTTGCTGAATGTATAGTTGAATTAAAGGCTAGTTCCGCAAAAGCCAACCACCTAGACCAGTCATTTTGTCTCATGTTAGAGTACATTCGAAGGAACTGCCCAAGCGTTTGCTGAGTACGTTCTACCGCCCCGTTTGTCATGGGGTGAAAAGCAGAACTTAGACTCCTTTCTGCTCCTAGCATTTCCAAGAATTTTTCCCAAAATTTTGCTGTGAACTGTACTCCTCTGTCACTGACTACTCTACTGGGACATCCATGTAGTTTGTAAATATGATTTATGTACAATTCAGCTAGTTTCTCAGCCGATGGTAGTTTAGTCAGCGCTATAAAGTGGGCCTGTTTAGAAAACAGGTCTAATACTGTCCAAATATAACGATGTCCTTTGCTAACCGGCAGTTCTCCCACAAAGTCCATAGCTACACATTCCCAAGGTCTGGTAGGTTCCGCTACTGTTTGTAACAATCCCATAGGCTTCCCTCCTCCCGATTTATTTCTGGCACAATCATCACATTGAACAACATGATTCTTTATGTCCTTCCTCATTCCTGGCCACCAACAATGTTTTACTATTGCCTTTGTTGTTTTTGTAATTCCTGTATGACCAGCGCTCTGGTTGTTGTGAAAACGATGCAGAATCTTAATCCTTAATATTGCTGGGATATACAGTTTCTTGTTTACAAACCAAAATCCCCCCTTCTGTTCCCCCTTTTCTGCGTTGGACGCGATCCATTGATCTCCTTCATAAGACTGTTTCAGTTCATTTCCCCAGTTTTCTTCCCCGCCGAGTTCAACAAAAGCCGTGTCCTCCTTTTGGGTTTGTGCTCTTGTCCTGACAGCTAAGCCCCATTGTTTGTCAGAGAATATTGTCCCCTCTTTTGCTGTGGTTATGCCTTCGTGTTGAGGCATGCGTGAAAGAGCATCTGCCAAGACGTTCTGCTTCCCTTGAAAAAACTTTAATTGGAAATCGAATCTGCTGAAGTATTGCGCCCATCTAATTTGTTTGGGGGACAATTTTCTAGGAGACTTTAAATACTGTAGGTTCTTATGGTCAGACCAAATTTCAAATGGGATTCCGCTTCCTTCGAGGAAGTGTCGCCAGCATTCTAAGGCTTTTAATATGGCTAATGCCTCTTTTTCCCATATTGGCCAACTTTTTTCAGTTTCGCTGAACTTCCGTGACAAATATCCACAGGGTTTTAAGTTCCCATTTTGATCTTTTTGCAATAGTACTGCCCCATACGCACAGTCTGAGGCATCGCAATGGATTATGAAAGGGCTCCTGATATCGGGGTGTTTTAGGATGGGTCCTTCAGTGAAGCATTCTTTTAAGGTTTCGAATGCCTTTTGGCATTCTGGCGTCCAACTCAGTTTGGCGCCAGGAGCTTTCACTTTTGCTGTCTCCCCTTTCCCTTTTGTTTTTAAAAGTTCTGTAAGGGGTGCGGTTATTTGCGCGAAACCTTTTATGAAGGGTCTGTAAAAATTTGCAAACCCCAGAAATGATTGTAATTGCCTCCTTGTTTGAGGCACTCCCCATTCTTTCACATCTGCTACTTTAGCTGGATCCATAGCTAACCCTTCTGGAGATATCCGATACCCCAGAAAGTCAATTTGAGTTTTATTGAATTCACATTTGGACAGTTTTGCGTACAGCTTTGCTTCTCTTAGTCTCTGCAAAACTTCCCGGACCAATTTTACGTGCTTTTCCTTATCTTCACTCACAATCAAGATATCATCAAGGAATATGAATACCCCTCTGTACAACAATGGGTGTAGTATTTCATTTATAAGCTGCATAAAGCAGCCGCCTCCGTTTTTTAACCCGAAAGGCAAAATTTCGTATTCAAAATGGCCGAATGCGCAGGAAAATGCAGTTTTCCAAGTATCCTCCGGTTTGATCCTTAATTTATGATACGCTTCAATTAAATCTAGTTTAGTAAATATGCTCCCTTTCTTCAATACGGTAATTAAATCCTTGACTAAGGGCATAGGGTATTTATTGTCCTTAGTAATTGCGTTTAAATTTCGATAATCAATGCACAATCTTAGGGAGTTGTCTTTCTTTCTCCTAAATAACACTGGGGCCCCGAGAGGAGAATTGGATGGCTTAATGAAGCCTTGCGCCAGGTTTTTATCAATGTATTTCCTCAATTCCTCCTTCTCCTGCACAGACATGGGATACACTTTTGGTTTGGGTAAGTTTGCTCCTGGGGTTATTTCAATTTCTACTTCTATATTCCTTTTGGGAGGCAATTTACTGGCCTCTTTCTGATTGAAAACATCCACAAAGTCTCTGTATTCAGGTGGCAACAGCTGTGGGTCTATTTCCCCTGCTTCATCTTCCTCGTCCTCCTCTTCTGCAATTTTGCTTATCTCCCATTGCATTTGCTGTTCTTTGAATGCTAGGCTTTTTCCTCTCCAATCTACTTCAGGATTTGCCTGTTCGAGCCATGGTATCCCTAATATTACGTGGTATGTGGCAATAGGGGCTATCACAAAGGATATTCTTCCTTCCCATTTGCCTATTTTACATGGGATTCCCCGTATTTCCTTTGTAGATACTTCCCCAGCAGCGACTGATCCATCTAGCTGCGAAAATGCAATTGGGGGGTCAAGCGCCATCTGCTGGCATTTCAGCGCTCCTGCTAACTCCGGGGTTATAATATTTCTAGAACACCCACAATCCACAAATGCCTTGCAGGTGGCCCGATTTTCTAGCCCTGAGAGGCAGATTGGCACTACTATCATGCGGTTGTCCCGACTCACCAGTTTTTCTGAAGATTCTGGGGCCTGCACCTCCTCTTCCGCGCGCCTCCCGGTTGCTGGCTTGGGCTTTGGGGCTTTTGGCGGCTCCCCCTTCCGGGCCCAGCATTCTGCTGCTCGATGACCCGTCTTCCCACATACAAAGCATCCCGGTTTAGGTTTGTTGTCGTCTCCTCTGGAGGGAATCCCCGGCCTCCCTCCGGGTCTTTCTTGCTTCCTCGTTTCTCCTCGACCCCTCGCCACCGGTCTTTGCTGGCCGCTGCCGCTCCTGAAGCGCTTTACTTGGGCCAGGGTGGATTCGACGCGCCCCGCTAGTTGAATCCATCCCTGGAGCGTTTCGGGGTCGTCTCTGTGCGCTGCCCAGCTGAAAATCTCGGGGCGTAGTCCCTCTTTAAATAATTCCACTTTGGTCACTTCAGACCATTCTGGTACCCTTTCCGCGAGGTGAAGGAATTCCTCTGCGTACTCGGGCACTGTTTTGTCCCTCTGCTTTATTCCTTTCAGCTGGTCTCGAGCCCTCAATTGCTCTAGCCGGTCTCTGAACCGGTTTTCCAGTGCGGCGAGGAAGCGGGGCACTGACCTCAGGCATGGGTCGCGTCTGGCATGAAGCTGCACATACCAGCTGGCTGCTCCTCGCTTTAGTGTGTTGCTGATGGCTCGAACCCTGCTTGCCTCGGAGGGGAATGTGTGTGCATTGTCTTCCATGTATCCTCTGATGCTAATTAGAAAAAAGTTCAGTTCATCTGATTCCCCTCCGTATTCTAGTTTGAGATCTTCCCTTCTAGGCATCCATTCTGCAGCCCGTTGATGCTGTCTGGGAGGCATGGGGAAGGGTTGCATCAGGTTTCCTCGGGCGGCTCCTTGGAACACGCCGCGCCCCACTCCGGTGGTCATTCTGCGCGGCTCCCGAAAGTCTGCCGCCGCTGTCGGCTCTTCCGCCCATCCGCATACTGGCCTTGCTGTAGCCCCCTCATCTTGCCTTTCCTCGTCGTACGGCACATCCTCCTCCTCTTCCTGGATCCCCCGCTCCCCTCCGCCTTCGTCTGCAAATCCACTGGACCCGATCCCTGGCCCCAGTGGCCTTTCCACCCCGACGCCCATTCGGGGGGTTGGGAGCTCTGTTGGAGATGGCGGCCTCAGAGTTCCCAGGGCTCGCTGACGCTCCACTTCTCGCGCCATTCTGTCCCGGAACTCCAGCTCCCGCCAGTATTCCTCATCTCCCTCGTCCCTTGCCGCCACGGGACTCTGCGTTGACGCTCGCTGGCCCCTCTGGCTCCAATCTCCTTCTTTACTTGGTTCTCTCTCGGCGCCATATCGGCTGGGCTCCTTTTGGAGATTCTCTTCCAATAATGGCACCAATCTCCCCACGGTTTCCGACAGCCTGGATAAATTAGTTTCCAGGATGGATAACCGCAGGGCCACGGTCTCCGGCATACTTCCTCCAGATCCCCAACTGGTTTCTGCAGCCGCAGAGACGCCTCTTCCTCCCCTGGGAATTCTCTGGGTCACGCCGTTCGGCCTGGGGTACCCCGTAGAGGAAGCTATGGCTTGCAGCGTTTCTTCTCTCTTCGGCCGGGCCCCTTGCAAAGGCCTCTCTGCCCCATTTGGGCTTTGATCTCCTTCTTCACTCATTATCACTTCACTGCGAATTCCGTAGGAGGGTGAGAAATGGATTCTCGACTTTAATGTCAGGCTCACTTCAAAGGACCAGTCTGAACGCAGATCAAAGATAGCTGCTCTCAAATTCAATCTTTATTGAAGAATACTTGACTTTGGAAAAGTCGAGAATGACCTAATGTTTACATACATCTAATTTTATCACTTCTGATGCAACGTAATATCACACGCAAATATCATCATCAAACCCCACCTTCGGGATCACATTTCTACCATGATTTCTATTCCCACACACTACAGCAATTATAATTGTTTATACTTTCAACTCTGAGTTCCCAGGCTCATTTTATCTTCTCCCGCCAGGTGCTTGCAGGATTGTTTATGTTATGAAGTCAGATTCAGGGCTTGGAAATTCAGCCCTGGGATCTGGCTCCATGACAGCTCCCCTTCCCCAGAGCCATCTCTTCTTCTGTAGTCCCACCAAAAGTTCAATTCTTCATTTGGAGGTAAATTCCCATCTTCTTTTTCCAATAATTTTTCTAGAAATTTTCTCCAAATACTTTCAAAATCATTTTTTCCCCATAATCCCTTCTTTACTTTTAAATTTGATGTTAGCTTGTCATTCAGTGCCATTCGCCAAACTTCTTTATACCATTCATTAATTTGTATTTTCATTTCTCCTTTCCAATATTTTGCAATTAGTAATCTAGCTGCTGTTAATAGCATGTCTATTAAATTTCCCCCCCCCCCCCCTCTTATCTTTCTCATCCTCTTTTTTAATTAAAAGTAATATTTCCACTGGATTCCTTCTAATTTTTATATTCATAATATTTTCTATTTCCCTTATGACCAATTCCCAAAACCCTTTTACATGTTTACAATCCCACCACATATGCATGTAGGTTCCAATTTCCTGGCACCCTCGCCAGCATTTTTCATTATTATTCTTATTCATAATATTTAACCTTCTTGGTGTTAAATACCACTTCCAAATTAGTTTGTAATAATTTTCTTTTATTCTAATTGACATGTTTTTAATTGTCTTGTTTTCCATATCTCCTCCCATTATTTTTCCGTTATCTTTGTTCCTAATTCCTCCTCCCATGATTCTCTTAATGTTAATCTTTTCTTTTTTTCTATGTCTTTAATTAATATTTTATACACATCACACTCTTGGCTCATGTCCAGCTTGTGGTCTCACGAAGACTCCAAGATCCCTTTCATGGACTGTTTTCAAGCCTGGTCCCACCCATCCTGTATCTGTGCATTTCCTTTTTACTGGCACAATGTAGTACCGTACATCTCTCCGTGTTGAAATTCACTTGGCTAGTTCTGGCCAGTCAGGTCTCCCATCTGCTATGGAAGTCCTTTTGGGTCCTGGCCCTGAGAGGCCTCCCCCCTCGTGTCTCCCCTTTGGAGAAGCTACTGTTTGCTGAACCCGGGGCTGGAGCTGCTCAAGGAGAGACAGAAGCCCCATAAGATCCATTGGGATGAAAACCGTTCACAGGACAAAACAGAAGAGGTGCTTTGCAGGTGACGGGTGAGAGACACATCTGTCTTTGTTGTCTCCATTTGCATGGCCAGGGCCTCACATTCCACGTCATGAAGCAACTGGAAAACATCTTCAGGGCTGATCAGCAGATAAGGAAATTGGTTAGACCAGTGTTTAATCTTTCTGGTGGGGAACCAGCCGGGCTTTCTTCCCTGAAGGACCAGAGCCACCTTTATCCCTTTGGACACAACTGACCCTTCCTTTCTTGCAAACTCTCTCTGGACCAGTGGCCAATGACCTGCAAACCAGGACTGGTCTATGGGCCGCCAATTCTGAAAAGCTGCTGGATAACTTAGTTTAATAATAATAATAATAATAATAATAATAATAATAATAATAAAAGAATAATGAAGAAGGAGACAGAAGGCCTGATCCTTGCAGCCCAGGAGCAAGCCATCAGAACAAATGCAATTCAGGCCAAGATCGAAAAATCAGCTGACGACCCAAAATGCAGACTGTGCAAGGAAACCGACGAAACCATGGATCATATCCTCAGCTGCTGTAAGAAAATCACACAGACAGACTACAAACAGAGGCACAACTCTGTGGCCCAAATGATTCATTGGAACTTATGCCTCAAGTCCCACCTCCCAGCAGCAAAGAACTGGTGGGATCACAAACCTGCAAAAGTCTTGGAAAATGAGCACGCAAAGATACTGTGGGACTTCCGAATCCAGACTGACAAAGTTCTGGAACACAACACACCAGACATCACAGTTGTGGAAAAGAAAAAGGTTTGAATCATTGATGTCGCCATCCCAGGTGACAGTTGCATTGACGAAAAACAACAGGAAAAACTCAGCCGCTATCAGGACCTCAAGATTGAACTTCAAAGACTCTGGCAGAAACCAGTGCAGGTGGTCCCGGTGGTGATGGGCACACTGGGTGCCGTGCCAAAAGATCTCAGCCGGCATTTGGAGACAATAGACATTGACAAAATCACGATCTGTCAACTGCAAAAGGCCACCCTACTGGGATCTGCGCGCATCATCCGAAAATACATCACACAGTCCTAGGGAAGTGTTCGACTTGTGGTTTTGTGATATGAAATCCAGCATGTCTATCTTGTTTGCTGTGTCATAATAAAATAATAATAATAATAATAATAATAATAATAATAATAATAATAATAATAATAATAATACAGTAGTGTCTCACTTATCCAACATAAACGGGCCAGCAGAACGTTGGATAAGTGAAAATGTTGGATAATAAGGAGGGATTAAGGAAAAGCCTATTAACCACCAAATTACATTATGATTTTACAAATTAAGCACCAACCAAATCATCATGTTTTACAACAAATTGACAGAAAAATAAATTCAATACATGGTAACGTTCTGTAGTAATTACTGTATTTACAAATTCAGCTCCAAAACATTGCAATGTATTGAAAACACTGACTACAAAAACATTGATTACTAAACTGCATTGGATAATACAAAATGTTGGATAAGAGAAGGTTGGATAAGTGAGACTCTACTGTAATAATAATAATAACAATAATAATAACAATAATAACTTTATTTATATACTGCTCCATCTCCTCAAGAGAGGGCGGTTTCCGATGTGAACATAAAAACATTCAACTGTCAAAAAACACGATACAACAAAGTTAAACATAATAAACATAATAAACATAACAAACAGCTCCAGGATTCCAGGAATCTATGACCTCAATTTCCCTTCTGTTGGTTTCACCTCTATGCAAAACACAAGGAAGGTGTGTGGGTGCTCATCTCACACCTCAAAGTGTGAGTCACTTGGCACAGTGCTGGGAAGCTTTGGGTGTAAGATCACATTGCAATCTTACAAAACAAAAACCCTTTCGAGCTTTGGCTCATCCTCCTTCCTGGCCCTCCCTGTTGTTTATTACTCAGCAACTGGTAAGATTGCAATGTGAGGCTGTGGCGGCAAATGAAGCACAATCCAAAGAGAAAAAGGAGAGCCCAGATAAGCCTGTCCTTTTGGATCTGGAGATCTGCAGAGGAGCTGGGCTTACGAGGGAATTTCCCAGCCCTGCCACCCAACACAGGCCCGCCTGCTCAGTGTTTTTCCTAATTTGACGCAAAGGCTTTGTAGGTGCCTGCTGACCGTAAAGGAATGGCAGTGTTTCTATCCTCATTGCAACAGAAGCCCGGTGCTTTCCAGGCAGGGAATTCCCCAAATGACACCTCTGGGAGTGAATCCTCCCTGAGACAAGACTCCTGAGAGCTTTGTGCCTGTGGAAGCCCTGGGAGGATTGGGGCCCTGCTCTCCCCTCCTTTCCTTCAGTAAAGCTGTTGTGACTCAGCCACAGTATAGCCAGAGTCAGGATGAAGAAGGGGATTCTGGGTTTCAGATACAAGAGCCATTTCAGATACAAGAGCCAGAAGATGATGGCATGGGAATGCAGGCTGATTCAGAGGCTGGAGAATTGCAGTTTGAGCAGAATAAACTGTTGACCCCAGAAGCTATAGATAACAGCCAGGATGGCATTCCCATGGGAATTAATGAGCAAGAGAGCTCTCAAGGCCTGGAGAGCTCTCAAGTCCTGGTTTAGGTGCAAGATAACAAAGACCTTGATTTATCTAGGGTGGACCGTCTGTTGTGGAGAGGTTCTCAGGTCCGTAGGAGTGAGAGGCTAGTGGGAAAGAAAGAGGCCAGTTCTGGGAAAAGAAATGCCTTTCTCGGGTGCTTTTAAAAGTGTGTGTTTGCAGACAGCTCGTTGTCAAAGCAAATCCTCGCTTCATCTGTGTGGATGTTCTTGCTTCATGCTTAGGAAGAGTATTCCTGGATCTTTGTACCTTTGGGCATTGTTTTTGGGATCTATTGACTACTGCCTTGCCTTATGGATTATTAGACTGCTATGGTTTATGGACTAATGGATTTTCATGACTTATGAACTATTTGGATTCCTATTGACTCTTTTATTGCAACTTTGAAATACTATCCACTGCCTGCTTTGATTCATATATTTGCTTTTGCTCAATAAAACTTCAAAAGACTGTTTCTGTGTTTGACTGAGTGTTTATAGCGAGGTGAACTACTCTGAGGTGCAACAAAAGCCTTTGACAAGGTTCCCCAAGGCATTCCCATAGAGAAGCTGATACAATGTGGGCTGGACGGACAATGCTCCTGTGTGATGGATTGTGAACTGGTTGACCGCCGAACCCAAAGGGTGTCTCTGTCCAAATGGCTCCTCTTTCGTCTTCCTCTTGGAGAAAAAAAAGGGATTATTTTGGGTCTGTAAAGAGGATTCTGTCCTGGGCTTTCAGGGCTATTCAACCTCTTTATCAATGACAGATAAATCAGAAAACATTCCAGGCACAACAACAACAACAACAACAACAACAACAACAACAGGATCCCTTGCTACTGCTTATTTGCCTTGCTGCCCCAAGGTGGAATCTTGATCCAGCTGTTTTGTTTACCATCTCTAGGAATGGAAAAGATGTTCGAAAACATTTGGAAAACCATCAAAAACATGTCTCTTGAGTATTGGGACCAATTATTCCTTCTTGGCTTGATGTGGGTTTTTTTCCAGTCAATATTTGATGGGACTCTTTTCTGTTTGAAATTTACTCTGTGTACAAGCCACACATACATTAGTATTTGTGGATAAAGGAAATGTCATTTTCTATGCAGGAGACAGCATTTTCTGCCCAGAAAATAATAGTTCTGGGCAGAAGTATTGTTTTCTGCACAGAAAAATTGTTCCCTGGACAGAAAATGTTGATTTTTTAATGAAAAAGCAAAACAAAGGAGTCATGCAAACTTTTGAGTCTTAGAATGTATCTACACTGTAGAATTAATGGAGTTTGATTCCACTTTAATTGCCATGGCTCAGTTCCATGGGATCCTGGTAGTTTCACAAGGTCTTGAGCCTTCCCGTCCTCGAAATGGCTGGTGCCTTGCCAAACTACAAATCACAGGATCCCATAGTATTGAGAGCCATGAAAGTTAAAGTAGTGCCAAATTGCTTTACATCTATAGCGTAGATCAGGCATGGGCAAACTTTGGCCCTCCGGGTGTTTTGAACTTCAACTCCCACAATTCCTGGCCTCAGGCCCCTTCCCTAGTTTTGCAGCCAGAATTTTTCGAGCATGCATGAAGTTCAGTTAATTTTTCCCCCTTTATTCTTTCTTATGAGTATCCGTTGTGTCTGCTTCCTCAGCATCTGACATTCCTCCCTCTCCCCCCCTCCTGCTAAACTCTCTGTTTTTAGCTGAAAATGAGCCAATCTCTGGACAGACCAAAAGGTCACGGAGGCACCCAATGCCCTGCCCTTGTCTCTACCTGGGAATCCATTCAGGTGGGCCAACACCCATTGTCACCCATTGTTTCACCAGCTCCAGACCCTTTGTTCCACCTGGGCTGGCAGGAATACAATACAGTAATAACTCTGGATGGTTATAAACTTTGTATTTGTTTAAAACTTTGGATTCAAAAGGATTTACAAACTTGGACGTATAGGATTGGATTTACAATCTGTGATTGAAACCGTCCCCTATGTGGAACATGAACTTTGGATGTCATTGGACTTACAAACTTTGATTATAAGAGTGATGCCTTCTATGAGTATGTGTGTTTGTAACATGTTGATTATATTCTTTTGGATTCTGCTTTAGGAATCTCTTGCTTCTCCTATGTAAGGAAGATTTCGGTTTGGAAACGTGTTTTGAATCAAGTATATTTTGAACTCTACAATCCTTGTCTGTACATTGAATGTTCTATGACTTTAGCATATATATGAAAAACTGTCTTATGGTTTATATTATTGGATTATATTTATGTTTATAGTGGCCTCTTGCCCTGGCAGGAATACAGCCATTGGCACCCTTCAGTTTGAACCCTAGTACCCATATTCCTTTCCCCCACGGACCCACGAAAGACGGAACCAAGCAGCATCCACAAACCTCAAAGTGAGTAATGACAGTTTATTAAAGTTCCCGCAGACTGGGGGACCAATCAGCGGCAGACGGCATGCCTCGACCAATCACAGAGCTGATTCTAGTTGGCATCAGCTTGCGCTCAGAGTGACAAAAGTCCATGGTTTGAATAGCTGTCAAACTCCTATCAATGTCTCTGTATTGCCTTTATGTCAGATTTCAGAATGCAGTTGCTCCTGGCATCCACTTTGGATGAGCAAATAAAGCCTCCGTCCTTTGCCTTCCATCTGCTTGTGTCTCATTTGACGTTTGGAGCCTAGGCATGCCGGGACCCTGAATCCACGAAACGGTGGAAGCTGAAATCACACATCAAAGGCACGCAACAACAATAGCAATGAGGAAACTCGGCAAGCCCTTGTCCACCAGCCAGCCAGCCAGCTAGTCTTCTTTGCCATTTTCATAACAGGGGTTGATGTAGACCTCGCTTTTTCCATTGCTTTCCCCATCTGCTGCAAAATCTCTGTGGTTCCTCGGAGGCCAAGACACATCCCCATCCATCTGCCTTTGCAGCTTCCGGTATTTGCTGGAGGAGCGGATCTGGAAGCGGGCCTTCACCCAGAGCCACAGGCGATGGTTCTCCAGGACGGCATCCTGCAAAGAAGGAAGGAAGGAAGGAAGGAAGGAAGAGTGTTGGATATCATCCTGGACTACACAAGTCTCATACATTAGATATGTAGTGGATAGATTACACCGAGGGAAACCTCTCCATATTCCATGCATGCCTAGATAGGCTTTGCTGATTTCCCTCTATTCCTATCCTGTTTACATCCACCCCTTCACCTTATTGTTTTAGCAATGTGATCCTTCAGGGATGAGGTAACTTCCTCTATTTAGATTGGAATGTTTATTGCCCCAAAGAAGGTTCGGACCATGAGGTGGTAGCCATTATTCCTCCTTTGTCTTCTGCATGAGAAGAACACATTTTGCCACTCTCCTAGGCAAAATGCAGCTATTTAGATATCTTTGTTATTTTTACCTGCTTACCTTCCTTAGTGCTAGCTTAGACAGCTAGTTAGCTCCAAAACCTTTATATCTACAATGGATTTCTTTTTACCTCAATAAATACCTTTTGAACTTTTAAGCTGACTTTGCAATCCTTTGCCATCCTAAGAAGAAAGACTTCCCTAAACTCACCTTATGTAAGTTTCTGCTGTTTGGAAGTGTGCTTCTGCCACTCTGCTATATTCTTGGGAATCTCCTTGACAAAGAGGGTATTTTTGAGCCTAACTGCTCATAGATTCCAACAAAGAGAGAGATTGGTGGTTCCTTTCTCTTTGCTGGAGGGCAAAGCCTTTCCTTGACTGGGATATATGTGTGTCTTTCTGCCTGGCGGAAATGGGGTTGGTCTGGGTGGACTCTGGGGACCCCTTTGAACTCTATTGCCAGGACCAAGCTGGACCCATTGCTCCTCCCAAGAGACAAAGGCCTTCCAACTGGTTTGGGTTTCTGTAATTACCTTTGGGAAAAGGGCTTGGGAATGTCAGCGTATCTGGAAAGGCCAGATCTTCATCCAGGAAGTGGTGGCAGGTGGCAGTAGGAAAATTAAAAGACTGTACTCAAGGTTGATCAAGAAAGCTTTGAATGAGATTTTCCTGCTTCTTGCAGGGGGTTGGACTGGATGGCCCATGAGGTCTCTTCCAACTCTACGATTCTATGATACTATGATTCTAAGCTCTAGACGTCCTGTGATTGCCCACCTAAGAAAGGCCATTGGGGACTGGGATAACGGGCACCTGCCAATCATAGGGTTGACATGGGTTTAGAATCATAGAATGATAGAGTTGGAAGAGACCTCATGGGCCAGCCAGTCCAACCCCGTTCTGCGAAAAAGCAGGAAATCGCATTCAAAGCACCCCCGACAGATGGCCATCCAGCCTCCGCTTGAAAGCCTCCAAAGAAGGTTTGACCCACGGAACAACAAAAAATCAAGGTTGAATGTCTACTGGAAGCCAAGGTGTCATACTTTGAGAACATTGTGGGATAACAGAAAGCTTTTGATTGGTTGTGCCTTCCTTCCTGCCTGGCAGAAGGGGGTTGGACTGGATGGTCCTTGGGGTCTCTTCCAACTATGACTCTATGACCCATGTTCCTATGTTCCTTTTCACCAGAAAAGACAAAAATCCTGGGGAAAGTGGAAGGCAATTACAAAACTGGGGTGGGGGCAAGGACTCATGGCAGATGATTTGACCTCCTTGAGGAAGCCACTTCTGGTCCCTTGACCCGAGCAGGGCAGGTCCTGGTTGGAGGAGATGCAGCAGCTAAAAAGGCCAATGCAATTCTGGGTGCCATCACACAGGGTGCAGAACAAGGGATGCCACCAGGCCAGTCTTTCCTGCTTTGGTCAGGCCTCCTTTAGAATCCTAATTCCAAGTGGGACCACACTTTTCAAGGAAGATGGAAAGATGTCTGAAATGATCAGGGGTTTGGAAACTATGACTCCCTCTGAGGAGTGGCTGAGGGAGCTGGGGAAGTTTAGTTTGGAGAAGAGAAGGCTGTGACCCATGTCGAAAAGATGTCACATAGAATTTATTTATTTTATTTATTTATTTCAAATATTTCTATCCCGCCCTTCTCACCCGGAGGGACTCAGGGCGGCGTACAATTGGCAACAATTCGATGCCGATACATCATTAAAAACAACAACATATAAAAAATACAACCAATTAAATACAGTATAAAATATAAAACATAAAACGTGTTTAAAATCCGTTCGTCCAATATCCTCCAACTTTATCCATATAACAATCTGGGCCGTCTTTATCATTTATTCATTAAAAGCCTGGGCACAAAGCCATGTTTTTAAGGCTTTTCTAAAACTCAAAAGGGTTGGGGCTTGCCGTATATCTCTGGGGAGGGTGTTCCATAGCCGGGGAGCCACCACCGAGAAGGAAGGCCCTGTCCCTCGTTCCCACCAGCCGCGCCTGTGAGGCAGGTGGGACCGAGAGCAGAAGAAGCAGCAGCAAGATCGTCCTACTGCTCTAAAGATCAGCAGATGCAGCAGTTTGGAAGAAAAAGAGCTCCCCTCTAAACATTAGGAAGACTCTCAGGACTGGAAATGTTGTTCAACAATGGAATGGTCCACCTTGAAAGCCGTTGGGCTCTCCATCTTTGGAGATGGGCATCTCTTAGGGGTGCTTCATTTGTGCATTTCTGTAAGGTAGAAGGGGGTCAGACTGAATGGCCCTTGGGTCCCTTCCAGCTCTAAGATTCAATGAGTCTAGGATCCTAGCTCTCTCATTCATAAGGTTGAATCCAGCCTTGCCATGCGTCACCACAATAACAGCAAAGCAGTCCTCATTGTCTGGTGGACTGCTTTGCTGCTATTGTTGTGATGGATGGCAAGGAAAGGTTGGGTTCAGCTTTATGAATGAGTGGGCTGGGAGGCAAAGGGGAAACAGTGCTCTTCCCAAGCAAGATCTTGGTTGCTGTCCAGGCATGAAAAGGTTTGCTGTCCATAGTTGGGTCGGGCTGTGGCGCAGCTGCTTAGTAGCCAGCTGCAATAAATCACTACTGACTGAGAGGTCATGAGTTCGAAGCCAGCCAATGTTGGATTGAGCGCCCAACTATTAAAATAGCCTAGCTCGTTGTTGACGTAAGTAACCCGAAAAATAGTGGCATCTATCGAGTAGGAAATTTTGGTACTGCTTATGTGGGGAGGCTAATTTAAGTAATTTACGATGCCATAAAGAAAAAATCATCCAGCAGCGTGTGAAAGAATGAGGAAGTACTCCACCAAGGACTCAGTGTCACAGTGGATGATGAAGCAGCAGCTCCCCCTGTGGCCGGAATTAAGCATACCCTCGTGAAGTCAGAAGCTGGAAAAGGTTAAATTGCCTCTGTGTCTTTATCTCTGTCTTTGTCTGTATGTTGTATATCTAATGGCATTGAATGTTTGTCATGTATATGTACATTTGTGATCCGTCCTAAGTTCTATTTAGGGTGAGAAAGAAGGGTGGAATATAAATACTGTAAATAAATAATAAAGAAATAGTTCGCTCCATGTTTAGTTGTGTAAATGCTGAATGGAGGGCCTGCTTCCTCCCCAATTGTTTGGAGGCAAGCCCGCTCCCCTTTTCCCAGTCCCCACTGGGCCAAGTCCCAACAATATCTTTGCCATTCTGTTCAGACAGGAAAGTTGGAGCCCATTTCCAGGGAAACAAAGGAAGAGAAACCTAAGAGCGCACCGTGACTGCTTACCTCCACAAAAAAGGAGATGGCAAACCGGACCACCATCATGACCAGAATGCAGACCCTCCAGTGAGTAGGGATGCAGAGGAGCTGTGGGAAAGAAAAGGGGGTCAGAAGGGGGTCTGGGGCACCATACATATCTACATACGAAGCCAAAGCACCTTGTAAACTCACCTGAAGCCCCTTGTACACAACCTGTGTGTCAGCAAAGAGAATGAACACTGAAATCCCAAGCCAGATGGACATCAGGCAGGAGAAAATATCTGGGGAAAATCAGGGGAACAAAAGGGAAAATGCTCAGTGAATCCCATGATGCTCTTCCTGTAGCAGATTGGAAAGAGATGGGGATGAACAAGTGGGCAGGTGGGCAGGTGGCCCTCGAAAAAGGGGGGCAGATTTTGTCAGACAGGGATACATGAAACTATAAGGAAGCCCAATGAAACATAGGACTTCTGGCCCAAGAGTTTCATAGAGGTGCACTGGAGGATCTGGATTATCTCTAGAGATGTTCTAAAGTTTGTTGGATGTAGAATCATAGAATCATAGAATCATAGAATAGTAGAGTTGGAAGAGACCTCATGGGCCATCCAGTCCAACCCCATTCTGCTAAGAAACAGGAAAATCACATTCAAAGCATCACCGACAGAAGGCCATCCAGCCTCTGCTTAAAACCCTCCAAAGAAGGAGCCCCCACCACGGCCCCGGGGAGAGAGTTCCACTGCTGAACAGCCCTTCTCATTGTGAGGAAGTTCTTCCTGATGTTCAGACGGAATCTCCTTCCTTTCCTGTAGTTTGAAGCCATTGTACCGTGTCCTAGTCTGCAGGGCAGCAGAAAACAAGCTCCCTCCCTCCTCCCTATGACTTCCCTTCACGTATTTGTACATGGCTATCATGTCTCCTCTCAGTCTTCTCTTCTGCAGGCTAAACATGCCCAGCTCTTTAAGCCGCTCCTCATAGGGCTTGTTCTCCAGACCTTTGATCATTTTAGTTGCCCTCCTCTGGACGCTTTCCAGCTTGTCAACATCTCCCTTCAATTGCGGTGCCCAGAATTGGACACAGTATTCCAGGTGTGGTCTGACCAGGGCAGAATAGAATAAGGGGGAGCAGGACTTCCCTGGATCTAGATGCTATTCCCCTCTTGATGAGGCCAGAATCCCATTGGCTTTTTTAGCTGCTGCATCACATTGTTGGCTCATGTTTAACTTGTTGTCCACGAGGACTCCAAGGTCTTTTTCGCACACACTGCTGTCAAGCCAGGCATCGTCCCCCATTCTGTATCTTTGATTTCCATTTTTTCTGCCGAAGTGAAGTATCTTGCATTTCTCCCTGTTGAACTTCATTTTGTTAGTTTCGGCCCATCTCTCTAGTCTGTCAAGATCGTTTTGAATTCTGCTCCTGTCTTCTGGAGTGTTGGCTCTCTCACAGATTGGTGTCATCTGCAAACTTGATGATCGTGCCTTCTGACCCTTCGTCTAAGTCGTTAATAAAGATGTTGAACAGAACCGGGCCCAGGACGGAACCCTGCGGCACTCCACTCATGACTTCTTTCCAAGATGAAGACGACGCATGGTGAACACCTTTTGTATTATAGATACAAGACAATAATTGTCCTGTTTTGTCTTTCAAGAACAGCCTTAAAACATAAATTATGCAAAAGGAAGCAAGGAAGTCTTAGGGCAAATGCAGTTCTTAGTCTCTGATACAGTCCCAAATCAAATAGCAGTCTTACTTCAGACAAAGAAACAGCAATAAATCCAGATGCAGACTCGAAGCAGGCACATGGAGAGCGAAGGCATTAGAGTCAGTTTGTTACCAGCAAGAGCTGGCTGCACCTGCTTCTTCTTTATAGCCCTGAGTCCCCTCATAGAATCATAGAATCATAGAATCATAGAATAGTAGAGTTGGAAGAGACCACATGGGCCATCTAGTCCAACCCCCTGCTAAGAAGCAGGAAATCGCATTCAAAGCACCCCCGACAGATGGCCATCCAGCCTCTGCTTAAAAGCCTCCAAGGAAGGAGCCTCCACCACAGCCCGGGGGAGAGAGTTCCACTGTCGAACAGCTCTCACAGTGAGGAAGTTCTTCCTGATGTTCAGGTGGAATCTCCTTTCCTGTATTTTGAAGCCATTGTTCCGTGTCCTAGTCTGCAGGGCAGCAGAAAACAAGCTTGCTCCCTCTTCCCTATGACTTCCCTTCACATATTTGTACATGGCTATCATGTCTCCTCTCAGCCTTCTCTTCTGCAGGCTAAACATACCCAGCTCTTTAAGCCGCTCCTCATAGGGCTTGTTCTCCAGACCCTTAATCATTTTAGTCGCCCTCCTCTGGACGCTTTCCAGCTTGTCAGCATCTCCCTTCAACTGTGGTGCCCAAAATTGGACACAGTATTCCAGGTGTGGTCTGACCAAGGCAGAATAGAATAAGGGGGAGCATGACTTCCCTGGATCTAGACGCTATTCCCCTATTGATGCAGGCCAGAATCCCATTGGCTTTTTTAGCAGCCGCATCACATTGCTGGCTCATGTTTAACTTGTTCCCCACGAGGACTCCAAGGTCTTTTTCGCACACACTGCTGTCAAGCCAGGCGTCCCCCATTCTGTATCTTTGATTTCCATTTTTTCTGCCGAATTGAAGTATCTTGCATTTGTCCCTGTTGAACTTCATTTTGTTAGTTTTGGCCCATCTCTCTAGTCTGTCAAGATCGTTTTGAATTCTGCTCCTGTCTTCTGGAGTGTTAGCTATCCCTCCCAGTTTTGTGTCGTCTGCAAACTTGATGATCGTGCCTTCTAACCCTTCGTCTAAGTCGTTAATAAAGATGTTGAACAGAACCGGGCCCAGGACGGAGCCCTGCGGCACTCCACTTGTCACTTCTTTCCATGATGAAGACGACGCATTGGTGAGCACCCTTTGGGTTCGTTCGCTTAGCCAATTACAGATCCACCTAACCGTAGTTTTGTCTAGCCCACATTTTACTAGTTTGTTTGCCAGAAGGTCGTGGGGGACTTTGTCGAAGGCCTTACTGAAATCCAGGTACACTACATCCACAGCATTCCCTGTATCGACCCAACTCGTAACTCTATCGAAAAAAGAGATCAGATTAGTCTGGCATGACTTGTTTTTGGTAAATCCGTGTTGACTATTAGCAATGACCGCATTTGTTTCTAAGTGTTCGCAGACCACTTCCTTAATGATCTTTTCCAGAATTTTGCCTGGTATTGATGTGAGGCTGACCGGACGGTAATGGTTTGGGTCGTTCTTTTTTCCCTTCTTAAAGATAGGGACCACATTCGCCCTCCTCCAATCTGCTGGGACTTCTCCCGTTCTCCAAGAACTCTCGAAGATAATTGCCAGTGGTTCTGAAATAACTTCCGCTAGTTCCTTCAGTACTCTTGGGTGTAGCTGATCTGGCCCTGGGGACTTGAATTCGTTTAGAGAGGCCAAGTGTTCCTGGACAACTTGTTTCCCTATTTGGGGTTGGATTTCCCCCAATCCTTCATCCATTCCGTGTTGCTGAGGTTGAAGATGGCTTTCTTTTTCTGAGAAGACCGAGGCAAAGAAGGCATTAAGTAGTTCTGCCTTTTCCCTGTCCCCTGTCGCCATCACCCCATCTTCTCCTTGCAGTGGCCCCATCGCCTCCTTTTTCTTCCTTTTTCTACCAACGTAAGCAAAAAAGCCTTTTTTGTTGTTTTTTATGTCCCTGGCAAGCCTGAGCTCATTTTGCGCTTTAGCCTTGCGAACCTTTTCCCTACAGGTGTTGGCTATACGTTTGAATTCTTCTTTGGTGATTTCTCCCCTTTTCCACTTGTGCATGTCACTTTTGAGCTTTAGCTCAGTTAGAAGTTCTTTGGACATCCATTCTGGCTTCTTTGCACTTGTCTTATTTTTCTTCTTTGTTGGCACTGTTTGCATTTGCGCCTTGAGTATTTCACTTTTGAAAAACTCCCATCCATCCTTAACTCCCTTGTTTTTTAATATCGGCGTCCATGGAATGCCGCTCAGTAATTCCTTCATTTTTTGGAAGTCAGCTCTCTTAAAGTCCAGAATGCGTGTTTGACTTGTCTTAGTTTCAGCATTCCTTTGTATTGCAAACTGCAGGAGCACATGGTCACTTGCCCCTAAGGATCCAACCACTTCAACTGTATTGATCAGGTCTTCCACATTTGTTAAGATTAGATCAAGAGTTGCTGATCCCCTTGTTGCCTCTTCTACCTTCTGGACCATAAAATTATCTGCAAGGCAAGTGAGGAATTTGTTGGACTTTGTACTCTTGGCTGAGTTTGTTTTCCAGCAGATATCGGGATAATTGAAATCGCCCATGACTACTATATCTCTTCTTTGTGCCTGTTTGGTCAGCTGTTGACAGAAGGCTTCATCAAGTCCTTCATCCTGACTCGGAGGTCTGTAGTAGACACCCACGACAAGATCTTTTTGAGTCCCGGTTCCCTTGATTCTTATCCAGATGCTTTCAAGCTGGTTTCCCGGATTACAGTCTTGCATTTCTTCTGCAACGTAACTGTTTTTGACATATAATGCTACTCCCCCTCCTCTCCCCTTTGTTCTATTTCTGTGAAAGAGGTTATAGCCCTCAATGGTTAAATTCCAGTGATGGGAGTCATCCCACCAGGTTTCAGTGATGCCTATGACATCGTATGTGTGGTGCTGTGCTAGGAGTTGGAGTTCGTCTTGCTTATTTCCCATGCTCTGAGCATTAGTGTAAAGACATGTAAGCCCCTGTGACCTCCCCTCGAACTGTTTATTTGGGATTATTGTGCTCTCTGTACTTGGTCCTTGCTGTGTTTGTGCAGCCCTCCGTTTAGCCTTACGGCGGTTCCCTGTGGTCGTGGGTAATATAGTGTTCGCCAGGCTGTTGTTCCCCTCCCCCAGTGGATCTAGTTTAAAGTGCGCCTGATGAGGTTTGTGAGTCTGTGTGCAAAAAGATGTTTTCCTACTTGTGTGAGATGCACCCCATCGCTTGCCAGTAGTCCATCCTCTTGGAAGAGTAGACCATGGTCAAGGAAGCCAAAATGCTCCTCTTGACACCATTTTCTGAGCCAGTTATTGACCTGTACTATTTTTCCGGCCCTTGTAGAGCCGTGTCCTACAACAGGGAGGAGGGATGAAAAGATCACATGTACATTATACAGTTTTAGCTTTGTTCCCAGAGCTCGAAAATCATTTGTGATCTTTTGAAAAGTATGCCTAGCGGTGTCATTGGTACCTACATGAATCAACATAAGGTGGAGAGGGTGATGGGGCTTTAGGAGCCTGCTGAGCCTCTGAGTGATATGGTGTATTTTTGCCCCCGGGAGGCAGCATGTTTCTCGAGCCATCCCATCCGGTCTGGAAATGATGGCTTCCGTTCCTCTAAGGAGGGAGTCACCTACTACCAAGACCTGTTTCCTTTGAGGATTGACAGGGTCCCTTTTGTGCAAGACAGTGTGTATGTCCCCTGAAGAGTGTTCCTGTTGAAGTGAATCATGTAGGTGTAAAGTGTTGTCCTCCTCCTCAACATCCCCAGTGCATTCATCAATGACAATCCATTGAGATACATCCGAGAGCCCATTACTCTCCCAAGGATGTTCCTGTTGCTCCTGGTCTATGATTGGGGATGGAGCATTTGCATGATTACATAAGTGTGACTGTGGTGATGCACTGTCCCCGTCAGGGCTATCCCCTGCGCATTGATCCAGGGTGGTCCACTGAGTGGTATCTAAGAAACAGCTGTTAGGGCAGTTCCCAATTACTCAGCTGCATTTCTGGCAGCTATTCTAGCTGAACGATGTCTTTGCTCTGTTTCCTTTCGCCTCTCCTGAAAAGTGGGTACTTGCAAAATCTCCTCCTCAGATTCCAACTGCCCCTCAGATTCACGAACACTTTCCTGCTCCCCTTCCTCTTCTGAGGAAGAGGAATTCCTAATAATAATGAACCCTACTGAAGCGAAGGACTTTTGACCTAGAATATCTCAGACGTGAAAACCTCACAAATGCAAAGTCTATATTGATTATGACCAGGAAAGGCACCAGGAAATAACACTCCTGATACCACACTGCTTATCACTCCAGGC
Source organism: Anolis carolinensis (assembly GCF_035594765.1). NCBI lineage: Eukaryota > Metazoa > Chordata > Lepidosauria > Squamata > Anolidae > Anolis > Anolis carolinensis. The sequence continues at coordinate 287,673,014 of NC_085843.1, read as the reverse complement.
AAATGTATTAGATGCCGAAGGAGTCTTGCCGAAAGTCTCAGACAGGAGACACTGGGAAGACCCACATGCTCCCCCCTGATCTGGACTCACAGTTGGTGTAGATGGGCTTCCGGAAGGGCTTCCCTTTGCAGAAGATGAAGGCCAGGATGCAGCAGTCGAGGCAGGACAGGTGGTAGATGGTGGTGGTCTCGTAGCTCAGCACCGGGTGACCTACGGCCAATGTGCCTTCGGAGGAGTGGTTTCCAGTGGGGCACGGCCTGGAAGGAAAGGCAGACCCCAGAAATGGCCTCTTCCATCATCCCAACCCTGCTACTCTCTGTCTCGTTCCCCTTGCTTTTGGTGTCCAGGCACACATTTTGGGCTTAACAGGAGTCAAGGCTGGAGCCCAAAAGATCCTTGTTTGCTTGAAAGGACTGAAGGTGCTGCTGGGATCACGGCTCCCAGGATGGAGACCTTCAGAGTCAAGGACCAGACTCTGGGGAAGAGCTTCCCAAGCATTTCGTGTTGGTGGCACCCTTTTAAGACCTATGCGTCATTTCGTGACACAGGAATACGGTTTTAGTAGCAAAACTAAAAGTAAATCCAACCCTTATAAGACATATGTACACACAGATAAAATTGTATGTGGACACCATTCATTATTATTATTATTATTATTGACACAAAGACATAGTATGGCACAGCAAACAAGATCTATATGCTGGATTACGAAATCCATTATTATTATTATTATTATTATTATTATTATTATTATATTTATCTCCCCAATGGGGATTCAAAACGGCTTGATATACAAACATTAAAACAGAATTAAACATAAACAGCATTAAAAAAATTCAGTTAAAATCTTTCAAAGCATATTCAAAATTATATTTATTATTTGTGTTGTTATGCTTACTATGTGTATTTATACCTTGCTTTTTCTCTCCACAAAGGAGACTTGTATCTCATTAAAACCTTTCATTTCATATATTATATGCTTTATTGCTTATCTCTCATAGACTCAGAGATTCCTATGTTTGTGCAACACATCCACACACTGCAGCTGAAACACAAATGTGTTGCAATACATAGTTTAGCAAGCTCTTCTCTGCGGAAAGGGAGGCTATTTCTAGAGGTGTAAGGAAATCTGGTGCTTAGGAAGAAACCCCTGAGGAGCAGCTAAAGCCAAATGAAAATGGCTCACCTTGGGATCTGTACCTGTTCTGTATATGTAAGGTCGCTTGACAACTGCTTGAACTGTCATAGTTCAGTGTTATGAAATCATGTGAGTTATAGTTTTGCAAGGTCTTAAGCTTTTTTTTACCAAAGAGTGTTGGGTCCTCATCAAACAACAACTCCCAGGACTCCATAGTATTGAGCCATAGTGGTGAAATGTGGTTTCTAATAGAATTTATGCCCCAGTACCGATGCACCCAGAGAAGGGTAAATGAATATCAAACCAAATTACATCTCCCAGGATTCCATGTCAGTTTAAGTGCTGCAAAACTGCATCCATCCCATAGTGCAGATACCCCTTTGGCCCCTGTCTGGAGAGCTTACCCATAGCTGCGGACCTCTGCATACCAGGGCTGCTGCCTGACAAAGACGAAGCCACACGTCTGGATGGCGAGGGCTGAGAGGATGCTGAAGATGATGGAGACCAGAAGTGGTGGGGAGATGAGGCGCCCGGAGGGGCGGAAGGGGGCCAGCCTGGGGTAGGCCTGGGTCAGGCTCACTGCGGAGAGAAGCGAGAGAGAGGCACATGCAAGGATGGACGGACGGACGGATGGAAGGAGTCCTACTGCTTCCCCAGCCTATGAAACAACAATGACCTCAAACCCAAGGGCCAGGAAGGACAGCCAGGCTGGAGCCTGGCAGAGGGGCTGGCAGACTGGCAGGATCATCAAGCTCCATCTCTGTTTCCACTCCTTCCTTGGAAAGGGTTGGAGAAAGGGCAAGGTGACCAGGAGCAGAGAGATAAGGGCCACCAAAGGGTTATCAGAGATTGCGAGCTTTGGGATCAGGCAGAGGTCTTCTCGGTGACTTCTCCAAAACCACAGAGAGGAATGGGAGAAGGTAGGACCAAGAATGGGGAGAGGAATGGGAGAAGGTAGGACCAAGAATGGGGAGATGAATGGAAGAAGGTAGGACCAAGAATGTGGAGAGGAATGGGAGAAGGTAGGACCAAGAATGTGGAGAGGAATGGGAAAAGGTAGGACCAAGAACGGGGAGAGGAATGGGAGAAGGTAGGACCAAGAACGGGGAGAGGAATGGGAGAAGGTAGGACCAAGAATGTGGAGAGGAATGGGAGAAGGTAGGACCAAGAATGGGGAAAGGAATGGGAGAAGGTAGGACCGAGAATGGGGAAAGGAATGGGAGAAGGAAGGACCAAGAATGTGGAGAGGAATGGGAGAAGGAAGGACCAAGAATGGGGAGAGGAATGGGAGAAGGAAGGACCAAGAATGGGGAGAGGAATGGGAGAAGGTAGGACCAAGAATGGGGAGATGAATGGGAGAAGGTAGGACCAAGAATGGGGAGAGGAATGGGAGAAGGAAGGACCAAGAATGGGGAGAGGAATGGGAGAAGGAAGGACCAAGAATGGGGAGAGGAATGGGAGAAGGAAGGACCAAGAATGGGGAGAGGAATGGGAGAAGGTAGGACCAAGAACGGGGAGAGGAATGGGAGAAGGAAGGACCAAGAACGGGGAGAGGAATGGGAGAAGGAAGGACCAAGAATGGGGAGAGGAATGGGAGAAGGAAGGACCAAGAACGGGGAGAGGAATGGGAGAAGGAAGGACCAAGAATGGGGAGAGGAATGGGAGAAGGTAGGACCAAGAATGGGGAGAGGAATGGGAGAAGGTAGGACCAAGAACGGGGAGAGGAATGGGTGAAGGAAGGACCAAGAATGGGGAGAGGAATGGGAGAAGGTAGGACCAAGAATGGGGAGAGGAATGGGAGAAGGTAGGACCAAGAATGGGGAGAGGAATGGGAGAAGGAAGGAACAAGAATGTGGAGAGGAATGGGAGAAGGTAGGACCAAGAATGGGGAGAGGAATGGGAGAAGGTAGGACCAAGAATGTGGAGAGGAATGGGAGAAGGAAGGACCAAGAATGGGGAGAGGAATGGGAGAAGGAAGGACCAAGAACGGGGAGAGGAATGGGAGAAGGAAGGACCAAGAATGGGGAGAGGAATGGGAGAAGGAAGGACCAAGAATGGGGAGAGGAATGGGAGAAGGTAGGACCAAGAATGGGGAGAGGAATGGGAGAAGGTAGGACCAAGAATGGGGAGAGGAATGGGAGAAGGTAGGACCAAGAATGGGGAGAGGAATGGGAGAAGGTAGGACCAAGAATGGGGAGAGGAATGGGAGAAGGAAGGACCAAGAATGGGGAGAGGAATGGGAGAAGGTAGGACCAAGAATGGGGAGAGGAATGGGAGAAGGTAGGACCAAGAATGGGGAGAGGAATGGGAGAAGGTAGGACCAAGAATGGGGAGAGGAATGGGAGAAGGTAGGAACAAGAATGGGGAGAGGAATGGGAGAAGGAAGGAACAAGAATGGGGAGAGGAATGGGAGAAGGAAGGACCAAGAATGGGGAGAGGAATGGGAGAAGGTAGGACCAAGAACGGGGAGAGGAATGGGAGAAGGAAGGACCAAGAACGGGGAGAGGAATGGGAGAAGGAAGGACCAAGAATGGGGAGAGGAATGGGAGAAGGAAGGACCAAGAATGGGGAGAGGAATGGGAGAAGGAAGGACCAAGAACGGGGAGAGGAATGGGAGAAGGAAGGACCAAGAATGGGGAGAGGAATGGGAGAAGGTAGGACCAAGAACGGGGAGAGGAATGGGTGAAGGAAGGACCAAGAATGGGGAGAGGAATGGGAGAAGGTAGGACCAAGAATGGGGAGAGGAATGGGAGAAGGTAGGACCAAGAATGGGGAGAGGAATGGGAGAAGGAAGGAACAAGAATGTGGAGAGGAATGGGAGAAGGTAGGACCAAGAATGGGGAGAGGAATGGGAGAAGGTAGGACCAAGAATGTGGAGAGGAATGGGAGAAGGAAGGACCAAGAATGGGGAGAGGAATGGGAGAAGGAAGGACCAAGAACGGGGAGAGGAATGGGAGAAGGAAGGACCAAGAATGGGGAGAGGAATGGGAGAAGGAAGGACCAAGAATGGGGAGAGGAATGGGAGAAGGTAGGACCAAGAATGGGGAGAGGAATGGGAGAAGGTAGGACCAAGAATGGGGAGAGGAATGGGAGAAGGTAGGACCAAGAATGGGGAGAGGAATGGGAGAAGGTAGGACCAAGAATGGGGAGAGGAATGGGAGAAGGAAGGACCAAGAATGGGGAGAGGAATGGGAGAAGGTAGGACCAAGAATGGGGAGAGGAATGGGAGAAGGTAGGACCAAGAATGGGGAGAGGAATGGGAGAAGGTAGGACCAAGAATGGGGAGAGGAATGGGAGAAGGAAGGAACAAGAATGGGGAGAGGAATGGGAGAAGGTAGGACCAAGAATGGGGAGAGGAATGGGAGAAGGTAGGACCAAGAATGGGGAGAGGAATGGGAGAAGGAAGGACCAAGAATGGGGAGAGGAATGGGAGAAGGTAGGACCAAGAACGGGGAGAGGAATGAGAGAAGGTAGGACCAAGAACGGGGAGAGGAATGGGAGAAGGTAGGACCAAGAATGGGGAGAGGAATGGGAGAAGGTAGGACCAAGAACGGGGAGAGGAATGGGAGAAGGAAGGACCAAGAACAGGGAGAGGAATGGGAGAAGGTAGGACCAAGAATGGGGAGAGGAATGGGAGAAGGAAGGAACAAGAATGGGGAGAGGAATGGGAGAAGGAAGGACCAAGAATGGGGAGAGGAATGGGAGAAGGTAGGACCAAGAATGGGGAGAGGAATGGGAGAAGGAAGGACCAAGAACGGGGAGAGGAATGGGAGAAGGAAGGACCAAGAATGGGGAGAGGAATGGGAGAAGGTAGGACCAAGAATGGGGAGAGGAATGGGAGAAGGAAGGACCAAGAACGGGGAGAGGAATGGGAGAAGGTAGGACCAAGAATGGGGAGAGGAATGGGAGAAGGAAGGAACAAGAATGGGGAGAGGAATGGGAGAAGGAAGGACCAAGAATGGGGAGAGGAATGGGAGAAGGTAGGACCAAGAATGGGGAGAGGAATAGGAGAAGGAAGGAACAAGAACGGGGAGAGGAATGGGAGAAGGTAGGACCAAGAATGGGGAGAGGAATGGGAGAAGGAAGGAACAAGAATGGGGAGAGGAATGGGAGAAGGAAGGACCAAGAATGGGGAGAGGAATGGGAGAAGGTAGGACCAAGAATGGGGAGAGGAATGGGAGAAGGTAGGACCAAGAACGGGGAGAGAAATGGGAGAAGGAAGGAACAAGAATGGGGAGAGGAATGGGAGAAGGTAGGACCAAGAATGGGGAGAGGAATGGGAGAAGGTAGGACCAAGAATGGGGAGAGGAATGGGAGAAGGTAGGACCAAGAATGGGGAGAGGAATGGGAGAAGGAAGGACCAAGAATGGGGAGAGGAATGGGAGAAGGAAGGACCAAGAATGGGGAGAGGAATGGGAGAAGGTAGGACCAAGAATGGGGAGAGGAATGGGAGAAGGAAGGACCAAGAATGGGGAGAGGAATGGGAGAAGGAAGGACCAAGAATGGGGAGAGGAATGGGAGAAGGTAGGACCAAGAATGGGGAGAGGAATGGGAGAAGGAAGGACCAAGAATGGGGAGAGGAATGGGAGAAGGTAGGACCAAGAATGTGGAGAGGAATGGGAGAAGGAAGGACCAAGAATGGGGAGAGGAATGGGAGAAGGTAGGACCAAGAATGGGGAGAGGAATGGGAGAAGGAAGGACCAAGAATGGGGAGAGGAATGGGAGAAGGTAGGACCAAGAACGGGGAGAGGAATGGGAGAAGGAAGGACCAAGAATGGGGAGAGGAATGGGAGAAGGTAGGACCAAGAACGGGGAGAGGAATGGGAGAAGGAAGGACCAAGAATGGGGAGAGGAATGGGAGAAGGTAGGACCAAGAATGGGGAGAGGAATGGGAGAAGGTAGGACCAAGAATGGGGAGAGGAATGGGAGAAGGAAGGAACAAGAATGGGGAGAGGAATGGGAGAAAGAAGGACCAAGAATGGGGAGAGGAATGGGAGAAGGTAGGACCAAGAATGTGGAGAGGAATGGGAGAAGGAAGGACCATGAATGGGGAGAGGAATGGGAGAAGGTAGGACCAAGAATGGGGAGAGGAATGGGAGAAGGAAGGACCAAGAATGGGGAGAGGAATGGGAGAAGGTAGGACCAAGAATGGGGAGAGGAATGGGAGAAGGAAGGACCAAGAATGGGGAGAGGAATGGGAGAAGGTAGGACCAAGAACGGGGAGAGGAATGGGAGAAGGTAGGACCAAGAACGGGGAGAGGAATGGGAGAAGGTAGGACCAAGAACGGGGAGAGGAATGGGAGAAGGTAGGACCAAGAATGTGGAGAGGAATGGGAGAAGGTAGGACCAAGAACGGGGAGAGGAATGGGAGAAGGAAGGACCAAGAACAGGGAGAGGAATGGGAGAAGGTAGGACCAAGAATGGGGAGAGGAATGGGAGAAGGAAGGAACAAGAATGGGGAGAGGAATGGGAGAAGGAAGGACCAAGAATGGGGAGAGGAATGGGAGAAGGTAGGACCTAGAATGTGGAAAGGAATGGGGGAAGGTAGGACCAAGAATGTGGAGAGGAATGAGAGAAGGTAGGACCAAGAATGGAGAGAGGAATGGGAGAAGGAAGGACCAAGAACGGGGAGAGGAATGGGAGAAGGAAGGACCAAGAATGGGGAGAGGAATGGGAGAAGGAAGGACCAAGAATGGGGAGAGGAATGGGAGAAGGAAGGACCATGAATGGGGAGAGGAATGGGAGAAGGAAGGACCAAGAATGGGGAGAGGAATGGGAGAAGGAAGGACCATGAATGGGGAGAGGAATGGGAGAAGGAAGTACCAAGAATGGGGAGAGGAATGGGAGAAGGTAGAACCAAGAATGGGGAGAGGAATGGGAGAAGGAAGGACCAAGAATGGGGAGAGGAATGGGAGAAGATAGGACAAAGAATGGGGAGAGGAATGGGAGAAGATAGGACAAAAGAATGGGGAGAGGAATGGGAGAAGGAAGGACCATGAATGGGGAGAGGAATGGGAGAAGGTAGGACCAAGAATGGGGAGAGGAATGGGAGAAGGTAGGACCAAGAATGGGGAGAGGAATGGGAGAAGGAAGGACCAAGAATGGGGAGAGGAATGGGAGAAGGAAGGACCAAGAATGGGGAGAGGAATGGGAGAAGGAAGGACCAAGAACGGGGAGAGGAATGGGAGAAGGAAGGACCAAGAATGGGGAGAGGAATGGGAGAAGGAAGGACCAAGAATGGGGAGAGGAATGGGAGAAGGAAGGACCAAGAATGGGGAGAGGAATGGGAGAAGGAAGGACCATGAATCGGGAGAGGAATGGGAGAAGGTAGGACCAAGTATGGGGAGAGGAATGGGAGAAGGAAGGACCAAGAATGGGGAGAGGAATGGGAGAAGGAAGGACCATGAATCGGGAGAGGAATGGGAGAAGGTAGGACCAAGTATGGGGAGAGGAATGGGAGAAGGAAGGACCAAGAATGGGGAGAGGAATGGGAGAAGGAAGGACCATGAATCGGGAGAGGAATGGGAGAAGGTAGGACCATGAATGGGGAGAGGAATGGGAGAAGGAAGGACCAAGAATGGGGAGAGGAATGGGAGAAGGTAGGACCAAGAATGGGGAGAGGAATGGGAGAAGGAAGGACCAAGAATGGGGAGAGGAATGGGAGAAGGTAGGACCAAGAATGGGGAGAGGAATGGGAGAAGGAAGGACCAAGAATGGGGAGAGGAATGAGAGAAGGTAGGACCAAGAACGGGGAGAGGAATGGGAGAAGGTAGGACCAAGTATGGGGAGAGGAATGGGAGAAGGAAGGACCAAGAATGGGGAGAGGAATGGGAGAAGGTAGGACCAAGAATGGGGAGAGGAATGGGAGAAGGTAGGACCAAGAATGGGGAGAGGAATGGGAGAAGGAAGGACCAAGAATGGGGAGAGGAATGGGAGAAGGAAGGACCATGAATCGGGAGAGGAATGGGAGAAGGTAGGACCAAGTATGGGGAGAGGAATGGGAGAAGGAAGGACCAAGAATGGGGAGAGGAATGGGAGAAGGAAGGACCATGAATCGGGAGAGGAATGGGAGAAGGAAGGACCATGAATGGGGAGAGGAATGGGAGAAGGAAGGACCAAGAATGGGGAGAGGAATGGGAGAAGGAAGGACCATGAATCGGGAGAGGAATGGGAGAAGGAAGGACCAAGAATGGGGAGAGGAATGGGAGAAGGAAGGACCAAGAATGGGGAGAGGAATGGGAGAAGGAAGGACCAAGAATGGGGAGAGGAATGAGAGAAGGTAGGACCAAGAACGGGGAGAGGAATGGGAGAAGGTAGGACCAAGAATGGGGAGAGGAATGGGAGAAGGAAGGACCAAGAACGGGGAGAGGAATGAGAGAAGGTAGGACCAAGAACGGGGAGAGGAATGGGAGAAGGTAGGACCAAGTATGGGGAGAGGAATGGGAGAAGGAAGGACCAAGAACGGGGAGAGGAATGAGAGAAGGTAGGACCAAGAACGGGGAGAGGAATGGGAGAAGGTAGGACCAAGTATGGGGAGAGGAATGGGAGAAGGAAGGACCAAGAACGGGGAGAGGAATGAGAGAAGGTAGGACCAAGAACGGGGAGAGGAATGGGAGAAGGTAGGACCAAGAATGGGGAGAGGAATGGGAGAAGGAAGGACCAAGAACGGGGAGAGGAATGAGAGAAGGTAGGACCAAGAACGGGGAGAGGAATGGGAGAAGGTAGGACCAAGTATGGGGAGAGGAATGGGAGAAGGAAGGACCAAGAATGGGGAGAGGAATGGGAGAAGGAAGGACCATGAATTGGGAGAGGAATGGGAGAAGGAAGGACCAAGAATGGGGAGAGGAATGGGAGAAGGAAGGACCAAGAATGGGGAGAGGAATGGGAGAAGGTAGGACCAAGAATGGGGAGAGGAATGGGAGAAGGAAGGACCAAGAATGGGGAGAGGAATGGGAGAAGGTAGGACCAAGAATGTGGAGAGGAATGGGAGAAGGAAGGACCAAGAATGGGGAGAGGAATGGGAGAAGGTAGGACCAAGAATGGGGAGAGGAATGGGAGAAGGAAGGACCAAGAATGGGGAGAGGAATGGGAGAAGGTAGGACCAAGAACGGGGAGAGGAATGGGAGAAGGAAGGACCAAGAATGGGGAGAGGAATGGGAGAAGGTAGGACCAAGAACGGGGAGAGGAATGGGAGAAGGAAGGACCAAGAATGGGGAGAGGAATGGGAGAAGGTAGGACCAAGAATGGGGAGAGGAATGGGAGAAGGTAGGACCAAGAATGGGGAGAGGAATGGGAGAAGGAAGGAACAAGAATGGGGAGAGGAATGGGAGAAAGAAGGACCAAGAATGGGGAGAGGAATGGGAGAAGGTAGGACCAAGAATGTGGAGAGGAATGGGAGAAGGAAGGACCATGAATGGGGAGAGGAATGGGAGAAGGTAGGACCAAGAATGGGGAGAGGAATGGGAGAAGGAAGGACCAAGAATGGGGAGAGGAATGGGAGAAGGTAGGACCAAGAATGGGGAGAGGAATGGGAGAAGGAAGGACCAAGAATGGGGAGAGGAATGGGAGAAGGTAGGACCAAGAACGGGGAGAGGAATGGGAGAAGGTAGGACCAAGAACGGGGAGAGGAATGGGAGAAGGTAGGACCAAGAACGGGGAGAGGAATGGGAGAAGGTAGGACCAAGAATGTGGAGAGGAATGGGAGAAGGTAGGACCAAGAACGGGGAGAGGAATGGGAGAAGGAAGGACCAAGAACAGGGAGAGGAATGGGAGAAGGTAGGACCAAGAATGGGGAGAGGAATGGGAGAAGGAAGGAACAAGAATGGGGAGAGGAATGGGAGAAGGAAGGACCAAGAATGGGGAGAGGAATGGGAGAAGGTAGGACCTAGAATGTGGAAAGGAATGGGGGAAGGTAGGACCAAGAATGTGGAGAGGAATGAGAGAAGGTAGGACCAAGAATGGAGAGAGGAATGGGAGAAGGAAGGACCAAGAACGGGGAGAGGAATGGGAGAAGGAAGGACCAAGAATGGGGAGAGGAATGGGAGAAGGAAGGACCAAGAATGGGGAGAGGAATGGGAGAAGGAAGGACCATGAATGGGGAGAGGAATGGGAGAAGGAAGGACCAAGAATGGGGAGAGGAATGGGAGAAGGAAGGACCATGAATGGGGAGAGGAATGGGAGAAGGAAGTACCAAGAATGGGGAGAGGAATGGGAGAAGGTAGAACCAAGAATGGGGAGAGGAATGGGAGAAGGAAGGACCAAGAATGGGGAGAGGAATGGGAGAAGATAGGACAAAGAATGGGGAGAGGAATGGGAGAAGATAGGACAAAAGAATGGGGAGAGGAATGGGAGAAGGAAGGACCATGAATGGGGAGAGGAATGGGAGAAGGTAGGACCAAGAATGGGGAGAGGAATGGGAGAAGGTAGGACCAAGAATGGGGAGAGGAATGGGAGAAGGAAGGACCAAGAATGGGGAGAGGAATGGGAGAAGGAAGGACCAAGAATGGGGAGAGGAATGGGAGAAGGAAGGACCAAGAACGGGGAGAGGAATGGGAGAAGGAAGGACCAAGAATGGGGAGAGGAATGGGAGAAGGAAGGACCAAGAATGGGGAGAGGAATGGGAGAAGGAAGGACCAAGAATGGGGAGAGGAATGGGAGAAGGAAGGACCATGAATCGGGAGAGGAATGGGAGAAGGTAGGACCAAGTATGGGGAGAGGAATGGGAGAAGGAAGGACCAAGAATGGGGAGAGGAATGGGAGAAGGAAGGACCATGAATCGGGAGAGGAATGGGAGAAGGTAGGACCAAGTATGGGGAGAGGAATGGGAGAAGGAAGGACCAAGAATGGGGAGAGGAATGGGAGAAGGAAGGACCATGAATCGGGAGAGGAATGGGAGAAGGTAGGACCATGAATGGGGAGAGGAATGGGAGAAGGAAGGACCAAGAATGGGGAGAGGAATGGGAGAAGGTAGGACCAAGAATGGGGAGAGGAATGGGAGAAGGAAGGACCAAGAATGGGGAGAGGAATGGGAGAAGGTAGGACCAAGAATGGGGAGAGGAATGGGAGAAGGAAGGACCAAGAATGGGGAGAGGAATGAGAGAAGGTAGGACCAAGAACGGGGAGAGGAATGGGAGAAGGTAGGACCAAGTATGGGGAGAGGAATGGGAGAAGGAAGGACCAAGAATGGGGAGAGGAATGGGAGAAGGTAGGACCAAGAATGGGGAGAGGAATGGGAGAAGGTAGGACCAAGAATGGGGAGAGGAATGGGAGAAGGAAGGACCAAGAATGGGGAGAGGAATGGGAGAAGGAAGGACCATGAATCGGGAGAGGAATGGGAGAAGGTAGGACCAAGTATGGGGAGAGGAATGGGAGAAGGAAGGACCAAGAATGGGGAGAGGAATGGGAGAAGGAAGGACCATGAATCGGGAGAGGAATGGGAGAAGGAAGGACCATGAATGGGGAGAGGAATGGGAGAAGGAAGGACCAAGAATGGGGAGAGGAATGGGAGAAGGAAGGACCATGAATCGGGAGAGGAATGGGAGAAGGAAGGACCAAGAATGGGGAGAGGAATGGGAGAAGGAAGGACCAAGAATGGGGAGAGGAATGGGAGAAGGAAGGACCAAGAATGGGGAGAGGAATGAGAGAAGGTAGGACCAAGAACGGGGAGAGGAATGGGAGAAGGTAGGACCAAGAATGGGGAGAGGAATGGGAGAAGGAAGGACCAAGAACGGGGAGAGGAATGAGAGAAGGTAGGACCAAGAACGGGGAGAGGAATGGGAGAAGGTAGGACCAAGTATGGGGAGAGGAATGGGAGAAGGAAGGACCAAGAACGGGGAGAGGAATGAGAGAAGGTAGGACCAAGAACGGGGAGAGGAATGGGAGAAGGTAGGACCAAGTATGGGGAGAGGAATGGGAGAAGGAAGGACCAAGAACGGGGAGAGGAATGAGAGAAGGTAGGACCAAGAACGGGGAGAGGAATGGGAGAAGGTAGGACCAAGAATGGGGAGAGGAATGGGAGAAGGAAGGACCAAGAACGGGGAGAGGAATGAGAGAAGGTAGGACCAAGAACGGGGAGAGGAATGGGAGAAGGTAGGACCAAGTATGGGGAGAGGAATGGGAGAAGGAAGGACCAAGAATGGGGAGAGGAATGGGAGAAGGAAGGACCATGAATTGGGAGAGGAATGGGAGAAGGTAGGACCATGAATGGGGAGAGGAATGGGAGAAGGTAGGACCAAGAATGGGGAGAGGAATGGGAGAAGGAAGGACCAAGAATGGGGAGAGGAATGGGAGAAGGTAGGACCAAGAATGGGGAGAGGAATGGGAGAAGGAAGGACCAAGAATGGGGAGAGGAATGAGAGAAGGTAGGACCAAGAACGGGGAGAGGAATGGGAGAAGGTAGGACCAAGTATGGGGAGAGGAATGGGAGAAGGAAGGACCAAGAATGGGGAGAGGAATGGGAGAAGGTAGGACCAAGAATGGGGAGAGGAATGGGAGAAGGAAGGACCAAGAATGGGGAGAGGAATGGGAGAAGGAAGGACCATGAATCGGGAGAGGAATGGGAGAAGGTAGGACCAAGTATGGGGAGAGGAATGGGAGAAGGAAGGACCAAGAATGGGGAGAGGAATGGGAGAAGGTAGGACCAAGAATGTGGAGAGGAATGGGAGAAGGAAGGACCAAGAATGGGGAGAGGAATGGGAGAAGGAAGGACCAAGAATGGGGAGAGGAATGGGAGAAGGTAGGACCAAGTATGGGGAGAGGAATGGGAGAAGGAAGGACCAAGAATGGGGAGAGGAATGGGAGAAGGTAGGACCAAGAATGGGGAGAGGAATGGGAGAAGGAAGGACCAAGAATGGGGAGAGGAATGGGAGAAGGAAGGACCATGAATCGGGAGAGGAATGGGAGAAGGTAGGACCAAGAATGGGGAGAGGAATGGGAGAAGGAAGGACCAGGAATGGGGAGAGGAATGGGAGAAGGAAGGACCAAGAATGGGGAGAGGAATGGGAGAAGGAAGGACCATGAATCGGGAGAGGAATGGGAGAAGGAAGGACCATGAATGGGGAGAGGAATGGGAGAAGGAAGGACCAAGAATGGGGAGAGGAATGGGAGAAGGAAGGACCATGAATCGGGAGAGGAATGGGAGAAGGAAGGACCAAGAATGGGGAGAGGAATGGGAGAAGGAAGGACCAAGAATGGGGAGAGGAATGGGAGAAGGAAGGACCATGAATCGGGAGAGGAATGGGAGAAGGAAGGACCAAGAATGGGGAGAGGAATGGGAGAAGGAAGGACCAAGAATGGGGAGAGGAATGGGAGAAGGAAGGACCAAGAATGGGGAGAGGAATGGGAGAAGGAAGGACCATGAATCGGGAGAGGAATGGGAGAAGGTAGGACCAAGAATGGGGAGAGGAATGGGAGAAGGAAGGACCAAGAATGGGGAGAGGAATGGGAGAAGGAAGGACCATGAATCGGGAGAGGAATGGGAGAAGGAAGGACCATGAATGGACTCCTTACTTGTCAGACAGGCAACCATGGCAATGCCGTCCTGCAGGAGGAACTGATAATTCCCAAGAAGCTGTATTTGCTGAAAGAAGAAAAGGAGTTGGAGGGAGAAGGTCCACATTAGGTTTCCATTGATGGATATCAGACAGAAGACTCAGTCAAAAGGACTCTTGTATGGCAGAGTCCATGGCCATCTTGCAAGATGGTTCCCCGTCTTGGAGTATACTGCCAGGCGTGGCATGCATCCAGCACTTCACCAAGGACCCCCTGTTGACCTCTGGGCACATGGAGCAGAGGAGACCTATGAGGTCCCCTGTCAGGGATTTCTCTCTTCACCTTCAAGGCATTTCTGATTTTTGGAGACCGTATATAAGGTTTTCTAGGACTGAGATTGTGTAACTTGCCCAATGTCACCGACGGGCATCCATAGCTGAAGAGGGATTCAAACCCAGGTCTCTCAGACCACGCAAATCACTATGCTACGATGGGTCTTCTTTACTTAGCCTGATGTTCTTAGGATAGTTTCAGCTTTCCCATTCCGATTCCAGGTCTGCATCTAGCTGCACTTTTGCAAATATATCTTTTTAACTCCAGATGCAGTCCTAGAAATAAACCCTTTTATTTGTGGTGGTGATAAGACAAAGGATATGAAGGTAACTGGGCTCAAAATGCAGAAGCTCATGACAAATGTTGGTCTGAATACAACGTTTTTTTCTGGGAAGCCCCTCTTCCATCCCAAAAATGACTCTGAAAATCAGCACTGCAGGACCCCTCCTCGGAGGAGAAGAGCCAATTTAAACTACTGGATTCTAAATTCTGGTTCATTTGGTCTCATCTTGGAGCATATTTTCTGCAAAGGAAAGAAAACACACGCCTCCAAGAACAAGCTGCTAGAATTGAAGAAATACAGTACAACTCATTCGTACAAGTGGACAATACATTTTTTATATATATAGAAAAAATTATGACAGTTGTACGGAAATTAAAGTGCCTCTTACAATTGAAGAAATATGGTCATTCTCCTCCACTTGGTGCATATTTCCAAGGGGTGGGTTTGGAGCCAAATGACCCGCAGGTCACTTTTAGAGGTCTGAAGGTTGCCTGAAAAACACATCACTCTCCCCACTGGGGAGGCCATGTATCTCTTTTGTGGTCTTTTGGAGCACCTTAAAAGCCCGCCAGGACCCTCTGCCCAAAAGGGGCCAAACGTATGTTGATCTCGCAACGGCGGAAAACTTTGTGTTTTCCATGTCTTGGATGTTGGGCTCTCTCTGGCTTATGACAGCTACATGGAGCGCGCATGGAAGGATGCCACCCCTTCTGCATCCAAATACGTACCCAATAAAGCAGGCAGCAAGCAATGGAGTTGAGCATGCCATACAGGATCAGGTATTTGAACACCCCAAAGAAGGACACGAGGGCGGCACGGCCTTGCCTGCAACGGAGAAGAGGAGAACATGTTAAACATGGCATTGATCATCTCAAAGGGCCTCAACTGAGGAGAAGGCTTCACACCACTATTGCCACCCATAGAAAAGCAATCACTCTCGCCACAACTCTTGCCAAGGCAATCATTTGTGCTTGGGAGAAAAATAGCTATGTTCCAAATCCCAAAGTCTCCCAGGAAAGGACAGGAAGACCAGCCATTTGAGAAATATCCATAAAGTCTCGTTTGCCAGCAGAGGAATGAACAGAGACAACCATTTCCTGGCACACTGCACAATCTCTCCATGTGGAAGTCAAGGCAAGTATGGATGTATGTGATACTATATGTATGTTTGTTTCACAAAGGCTTGCACATGGCTTGATGGATCTGGACCAAACTGGGCACAGATAACCTTCATTAGCCTACTCAAAATACTGGTGGGGTCAACTACAAAATCCTTCGCATTTTGGAGTGAGGATCTCCAGAAGTAAAAAAAAATATGCATGTGATGCTCAAATGCAACCACAAGAGAGCAGCATAAAGATACGAGAAAGAATTCCTGACTGTGTTGTCGAAGGCTTTCATGGCCGGGATCACAGGGTTGTTGTATGTCTTTCGGGCTGTGTGGCCATGTTCCAGAAGCATTCTCTCCTGACGTTTCGCCCACATCTATGGCAGGCATCCTCAGAGGTTGTGAGGATGCCTGCCATAGATGTGGGCGAAACGTCAGGAGAGAATGCTTCTGGAACATGGCCACACAGCCCAAAAGACATACAACAACCCTGCAATTCCTGACTGGCCTCCTCTCGTACTGTATGCACGCAATGCTCAGATGCAATGACAAGACAATGGCAAGGAGCTGTCACCCGGGAGTCTGGCGGAGTCTCTGGTTTTTGAGCAGAGGCTGGATGGCCATCTGCCGGGAGGGCTTTGATTGTGTTTTCCTGCCTGGCAGAAGGGGTTAGACTGGATGGTCCTTGGGGACTCTTCCAACTCTTGGACTCATAGAATCATAGAATCGTAGAGTTGGAGGAGACCTCACAGGCCATCCAGTCCAACCCCCTGCCAAGTAGCAGGAAATCGTGTTCAAAGCACCTCTGACAGATGGCCATCCAGCCTCTGCTTAAAAGCCTCCAAAGAAGGAGCCTCCACCACAGTCTGGGGCAGAGAGTTCCACTGCTGAACAGCTCTCACAGCCAGGAAGTTATAGAATCATAGAATCATAGAATAGTAGAGTTGGAAGAGACCTCATGGGCCATCCAGTCCAACCCCCTGCCAAGTAGCAGGAAATCGTGTTCAAAGCACTCCCGACAGACGGCCATCCAGCCTCTGCTTAAAAGCCTCCAAAGATGGAGCCTCCACCATGAACATGAGTTCTTCCTTATGTTCAGACGGAATCTCCTTTCCTGTAGTTTGAAGCCATTGTTCCAATGCATTACTGTTTTATCTGTTTTATATTGTGATTGTATTATGTTGTTTATATTTTGTCCTTGTGTTGTTTGGGCCTCTGCCCCATGTAAGCCGCCCCGAGTCCCCACCGGGAGATGGTGGCGGGGTATAAATAAAGATGATGATGATGATGATGATGATGATTATTATTATTATTATTATTATTATTATTGTGTCCTAGTCTGCAGGGCAGCAGAAAACAAGCTTGCTCCCTCCTCCCTATGACTTCCCCTCACGTATTTGTACATGGCTATCATGTCTCCTCTCAGCCTTCTCTTCTGCAGGCTAAACATGCCCAGCTCTTTCAGCCGCTCCTCATAGGGCTTGTTCTCCAGACCTTTGATCATTTTAGTCGCCCTTCTCTGGACGCTTTCCAGCTTGTCAACATCTCCCTTCAACTGCGGTGCCCAAAATTGGACACAGTATTCCAGTATTCTATGATTCTATGGGTGTGTTACATGAACAGGAAGGGGGACCTCTACACAAACATCACCAAAGTGATTCTGGACGGGACATGACGTACCGGATGAGTTCTGGGACGCACTCGATGTTTGGAGTTTGGGAGGTGAAGGGCGAGGCCACAGAGGCCTCCTGCTCCGAGAGAGAGATCCCCGCGTGAGCCATCTTCAAAGCCTGAGGGAGGGAGAAGTAAAACGATTTGTGAGTCTGTGGTTGAGTGTGACAGTGATGTATGAGGGTTGAATGAAAAGTAATGCCTCCACCTTCGTTACTTGGGTTTGGATGGGAATATTTTAATAAATCAAACGCAGAAATAATCCTTAGCAAGTGCTCTTTAACTATCACTATTCACTTTTCCACATAATCACCAAACAATTGGATACATTTCTGCCAATGATTAACACATTTTCTGAAGCCGTCACGGAAGAAGTTGACACTCTGTTTCCGCAACCGGCGTCTCACAGGACCCATCGTGCACAGATCTTCCGACAGCCAAGCAAAGCAATCATGTGACCCACACGTTCTTGTGAAATGCTGATTATGCTTGGAATTTCTCTCTGAGTGATACGACAATCGTCCTGAATCAATCTGTCAACCTTTTGCTTGTGAAACTCAGTGGTTGCTGTCACAGGATGTCCAACTCTTTGTTTGTCATGCAAGTCAGATGTTCCCACCTCAACATCTTTAAACTTCCTCACCCAACGACTCACAGGACTCACATCAACTCAATCACCATCAACAGCTTGCATTCTTTGATGAATCTCCTTTGGGGCGACACCTTCTGCTGTCAAGAATTCAGTGACTGACCGTTGCTTAAGTCGCATTGACCAACCGTCTGTGCAGGGTTCCATACTGCATACTTTAACAACACAACTGTTCAATGCTAAGGCTTCCCGCCAAAGGGGACTGGAGAGGAGAGTCTACTGAACAAGCCAGAACCTGCCGCAGACCAGGACTGCCATCTGCTGAGGAGTTACGAAGGTGGAGGCATTACTTTTCATTCAACCCTCCTAGTCCAGTTGTGGAACTCAGAGAAATGGCACCAAAAGGGGAGACACTCCACCAGCCATTTATTTTAACACTCTGCAGTTGGGCCAAAACAAGGAGATGCTTTCATTCCCACAAAAAAACCAGATGAGCAAAGGATGCCAGCTCAAACAGCAAGTGATTACAACATCATCCCCATTACCATAGTAAGCTGTGACTGAACAAATGCATATACAGTAGAGTCTTGCTTCTCCAACATAAATGGGCTGGCATAACGTTGGATAAGCAAAAATGTTGGATAATAAGGAGGGATTAAGGAAAATCCTATTAAATGTCAAAGTACATTATGATTTTACAAAATATCATGTTTTACAACAAATTGACAGAAAAAGCAGTTCAATGTACGGTAATGTCATGTAGTAATTGTTGGTGTTATTTGTTGTTAGTGTGAAATGTTAGATCAATATCTCTCCTCTGCAGGAGTCTACCGGATGCCATGCAGCTGTGGACAAGTCTCCATTGGGACCACCAAACGCAGCTTTGCCCAAACAAGAGTCAAAGAACATGAAAGGCACTGCAGACTAATTCAACCAGAGAAATCAGCCATAGCAGAGCACATGAGGAACCAGCCTGGACACTTTATATTATTTGAGAACACAGAAATGCTGGACCATTCCAACAACTATCATGTCAGACTACACAGAGAAGCCATTGAAATCCACAAGAAGCATGTGGACAACTTCAACAGAAAGGAAGAAACCATGAAGATGAACAAAATCTGGCTACCAGTATTAAAAAACTCTAAAATCAAAACAGTGGATGGGAACCAACACTCTGAGGGCAGAGCACAGCTAATGACTAACAAAGGATGCCCCCAGGCAAGAGACAAAAACCTTTCCAATGCTAATTAGGGTGATTAACTGAAACATTAATGCTGGCTTCCCAGTGACAAAGGACTCTTGCCACACCCTGGACTCTACACAGATATATATTCTTTCCTTTCCTTACTTAGTTTATCCATACCTCACAACCTCTGAGGATGCCTGCCATAGATGCGGGCGAAACGTCAGGAGAGAATACTTCTGGAACATGGCCACACAGCCCGAAAGACATACAACAGCCCTGTGATCCCGGCCATGAAAGCCTTCGACAACACGTTAGATCAATAGTTTGCTGTTTGGATTGTGCATCTGTGTTCCAGCAGCACATGGGTTAATCACAAGCCAGCTTGATTGACAGCCTGCGGAGCCTATAGGTCGGACTCAGCAGAGCGGACAGGACATTTGTCATCTGGGATTGGAATGTGGGAGTTGCCTGCTTGAGTTGTTGGCAGACGCTCGGCAAAGAGAAAGGGCATGCTTTAGCCTTGCTGGGGAAAGCATGAGTCCTATGAGCGATGGACTTTGTAATTGTATATAGATGTATATAATAAAGCCTTAGAACTGCTGGGATCAGCAGAATTACGACTGTGGTGTTGGTTTGTCGGTGCTGCTTTCGCTGGATGCTTAAGTGGTCTGACTGAAGAGAAGAAGATGAAAGAGGACCAGACTCACAATGAATCAGGGTGTTGCGGAGGTTAATTGAAATGAACCCCCAGCCCCTGCCTCCACAGTAATTACTGTATTTACAAATTTAGTACCAAAACATTGCAACGTATTGAAAACATTGGCTGAAAAAACATTGACTACTAAAAGGTGGACTGCGTTGGATAATACAGAACGTTGGATAAGTGAGACTCTACTGTACATCTAATGAGCAATACAAATTGATTTATGTGAGCAAAGATATATCAAAAAGTACTAGTATAAGAAAGGCATCTTAGGATCCCAGAAGGGCAGTTGGTTCTCGCAGAAGCAGAGGAAGCAGGAGGACATTTTTGCTCCCTGGCTTCAGGTAGGATTTGGCTAAGATTTGGCTAAGAATTTAAACTGAGTTTGGGCTTGGCTCCTGTGGTCAAAGTCTAACTGTTGTGTGACTGTTGTGTTGAAAGAGAGCCAGGTACTTAAGTTGATTGACAGCAGGCATTGTCCCCTGTTAATTGAGTTTCTGGGAAAGCTTTATTTGCCAGTGTGAGTTTCTGCCAGAGCCTGATCCCAGAAGGGCAGTTGGTTCTCGCAGAAGCAGAGGAAGCAGGAGGACATTTTTGCTCCCTGGCTTCAGGTAGGATTTGGCTAAGATTTGGCTAAGAATTTAAACTGAGTTTGGGCGTGGCTCCTGTGGTCAAAGTCTAACTGTTGTGTGACTGTTGTGTTGAAAGAGAGCCAGGTACTTAAGTTGATTGACAGCAGGCATTGTCCCCTGTTAATTGAGTTTCTGGGAAAGCTTTATTTGCCAGTGTGAGTTTCTGCCAGAGCCTGATCCCAGAAGGGCAGTTGGTTCTCGCAGAAGCAGAGGAAGCAGGAGGACATTTTTGCTCCCTGGCTTCAGGTAGGATTTGGCTAAGATTTGGCTAAGATTTTAAACTGAGTTTGGGCTTGGCTCCTGTGGTCAAAGTCTAACTGTTGTGTGACTGTTGTGTTGAAAGAGAGCCAGGTACTTAAGTTGATTGACAGCAGGCACTGTCCCCTGTTAATTGAGTTTCTGGGAAAGCTTTATTTGCCAGTGTGAGTTTCTGCCAGAGCCTGATCCCAGAAGGGCAGTTGGTTCTCGCAGAAGCAGAGGAAGCAGGAGGACATTTTTGCTCCTTGGCTTCAGGTAGGATTTGGCTAAGATTTGGCTAAGAATTTAAACTGAGTTTGGGCTTGGCTCCTGTGGTCAAAGTCTAACTGTTGTGTGACTGTTGTGTTGAAAGAGAGCCAGGTACTTAAGTTGATTGACAGCAGGCATTGTCCCCTGTTAATTGAGTTTCTGGGAAAGCTTTATTTGCCAGTGTGAGTTTCTGCCAGAGCCTGATCCCAGAAGGGCAGTTGGTTCTCGCAGAAGCAGAGGAAGCAGGAGGACATTTTTGCTCCCTGGCTTCAGGTAGGATTTGGCTAAGATTTGGCTAAGATTTTAAACTGAGTTTGGGCTTGGCTCCTGTGGTCAAAGTCTAACTGTTGTGTGACTGTTGTGTTGAAAGAGAGCCAGGTACTTAAGTTGATTGACAGCAGGCACTGTCCCCTGTTAATTGAGTTTCTGGGAAAGCTTTATTTGCCAGTGTGAGTTTCTGCCAGAGCCTGGTCCCAGAAGGGCAGTTGGTTCTCGCAGAAGCAGAGGAAGCAGGAGGACATTTTTGCTCCCTGGCTTCAGGTAGGATTTGGCTAAGATTTGGCTAAGAATTTAAACTGAGTTTGGGCTTGGCTCCTGTGGTCAAAGTCTAACTGTTGTGTGACTGTTGTGTTGAAAGAGAGCCAGGTACTTAAGTTGATTGACAGCAGGCATTGTCCCCTGTTAATTGAGTTTCTGGGAAAGCTTTATTTGCCAGTGTGAGTTTCTGCCAGAGCCTGATCCCAGAAGGGCAGTTGGTTCTCGCAGAAGCAGAGGAAGCAGGAGGACATTTTTGCTCCCTGGCTTCAGGTAGGATTTGGCTAAGATTTGGCTAAGAATTTAAACTGAGTTTGGGCTTGGCTCCTGTGGTCAAAGTCTAACTGTTGTGTGACTGTTGTGTTGAAAGAGAGCCAGGTACTTAAGTTGATTGACAGCAGGCATTGTCCCCTGTTAATTGAGTTTCTGGGAAAGCTTTATTTGCCAGCACCTTTACTAACTATCCTTTGCAGTACATACAGGAAACAAAGCAACATAAACAAATACACAAAGACGTGGTTTGTTGCAGTCTGCACATAAAGTGCGTGCATATTACTTAACTGTACAAAGATCCCACTTGGCCACCACGCTCACCAAGAGATGCAACAAAAGCAAAACATTCCCATCACATGCACCAGCTGTGGCATGTTCCGCTTTTTCACACAAAAACTAGACAACTACATCTGCTCCAAATGCAAACAGATGACTCTGATGGAGCAGAGGATCCAACAGCTCGAGCACCGTATTAAGACCCTTAAGGACATTCAGGCACTCGAGCTCTTCTTGGACACTGCACAACACGCTGCTGTAGATCAGCAGCCTGCATCACACCAACACCACCAAGACCATGATCAGGAACCTTATGGGGAGATCAACTCAAAGGTAGACAACCCTCAGGCTTGGAAGGAGGTCACCCATAGAAGGAGACGCAGGACCAGGCAGCCTCCGCAGAACTCCTCTGCTCAGCTGCATTTACACAACAGATTTGAAATTCTTACATCATTAACATACAATCAGGAAACACATCTTGTGGAGGACCACAGTTTCTTAGATACCACTCAATGGACCATCCTGGATCAATGCGCAGGGGATAGCCCTGACAGGGACAGTGCATCACCACAGTCACACTTATGTAATCATGCAAATGCTCCATCCCCAATCATAGACCAGGAGCAACAGGAACATCCTTGGGAGAGTAATGGGCTCTCGGATGTATCTCAATGGATTGTCATTGATGAATGCACTGGGGATGTTGAGGAGGAGGACAACACTTTACACCTACATGATTCACTTCAACAGGAACACTCTTCAGGGGACATACACACTGTCTTGCACAAAAGGGACCCTGTCAATCCTCAAAGGAAACAGGTCTTGGTAGTAGGTGACTCCCTCCTTAGAGGAACGGAAGCCATCATTTCCAGACCGGATGGGATGGCTCGAGAAACATGCTGCCTCCCGGGGGCAAAAATACACCATATCACTCAGAGGCTCAGCAGGCTCCTAAAGCCCCATCACCCTCCCCACCTTATGTTGATTCATGTAGGTACCAATGACACCGCTAGGCATACTTTTCAAAAGATCACAAATGATTTTCGAGCTCTGGGAACAAAGCTAAAACTGTATAATGTACATGTGATCTTTTCATCCCTCCTCCCCGTTGTAGGACATGGCTCTACAAGGGCCGGAAAAATAGTACAGGTCAATAACTGGCTCAGAAAATGGTGTCAAGAGGAGCATTTTGGCTTCCTTGACCATGGTCTACTCTTCCAAGAGGATGGACTACTGGCAAGCGATGGGGTGCATCTCACACAAGTAGGAAAACATCTTTTTGCACACAGACTCACAAACCTCATCAGGCGCACTTTAAACTAAATCCACTGGGGGAGGGGAACAACAGCCTGGCGAACACTATATTACCCACGACCACAGGGAACCGCCGTAAGGCTAAACGGAGGGCTGCACAAACACAGCAAGGACCAAGTACAGAGAGCACAATAATCCCAAATAAACAGTTCGAGGGGAGGTCACAGGGGCTTACATGTCTTTACACTAATGCTCAGAGCATGGGAAATAAGCAAGACGAACTCCAACTCCTAGCACAGCACCACACATACGATGTCATAGGCATCACTGAAACCTGGTGGGATGACTCCCATCACTGGAATTTAACCATTGAGGGCTATAACCTCTTTCACAGAAATAGAACAAAGGGGAGAGGAGGGGGAGTAGCTTTATATGTCAAAAACAGTTACGTTGCAGAAGAAATGCAAGACTGTAATCCGGGAAACCAGCTTGAAAGCATCTGGATAAGAATCAAGGGAACCGGGACTCAAAAAGATCTTGTCGTGGGTGTCTACTACAGACCTCCGAGTCAGGATGAAGGACTTGATGAAGCCTTCTGTCAACAGCTGACCAAACAGGCACAAAGAAGAGATATAGTAGTCATGGGCGATTTCAATTATCCCGATATCTGCTGGAAAACAAACTCAGCCAAGAGTACAAAGTCCAACAAATTCCTCACTTGCCTTGCAGATAATTTTATGGTCCAGAAGGTAGAAGAGGCAACAAGGGGATCAGCAACTCTTGATCTAATCTTAACAAATGTGGAAGACCTGATCAATACAGTTGAAGTGGTTGGATCCTTAGGGGCAAGTGACCATGTGCTCCTGCAGTTTGCAATACAAAGGAATGCTGAAACTAAGACAAGTCAAACACGCATTCTGGACTTTAAGAGAGCTGACTTCCAAAAAATGAAGGAATTACTGAGCGGCATTCCATGGACGCCGATATTAAAAAACAAGGGAGTTAAGGATGGATGGGAGTTTTTCAAAAGTGAAATACTCAAGGCGCAAATGCAAACAGTGCCAACAAAGAAGAAAAATAAGACAAGTGCAAAGAAGCCAGAATGGATGTCCAAAGAACTTCTAACTGAGCTAAAGCTCAAAAGTGACATGCACAAGAAGTGGAAAAGGGGAGAAATCACCAAAGAAGAATTCAAACGTATAGCCAACTCCTGTAGGGAAAAGGTTCGCAAGGCTAAAGCGCAAAATGAGCAAAATGGAAATCAAAGATACAGAATGGGGGACGCCTGGCTTGACAGCAGTGTGTGCGAAAAAGATCTTGGAGTCCTCGTGGACAACAAGTTAAACATGAGCCTACAATGTGATGCGGCAGCTAAAAAAGCCAATGGGATTTTGGCCTGCATCAATAGGGGAATAGCGTCCAGATCCAGGGAAGTCATGCTCCCCCTTATTCTATTCTGCCTTGGTCAGACCACACCTGGAATACTGTGTCCAGTTTTGGGCACCGCAGATGAAGGGAGATGCTGACAAGCTGGAAAGCGTCCAGAGGAGGGCAACTAAAATGATTAAGGGTCTGGAGAACAAGCCCTATGAGGAGAGGCTTAAAGAGCTGGGCATGTTTAGCCTGCAGAAGAGAAGGCTGAGAGGAGACATGATAGCCATGTACAAATATGTGAGGGGAAGTCATAGGGAGGAGGGAGCAAGCTTATTTTCTGCTGCCCTGCAGACTAGGACGCAAGGGAACAAGGGCTTCAAACTACAGGAAAGGAGATTCCACCTGAACATCAGGAAGAACTTCCTCACCGTGAGAAGGGCTGTTCGGCAGTGGAACTCTCTCCCCCGGGCCGTGGTGGAGGCTCCTTCTTTGGAGGCTTTTAAGCAGAGGCTGGATGGCCATCTGTCGGGGGTGCTTTGAATGCGATTTCCTGCTTCTTAGCGGGGGGTTGGACTAGATGGCCCTTGAGGTCTCTTCCAACTCTACTATTCTATGATTCTATGATTCTATCTCACCTCCACAGCACGACTGCTTTCATGTTTACATGATGACAGATAGTGTTAAATAAACAGATAAACCCACCAAGTTCCTGGGGAAAGAGTCTGAATATTTCAAAACTATTTAAGCACATCACAAGCAAATGGCACAGTCATAATGACTTACCCCACAGTCGTTGGCGCCATCTCCGCACATCCCCACATAGTAACTGGAAGACAGGAGAGGACACCATTTAAAAAACCAATCACATAAAATAACACACGGCAGGATCATTTGTGAATGCAAAATATAGGCATAAGTAAAGGTAAAGGTAAAGGTTTCCCCTGACGTTAAGTCCATCATGTCTGTAGGTTGGTGCTCATCTCCATTTCTAAGCTGAAGAGCCAGCGTTGTCCATAGACACCTCCAAGGTCATGAGGCCGGCATGACTGCATGGAGCACTGTTACCTTCCTGCCATAGCAGTACCTATTGATCTACTCACATTGGCATGTTTTCGAACTGCTAGGTTGGCAGAAGCTGGAGCTAACAGCGGGCGCTCACTCCTCGGATTTGAACCTGGGACCTTTCGGTCTGCAAGTTCAGCAGCTCAGCGCTTTAACACACTTCACCACTGGGGCATAGATCCTTGTAATAAATGAATGTTGAGCATTTCTCTGCTAAAAATACACTTCTTTCTCTCTCTGTTTCTGTTTTAGGGTCAAATAACTTACTCCAGTTTCTGGAACTCCTCAACCAGGCTGGACTTCTGCCCTGGAGACATCCGTGCAAACACCGTTCCATTCACAAGAATCTGCAGAATGAAAAACAAATGGAGTTTATTTTTCCAAAAATAACCAATTATGATTCCATTTGCAAGAAGGTAGACCAGCAGTGGAACTTCCCCTCCCAAAGACAGACCCCCCCCCCCCAATTTACCTTTGGCAACAAATGGCTGAAGGACCTCTGGAGCACCTGAAAGGTCTTCCCGTTCAAAGCAAAGTGGAAATTGCTGGTGCTGCTGCCATCAATGGTGATGTAGGGACCCTGGAAATCAGGTGGAAAGTCAATGCACACAACAAAGCAAAGAAGTGTTAAAAAGGGAGATGGTATAAGGGTCTGTCCTTGTTCGTCCAGCGCATTCGGAGAGGAAATAAACGAGAGAATTCCAAGAGAGCAATAAAACAAGCCTTTTATTGTTATCACAGTTATGATAAGGCAAACAGCCATAGGCACCCACTTGAATGGGTCCTTACAATGCAAATCGCCATCGCAAAAGCATGTCGCAGCAAACAAAGAATATATACCTTTGGCTTATCTAAAATTGACCAATAGCTGAGGGTCTTCCTCACCTTCCACACCCACTTGGCATAAGGGATACCTGTGACCTCACCTGTTGATTTCAAGCTAACTTTTGGTCTTGGAACTTTCTGGAGAAAGGCACCAGCTCACAGGAAGGGAGGGGCATATGCAAAGGCAAAGCCACACAGGCAAAAGTTTACTATTTTCTGCCTTATGGTCCCTTCAATGGTGCTGCTCAAAAATGTTCCCGGGATAAAAATGGCCCTTGAGTCCCCTCCTTTTGCGAGTCTTGGCATAAAACCAGAGCAGACCTGGGATAAGAGCGACCCTCCAGTCTCTTCTTCCTTTTGATGCAGATGCTGGGCCTGGCATAAAACCAGAGCAGACCTGGTGCCCAAGCTTCTCTTTTGTTCACCCACCAAACAATGACAGAACCACCACTGGGAGCAACGTCCATGTGTGCATTGCATCCCCTACTCCTTGCTCAACCTCTTGTTGATAGTCAGTTCTTTCCACGGAGGAACAAGCCACTAACACTGAGATCTGGCTCAAAGGCTTCTTGTATTCTTCACCCATGAATGCAAATGGCCTAGCCTACTATAATATCCCAACTATTGACATGGCCCTTGGGAGGGATAGTCCAGGGTCTAAGACAGGGGTCCCCAAACTAAGGCCCAGGGGCCGGATGCGGCCCATTGAAGCCATTTATCCGGCCCCCATGGCACAAGGGCAGAAGGGGGTTGGGCTAAATGACCCAAGGGGTCTCTTCTCTTACAACCCTTATTATTATTATTATTATTATTATTATTATTATTATTATTATTATTATTTGAAACACAACAAGATGAGTCCACAGCAGATACTCTTCTGGCTGTGGTATTGGATCACACATCGGACACTTCCCAAGTGTCTAGGGCTGTGTGATGTTTCAGCGAATAATGCGTGCAGGTCCCAGTAAGGTGGCCTTCTGCAGCTGGCAGGTGGGAATTTTGTCAGCGCCGATTTTGTTTAAGTGCAGGCCAAGGTCTTTAGGCACTGCACCCAGTGTGCCAATCACCACTGGGACCACCTTGACTGGCTTGTGCCAGAGTCTTTGTAATTCGATCTTTAAATCCTCATATCATGCCAGCTTTTCCAGTTGTTTCTCCTCAATCTTGCTGTCACCTGGTATTGCAACATCGGCAATCCATACTTCGTTTTTTAACACGATTGTGAGGTCAGGAGTATTGTGTTCCAAAACCCTGTATTATTATTATTATTATTATTATTATTATTATTATTATTATTATTATTATTATCATCATCATCATTGAGGCTAGGTGGCCATCTGTCAGGGATGCTTTGCTTGTGCTTTTGGTGCACAGAGGCAGAAGGGGGTTGGACTAAATGGCCCAAGGGCTCTCTTCCAACCCTCTATATTATTATTATTATTATTATTATTATTATTATTATTATTATTATTAACATTGAGTCTGGGTGGCCATCTGTCAGAGGTGCTTTGCTTGTGCTTTCGGTGCACAAAGGCAGAAGGGCATTGGACTCAATGGCCAAAAGGGTCTCTTCCAACCCTCTTTTTTATTGTTGTTGTTGTTATTATTATTATTGCTTGGTGGCCAACTATAGTCCGGCCCTCCAACGGTCCGAAAGATCGTGAACTGGCCCCCTGTTTAAAAAGTTTGGGGACCCCTGGTCTAAGATGTAGAGCTCAGACCAACCCCTCTGGGGCTGCCCTCCCTCTTAAGGATGTTGTGAACATAATCCCATGTGCTGAAACTGATACTTCACTGTTATCTTGAGACTCAGGGATCAAGCACTCTTTGCCCCTCGTCAGCAAATCTGTATCTGTTTTATCAATTTTATCACTACCTGGTTGCTTGTCACAAGTACAAATATAAGATGAGAGGGCTGGGAAGCAGAGCCTGCTACTATAAGAACACCAAGTCTTCCCTCCACTCCATGCATTCATCCATCCTTCCCACTTAAATGTCTGTGGAGGACTAGAATGTATAGTGCCTTACTTGGTTCTTCTCCTTGCAGGGCTGCATGTCCTCCATCTCCTGCCAAGAAACGGATGCCGGGTGGGGATCTTCAGGGTCACTGGCTTCCACCAGGATCACTCTGTCTCCCGAAGGGATCATGCCGGAGTTCCTGCCCACCGTGATGGCTGTCTCCAGGTTGTCGCCTGCAAAGGAGAAGGAGAAGCCCAGTCTCAAGGGAGTTTCGCTTGACTCACCTGCAAGGACCTCAAGGGACCGATGGGAGCACTGAGTGAATTACAACAGTGGCTCTGCCCATTTCTCAATGCATGGATGGACCATACAAGAAAGAGGCAGAGCAAAAGAGGAGCGGCGGTACCTGTGACCATGACGGTCCGGATGCGGGCCTCCCTGAGCTCCTCCAGGACAGGCCGGGTCTCGTCCTTCAGCCGGTTTTCCATGACCAGGAGGCCCAGGAAGGTCAGGCCGGACTCCATTTCGTTCCTTGGAAGAAGAAGAAAGCAAAAAGTTGGAAGAGACTCCCAAGGTCATCCAGTCTGACCCCCTTCTGCCAGGTAGGAGCACACAATCACAGCACTCCTGGCAGAAGGCCATCCAGCCTCTGTTCCAAAAGCTCCAGAAAACTCCCTGGCAGTCAATATCCCACTAGAGTTGGAAGGGCCCTAGAAGCCATCTAATCCAACCCCTTCCTGACACAACTAGATCACTCCCCAAAGATGCCCATCCAGCCTGTGCTATTTTAAGTCATTGGAAGCCACCTCAGATCCCATGGGAGGTGACAGGCAGGGTATACATTGAATCATATTAAAATAATTATCTGTGTTATGCCAAGGAGTAATCCCTAAAGTAGGCTCAGCACCTTGGACAAGCCCTTAAAGTTCAGACCAGAACCAGCAGAGAGGATTCAAACCTGGCACATCATCAATGTTGAGCCATACATCTGACCAGGTTTCCTTGGTTTTGGTTTCTCTTGCTGGTTTTTAATGGATACCTGGTTGCAAGGGGCTATTGGTAGCTAATGCCAGGCCTTACCTGTCCAGGTCCCTGAGGCTGTCCGCTGCGTCCAGAGAGAGCTCTTTGTGGGCCAAGGCAATGACCCGGAAGCCCTGGGCCGTGAAGGACTTCAGCTCCGCTTGGAAGGAGGGGGGCACTGGAGGGGAAGATGGGGAAGGAGGCACTGAGTCTCAGGGGCAGATGGGTCTTGCAGTCAGAGGAAGAACTGTCCCCAAAGCAAGGTGTGGTTAATATCATCTGTGGACCCACAGATGCTTCTGGACCAGCACAGGTCACCCATTGTAGCATCCCCACTGGGGCATCTGGCACCATTGATGACCCCACTTTGGTGCTGAAAGGAGGCCATAGGCAAGTCAGGAAACCCAAGAGAGAGAATTTCCTTGCACCAGCATTTGCTGGCGGAGGATAAGGCATGTCTTAGAGTGAACCAAAACATTTCATTAAAAGCATTGAGTGGATGCTACACCTGCAAAATGTGGAATATAATAATGCACATTATTCAGCACCAGCTCGGCTGGGCCAGAGATATCTTCACCAGGGCTTTTATGCAGGAGATGTTTGGGCACTTAGGTTTATACCAGTGGCGACCTTGTCTGGATCCCAGAGTCAGAATATCTGAGATCAGAGTATTTGAGACTTTGGCCAGGAACACCTTCAGGGCCGGCTTCACTTCCTACCGGTCTTTGGTTCGCAGAATCCGGCCACGGTCTCGGGGGCTCCCTTCATGTAGAGTCCGTGGGTGTCCTTGCCCAGCTCTTTGGTGACGACCGACATCCGCAGCAGAGACGAGGAGAAGGGGAACTGGTGCAGGATGGACATCCCTTCCGACGGGGCCTGGACGGGGGGAGAAGCAGGCGGTGAGGGCATGGCCCTGCACTGTAGCCTTTTCTTAAATGTTCTTCAAAGGGGGAAACTGAGGCGTTACCTTGGAAGCCTTGGGTCCTGGTTTAACCACGGAGCATGTCTTTGGCGCACCACTCTCTGGGTCCCCTGAACCGGATTCTTCCATCTCCTGCAGGAGTGGGTTTGGAGACACAATGTGAGTGGAAGGATGTCCAGGTAACAATGACATATCAGGGGATTCTGGAGAGCCCAAGGCGTTGTGGGTAAAGATAGTACAGAAGGAGCAGATCCCAACAGACCTGGGTGCAGAACTCAGTTCCTGGGAGGGCTGTTCCTTTGGCTTCAGAAGGGAAGGGTCACATCCCTGGCCTTGAGTGTTTGAGGCCAAGGCCTGAGCACAGATTAGCAGAAGATGGATGTGGCCCTCATTTGTGATTTCAGTCACTCTTGCATCAACTATGTTCACCAAGGGTGCATCTTAATTGTGGAGTCTATGCAATTTGAAGTCGCTTCAACTGCCAGGGCTCAATGGGGCAGGGCTCAACTGCCAGGGCTCAATGCCAGGGCAGTGGCGCAGGCTGGTTAGCAGCCAGCTGCAATAAATCACTCTGACCAAGAGGTCATGAGTTCGAGGCCAGCCCATGTCAGCGTGAGCAATCAACAATTAAAAATAAAATATAGCCCCTGCTCATTGCTGGCCTAAGCAATCCAAGAGATAGTTGCATCTATCAAGTAGGAAATTTATGTACTACTTATATGTGGGGAGGCTAATTTACAATACCATAAAAATCATCCAGTTGCTGTTGCAGTGGATGATGAAGCAGCTGTTCCCGCTGTGGCCGGAATCAAGCATACCCTCAGGAAGCTGGAGAAGGTTTAAAAATTGCTTCTGCGTCTGTCCCTGTTCTATGTTATATGGCATTGAATGTTTGCCTTATTTGTGTACAATGTGATCCGCCCTGAATTCCCTTTGGGGTGAGAAGGGCGGAATATAAATACTGTAAATTAATTAATTAATTAATTAATAAAATGCTATGCGTTCTTGAAAATTCTAGTTTTGTAAGATCTTCAGTCTTCTCTGCCAAAGAGGGCTGGTGCTTCACCAAACTACAAACCCCATGATTCCATAGAATTGAGCCGTGGGTATTGAAGGGGATCCAACCAATGGCGTTTATTCTACAATACAGATGCAATCCAACCTGACTCATGAAGAACTGCATAGAGACATAAATGCCACCCACACTGCAGAATTATAGCAGTTTGACATCACTTTAAGTGCCATGGAATCATGGGATTTATAATTTGGTATGGCACTTGCACTCTTTAGCAGAGAAGATCTTGCAAAACTACAACCTCCTGTAAGCCATGGCAGTTAAAAGTGGTCTCAACCCGCATTAACTCTACAGGGTAGATGTACCCCTATATACTTAAAACCGTGTTCTTAAAACAGTCAGCTGGATATAAACCTTTATGTGAGGTGACTTGGCAGGTTGTTTTTATTTTCACTTTGACAGGGCTTCTCAGAAATGCCGGCATGAAAGGCCTCTGAGGAAGATAGCCATCCCTGGATAACAAGAGAGGTCCCTTTATGGAGAGGCAGATAGAAGGGAGTGACCAGAAGAAGGGAGGAGTGAAAGGAGAGGGATATAAAAGGAGGCTCACCCATCCGGTGCCTTCAAACATCTTGAGGTCCATGGGGTCCCCCTGAATCCTCCCCTCCAGGAAGAGGAGCGAGTGGCAGGTGGCCATGGCTTGGCACAGGGGTCCCCAGGGCAGAGGGCCCGAGGAGAAGCTGTGCAAGGGGAGGAAGCTGAGAGACAAGACAACAGTGGTCAGCACCAGGTCAAGGCATCAGGAGATCCTTCTCCAAAAGAATTTGGCAACATGGTACAAGTAGAAACATAATAATAATAATAACAATAATAATTCCAACATTTTTCTTCCATGCACCTCAAGACACCATCCAAGCCCTCTCAATGGATGGCCATCCAGGCTCTGCTTTAAAACCTCATCAAAAGGAGACTCCTCTGCTCTTGGAGGCAGCAGCGGATTCCACTGTCAAACAGCTCTTAACGTCAGAATGTTCCTCCTAATATACGAGTGTAACTTTTCCTGCAACTTGAATCCATTGCATTGCCTTCTCCTCGTCAACGTGACATCCTTTTAAATATTTTGATATGGCTCCTCTATTCCTTTGTAGCCTTCTCTTCTCCAAGCTAAACATCCCCAGCTTACTAAGCCACTTCTCATGATAATCCATGGCTCTCAGGCCTTTGGCCATTTTGGTGGCCCTTCTCTGGATTCTTTCCATCCTCTCCATCGCCTTCTTCTATGGTTTTGCCCAGAAGAGAACACAGGGTCATTCCAGTGGTCCCTGCCCAGAGCAGAAGAATACAGCGGGACCATAACTTCACTAAGACACTAGACTGTTGACGTAGTCTAGAATTGCATTGGCTTTTTAGCTGCTGCATCACACTATTGCCTCATCTCTGTTTGTGTTTCTCAGAGGAGACCACCCCAAAGACCATGGCTCCCTTGGCCTTGGATGAACTATTGGTTTTTTAAAAAAATATTAGGCAGCAGTCTCTCCTAAGGCTTAAATAAATCTGCCTTCCAGCAGTTAGCAACCACAGCTTCTTAATCTGTTCTCACAAAACAGGTGAACAAGAGTTTCTTGTCTAAAATTGTTGGCCGGTCTCCATTTCATCTATTTTTGGTTCAAGGGGCAAATCTGACTCCTTCACCCTTTGCCTTCTGAATTCTTTGTAGCTCTTGTTTGATTTCAGATTGCAAGAGAAGAGACTAAATAAATCAGCTAGTCTCACAGATAACACCAAACCGGCTTTCAAAGAATCATAGAGTTGAAGGGGACCCCAAGGACCATCCAGTCCAACCTTCTTCAGCCATGAAGGAAAACACAACTCCAGAAAGAGGCCCCTTCAGCTCCTATTTGATGGTCTCCAAAGATGAGTCTACCACCTTCTATCCCAATTTCTCCAGTCCTCATTTTGCTTCTTAAATCATTCACAGATAGACCGGAGAAGATGAGCCTTCAAACCAGGCATGGGCAAAGTTCATCCCTCCAGGTGCTTTGGACTTCAACTTCCACAATTCCTGACAGCCTAATGGTTGTTAGGAATTGTGGGAGCTGAAGTCCAAAACACCTGGAGAGCCAATGTTTGCCCATGCCTGATTTAACCAGTTAAGCAACTGCCAGAAAAGAGAACCAAGGTCAGTTGCAGACATCAGTTGACACACAAAGGGATGAGGGCTCTCCAAACGCAGGGTCAGCATCTCATCAAGTTTGAGGAGGAAAAGTCAAAGACAAAGTCATTTCATTTCATTTACAGTATTTATATTCCACCCTTCTCACCCCAAAGGGGAGTCAGGGCGGATTACAATGAACATATATATGGCAAACATTCAATGCCATCAGACAAACAACATACAGTATAGACACACACAGAGGCAATTTAACATTTCCAGCTTCATGAGGGTATGCTTGATTCCAGCCACAGTTAAACTAGCCTCCCGTATAAAGCATACCTAAATTTCCTAGTTGACAGATGCAACTGTCTTTCGGGCTTCTTAGGTAAACAGCCAGCCAGGCTATTTAGTGGTCAGGGGCTTAACCCGACCCAGGCTTCAAACTCTTGATCTCCTGGTCAGTAGTGATTTATTGCAGCTGGTTACTAACCAGCTGCGCCACAGCCCAAAGTCCAACAATGGACCAAAATCAGAATATTTTGAGAAATGCCACGGTTGAAATGCACAGTCCCTATTGAAGCTGGCACTAAGGACGGGGCCTTTTGCCCACCTAGCCTCATTGCCCATGCAGCTGGAGGTTCTGTCTACCTGGCCAGTCTTCTCCTGCATTTTGGAGTGCCAATGTTGCCAGGAACAATGTTGGGGGCACCGGGGTTCCAGACTCTCCTGCAGAATGCCTCTCCTTTGCATGAACTCAGTCCTCACCCATTCCACCCCCTCAAGGGTCCTGACCCCTCCCAAACCCCCCATTCCCAAAAGGTCACAAACAAGTCTAATCCTTTGCAAACCTGAATGCATCAGGAATAGAGAGTGCCTTTAGCCCCATGTCTTACCTTGCGTCCTGGCAAGGGGCGACGCCAAAGAGATTCAGCCCATCCTCAGTCAAGGTGCCAGTCTGGATTTGGAGGAGAGACAGATAATGGAGTCAGAAGGGCCTGATCCTGGGTCCGTTCAGCAAAATAGGTCATGCACAGACCTCTTAAAAGCAAAGGGATCTTTGGGGTGTGACTCCAGGAAAGATGGGGAGGTCGGGGGGCCGGCATTGGGAGGAAATGGGTCTCTTTGTGGGGGGCAGAGTTGCCTTCCCCAGAAGCCAGAACTGCTGAGCATAGTCTATCATGAGAAAGACTAGGAAAGACAGGTCAGATGAAGAGCAGGAGGAGAAGAAGACTGTGCTCAAGGGACTCAGGTGAAGAAGCCATGGACACTGTCTTGACTTGCAAGACCTGAGAACAATGGGGCATGGAGGTCCATAGGATACCCCTAAGTCCCAATCAACTTGAAGACAGCTAACAACAACAACAAATCCCATAAATGTCTACAAATATCTCAGGGTGAGCCTGGAAAGGCCCTTGTTATCCTCCCTCTGTGGCAGATGGGGTGGGGGGCTGAGATGGAGAAAGGGTGGTCTTCCCAAATGATCTGAACCAAGGCCTCCTCAGCCCAAGACACAGCGAGGAGTCACTTGAGCACTCTCTTCTCCCCTGGGTTGTTGAAGGCAAGCCTTTCTTCATCCCATCAACTGTATCCCTTCCCTTCGTTGCACCTTGTCGAAGCAGACCAGGTTGAGCTGCCCACAGATGTTGATCCTTTGAGGGCTGATGCAGAAGATCTTCCTCTTCTTCAACCTCCGCTGGGCGTAGACGATGCTGGTGGTCAAGGCGGCCGGGAGGGCTGGAGTGACGATTCCACTGAAGAGGAGCACCGACATCAGTGCTGTCTCTGTTGCAGGTCTCTGGGAAATATATCATCATCATCACCATCATCATCATCATCATCATCATCATCATCATCACCGCCATCATCAGGGCTCTACAGGCTAATGGTTCCTCTTCTGCGAACATCAGAAGAGCAGCAAGACCAAGAACAAGTCACAGAAATAAAGATATAGATCCACCTAGAAGAAAGGTGTTCTTACCATGCAATAAGAAAACCATGGACTGTATAGGGAAGCTGATGAAGAAACAGAACTTATAAATCTACAGACCCACCAAGAGAAGGCAGAGAAGGGTGAGGACTTTGTAAAACTACAGCTTCCAGGATTCCATAGCATTGAGTGGCAGCACTTTAAGTAGTGTCATGCTGCATTCATTCTACAATGTCGATGCAGGTAACAAAGGACATCAAGAATCCTCAAATCACCCACAGCTTTGCAGCTTCAAGCTGAGCTCTGTCCAACCATCATCCGCATCCCTTCGGCCATATTGGAGGCATCTACCAGGGATCTCACTGATAGACTTGTGGCGTCATCACAAATCCGTTGTTGAAACCCACCTTGTTCTTTACATACACACAAACGGAATAGATCATCATCAGGAGGCCAAGAACGATCAGGCAGGCAATGAAGATGAAGGCCTCTTTGTAGAGTCTGAAGTTGAGGGGCTTCGGGTAGAGGATGGACCGCACCAGGTCCCCTTTGGCCGTGTTGAAACCTGTGGGAGAACCATCAATGGATGAGATCACTTCTCAGGGGGATCAAGGGTGCAAGTAGCTCTCTTTGGGGAGAAACACGGGTATGGATCTCTCCTGCTAGACTGGGATTTCCCAAAGCAGAGCAAGAAGGAAGGGACATTCCATTTCTTGAGCACCAGCAGGACCTCTTGACTCCAACTAGGCCAGATTCTGATGGTTGACAATCAGTTTTTAGGTGTCTCAAACAATGTCAATGTGAGGACTGAAAACATTGGAGCAGCTCATTCTAGGCTCCTTTCCCTCCTGGAAACTCTGCTGGCAGGAAGCCAATGCTTGTGAACCCGCATCAGTCCAGGGAGCCCAACTTTAAGGGAGAGAAGGTGGCTTCCCTTGGCCAAGGTTTGCTTGCCCTGAGCTATCAAGGAACATGCCTTCAGAAGTGGAGAGGGGCCCATATTCTGGAGGGGCTGATTCCAATCCAAAATGGTCATTAGCACCTGGATTTTCTCTCACCCCACTTTAAAGTTTACCTGATAGATATTATTAGGACCATAAGGATCTGGGAAGAAAACATCATCCAGCTGTTGTGACTTTGTCCCCAGTTTGTTCAAGTGTTGGGACTTGCCCAGAAGGGAAGTAAAGGAGAGAATTCCAGGAGAGCAATAAAACAAGCCTTTGATTATTATCACAGCTGATGATAAGGCAAAACAGCCGTAGGTACCCACATTGTGTGGGTCCGTACCATGCAAATGGCCGTTGCAACATGTGTGTAGCAAACAAAGAACTTTATATCTTGGCTTATCTAGAATTGACCAATGGCTGAGGATCTTCCCCACCTTCCCCACCTACTTGGCACAAGTGAGACCAATGACCTAACTTGTTTACTCTGAGCTTTCTTCTCTCTCTGGAACTTCCTGAAGGCAGGCACCAGCCCACAGGAAGGGAGGGGCGCAGGCCCTGTGTTGCACATACTACTTTGGTTCATACAAAGTGCTTATATTGTCTATATAAAGGCTATATGATATATGTAGAGACAAAGCTAAGTTAGGCAAAAGTTTACTATTTTCTGGCTTATGGTCCCTACACAAGGACAACAGATGCCTTTCAGTTTGCACAGTCCAAGATGAGGACAGGATCCCCGTGTGCAATGACTTAGGCAGTTCTCCAGCAGGACCTACTCCACACCTCTGCCTGGTTACTCATAATTGGCCCACGTTTACTTCAAATGGTGGAATGACACCCCTCACCTGTCTGCAACACGATGGCTCTGACCGGCTCTTTGCCGCTGGGCCTGGTCTGGATGACCTCTGTGCCGCAGAAGAGGACGTGGCGCCGGTGGTCCTCCAGGCTGTGCTTCTTCCAGGGCTGGACGTTGTCCGCTTGGGGCAAAGGGGTCTTGGTCACCGGGACACTCTCACCTGCAAAGGAAGCCCATACACACACCATGGGTTAGTCCACCTGGGATGGGGCAATCCAACCAGCATATTGAGGTGTGGGGGTTGGTGTGGTGTCATGCCATCATGGCATCATAGTGTCATAGCATTGTAGCATTTTAAAGGTCAGGGCTCTGTAGAGTAAAACAGGACAGGTTCCTTCCCAGGGAAATGCCAAAATGGAGACACAAAGGAAGGAAAGGAGGCAGAGGGAAGGGCATGCAGGAGGAAAACATCTAAGAACATGTGTTCTTAGATATGGAACGGCTTGTGTCAAATGTGGCTATTTCATGCTATGGATGCTTCCAGATAGAGGGCTCATCTTGCTGCTGTCCATAAAATGTCACTTCTTCCTTTTGGGGCAATAATTTTGGGGCAAAGGCAGAACAGGATCTTGGAAAGCACAGGCTGGGAACCAAAGGAAGACAGTGATCCTCAGTAGGACCATAGGAGGAGAGCAAAGAAAGCCCCCCTGCAATAGCACCTTGCACTCAAGCCTCACACCTTCCTCCCCTTCAACCTTCCCTCTGCCATCATCTTCTGCAAGGAAGCCCAGTCTCTTCCAATTCTATTATTCTATGGATCTATGGAAGGCATCTCAGGAACAGCTCCTCAAAGCAGTCATCCAAAGGACCTTGATGGCAGATGCAGCACCTGTTTGGAAAGAGGCGCAAGGGGAGAGGCGAAGGACAAAGAGCATGATTGCACACCTGTGAGCATGCCTTCGTTGACCACGCAGCTTCCGTCCAGGAGGATGGCATCGCAGGGCAAGGAGAGCTTCTGCCCTTCTAAGAGGAGGACGTCTCCCGGGACCAAGTGGCAGGACTCCATCTGGTGCCCACCTGCGGAAAGACAAAAACCAGGAATAGCTTGTTGTTAAGGCTTCATGGAGGCCTTTTGGTGATCTTCCATGAGGAGTCACCATCTACCATTGCTCTTAGACCCCTGCGTGTGCCTTGGCCACTCTAAGAGACGGACACACTGATGCATCTAAAAATTGTGTCCTAGCCTTGACTGTCTTCTTATGATTTGGAGGCATCAGGCTCTGCTTCCAGCAAGTCTGGTGCTTGACCTGCTCCCAGAAGGAGTCAGGAGCAGAGAAGGACCTCCAGAAGATCTCCTCCATGGGCTTCTGCAGACTTTGAGTTGACATGACTGCCTTCAGAGTGGCAGAGAACAGGCAGGAGAAGAGGGCAGAGCTGAGCAAGGTGGCTCCACACCTACCTTCATGTTTGGTCCAGGCGGTGACACGGACCTTGTTGTGCTCCTCTACCAGGTTGTGAAGTTTGACGGATTGCTGGGAGGAAGAAAAGGGAACGGGTGAAGCACCTGAACAGGGACCGAATCGTGCGCCTTTGTGATTTTTGCAAGCCGGTGGGCAACAGAATATCACATTAAGGATCCCCACTTTGCAAGGAAAATGCTCATACCATTCTTTGCTTGGTGCTCGCTTCCTTGTGCAAAGTCACTTGGCCATTATCTTTCCAAACAGCAACGTATAGAGTTGGAAGGGGTCCCTTAAGGGCAAGAAGTCCACCCCTCCCTCAACCCTGGTTTTACTATTCACTTCAACATTGCCATGCAACCCTCTTAGGAGACCAATTGGTTGTGCTATTTGCAAAGGTAATCTAGGAGGCCCAAAACACTGGCATTCCTGCTGGCCATTGAACAATTCAGTTTGCAATTTTGAGCTAATAGCTGGTTGTTAATGCAGTTGAAATGTGTGGGATTACCCCTGAGCATGTGGAGAGTGCAGTTAATTGGCCTCTAAAGGGCTTGCATTTTCCCCCTGCTTGGATTATAGGTTGGGATGAAAGTCTTCAATGGTCTCATTCTAGTCCACAAGAACAAAACTCTGAAGCGTTGTCTACAAAACAAAATCAGAAGAGTTTTGTGCACATTAGGATCAGGTTTTTTTTCCTTTTTGGGACTTGTTTTTGAGGTCTTTTAAAAATTTTGCATCTGGGTTCTGAATGATTTTGCACGAAAAACCCTCTCTGTTATATTTTGCAAAATCTGTTTGTGCAAGAATCTCATATATCCCACAAGAGTCTTTTTGTTTTTCAATAGAAAACCAGAATTAACACAGCTTGGCACCATTTTAATCCTGGGAGTTGTAGTTTGGTGAGGCCCCAGCACTCCGTTACAGAGAAGGCTAACGACCTTGCAAATCTACAATTCCTGGGATTCTATCACATTGAGCTACAGCACTTGAAGTGGTGCCAAACTGTGTTAATTCTGCAGGGCAGGATGTCCTTTCTCACGGAGGATGAGAATATGGGTGATTCCTCAAAATACATAGAACATCTTCCTTACCTGCCGAAGGTCATAGACAGTGATCCCGATGGAGATGATGGAGAGGACAACGAGGAACGAGGCAAACTCATAGTACTCCAAGGAGATCCAGAGGGTCAGGGAGAAGGTTTGGAAGACATAGAATGGGTTCAGGATCTGACAAAGAGAAGACAGAGCCCAAGGCGTCAGTGTGGGGCAACCGGACACTCCTAGGGAACCAATGGGAGGCACCAGCAGGGTTTATTAAGTTGCAAAAACATTTTCAATGAATATCGAGTCTCAACCAATTCAACCTAGTTTGTGGAAGCCACAAAAACAAAGTTTCTGGAATAGAACAACTACTTTCAAAGTAAGTAAAGGTTTTTTCCTGACATTAAGTCCAGTTATGTCTGACTCTGAGGGTTGGTGCTCATCTCCATTTCTAGGTTGAAGAGCCGGCGTTGTCCGTAGACACCTCCAAGGTCATGTGGTCACTGACATGACTGCACGGAGCACCGTTACCTTCCCGCTGGAGCGATACCTATTGATCTACTCACATTTGCATGTTTTCGAACTGCTAGGTTGGCAGAAGTTGTGGCTAACAGCGGGAGCTCACTCCGCTCCCTGGATTTGAAACTGTGACCTTTCAGTCCGCAAGTTCAGCAGCTCAGCGTTTTAAAACACTGCACTAACATGGGACTCCAAAGTAAGTACTGCACAATTAAACAGGAAATAACACTTTCAGACCAGGAACAGAATTTGTTTCTAATTTTGTTACATCGTGTTATGAGCCAGAGCATGGCGTTCAAACTCAACTTGGTCTCATTTTGTGAGCATGACTCCATTACAACCTGCAAAGGCGGCTCCAAGGAGCCTGGAAACCTTTTGGAGGAGCAGCCAGAAGAGGCTGGAATGGCAATCCTCAGTTACCTCTTTGAAAAGCAGTTTCCAGATGGGCTGGATTTCGATCTCGATGGCATTGGGTCCACACACCAACTTCCTAAGAAAGAGAGAAGGACGGAAGAGAAGCTGTGACTCTCCTTGGAAAAGGGACAACAGAACAGGAATGGACCTCATGATTCCTCACAACAAGCAAGGGTTTTCTTTGGAAGTGAGATGGTGATCTAACTGTTGCAGCTTTAGAAGGTCACTAAGCCAGTTCAGAAAATGGTGTCAGGATGTGTCCATACCAACGACAGTGAGCTGCCTTGTCCACCCCATGCCAATACGTTGGAAAAGGGAGGAAAGCTCTGGCCTCTGATAAGAACTATCTGGAAATGTAGTATGTTCTGAGAGAATGGAATGTAGCCGTTAGGAATAGACAGTGGGAGGGGTCATGGGTCACCTAGATGATATACACCCCATTTGGATGGAACTAGTCAGAACTCTCTTTCTATAGCCTGTGGAAAGAAGGAAAATAAAGCTGTTTCCAAGGACTTGCCTTTATTCCAAGAACTTCCAGGGTCTGACACAATTTTCCCTTCCCTGCCTCGGAATTGACCAGGGCTTCAGGCTACAGAATTCATGGCCCAATCATAGAATCACAGACTTGTAAGGTTGGAAGGGGCATCTAAGGGTCATCTAGTCCAACGCTCTCCTGCCAGGCAGGAAGACACAAGCAAAGCACTCCTGACAGAAACTTCCTTGTATAATCTCCTCGGGAGCACATCTTTCATCCCATTCCTAGCCAGTAACCCAGGACAAGATAACATTTCAAGCTCTTCAGCACCAACATCACATTTTGTGGGGCTACATCAATATCCTTTGGGCCATGATGTTTGCCCGAAGTTTTCTACTAACTTGGTGCTCATGGTGATATTTGATTGAGGAGTTACACAATTTCAGCCATATCCCAACCACCAGCTAAGCAGAAGTAGGTTAAAAAGAAAGCCAAGAGGGAGATGTAGTTTTCCAAGGCCTTGAGCCTTCTCCTCCAAAGAGGGCTGGTGTCTCCCCAAACTACAGTTCCCAGGATCCTATAGCATGGAGCCATGGCACTAAAAGTGGGGTCAGACTGCATTCATTCTACAGTGCAGATGCACCCAATGACTGGTCACACCTGAGTTCTCTCTGCCTCCGGGTCAGCCCGTCTCCAAATTTCTGGTGTATCTGATAGCACGTGTTGCTGTCCTCAAGCGACCTGGAAAAAGGGGAGAAAGAAAGGGCACAGAGAGAAGTCAGGTAATTTTTCAAATATTTTATTTATTTTTGTGCTTAGTTAGCCTTGAACTCACCCAACTCTGACAAAGGCCTTTCCGGGAACATCCCAGATGTAGCGGAGTTTTTGCACCTGGATGTACCTCACCTGCAAGACACATTGAAAAGGCATTAGGAACACGTAATGGTGTATCTACATTGCCAAATTAATGCAGTTTGACACCACGGCCAGTGCTACCCTCAGGTATGCCTTGACAGCAATCCTTTATGGAAGCTGCTTTCTGGGGACTCATCTAAGCCATATCGACACCACTAAATGCTGTGGCTCAATACAATAAAACCCTGGGGGTTGTAGTTTCATAACGTCTTGAGTCTTTTTTTTGCCAAAGAGGGATGTGATTTCAGCTTCTGCAAGAAGCTCGGATTCTGGGCCCAGCTTCCAAAGGACCAGATAAATCATAAATGGGCTGAAGGCAAAATCAGAGGTTTTATTATCAATGGCCAGAGAGGATGTCAGCGGAGAAAGTCCTCCAAAGACCTGACATAGCAGAATTGTGAATACAGAGTGTATTTATGACATTCGACATCTATCCAAGTCTACCACACTAGTTCTTGATTGGTCCAGAAAGTGTCTGGCTAGGGTCCATTCCATGGTTGATCCAGGATTTCCTACAATGTCATTGTTGATTGTTGTGATGGGAAACTTTATTAAACTATCATTCGATTATTTGAAGAATTTGCCTGTTTATTGACCCGCCCACAAGAAGGGTGCAAACAGAAAAGAATGTGGCAGAACAATTGACACTACATAACAGGATTTTTGTTCCTGGGTTATAAATGTCATTTCCTAATTGGTTCTATCATAAATACATGGAAAAAGTTTATCAAACTGCTAAAACTTTGTTTCTTCGGGAGAGACATTCTGCAGCACTTTCTTCTCTAGTTTTTCAACGAATATATTTCATAGAGTCTTAACCAATTCAACCTAGTTTGTGGCAGCCACTAATTGAGTTTCTGGAGTAGAACAACTACTTTCAAACTAAATACCGCACAATTAAACATGAAATGACACTTTCAAACCAGGAACAGATTTTTTCCCCAGATTTTGTAACATAGTGTGATAGGCTTAATATCCTAGTTACCGTTGATACAATGGTGTTAGTCCAGATAAACAAAGGGTGCTTAAGTAAATAGCCATCTCAATGGGTGCCACAAAGATGGGTCTAGTTTTGGAGAGGAAACATTCCCGCAGACAACCCAGATCATATCAGGTGAAACAGGAAAAAGGGCCCGGGGTGCTGACGCAAGTCCATTGTGTACTCCCTTTGGGTCTCCACGTTCATTGTGAAAGGATTACGATAATTTGAGGAATTGTTTCTGGAGTCTAGGTATGTTGGGCAACAATCCAAGGCAGTTCATGAGAGGTGATTACAAGGCAAAATGGAAAAGGCATGGCAGGTGTGCTGTATGTCCCCATGGAGCTGTGCCTCATAATTCATAATTTTGGGATCTAATTTCTCAATAATGAAACTAGAACTCCCAGATTTCCATAGCATTGATGCAAGAAGTGTTTGGGTTGTGTTTTCTTTTGTGGGCAAAAGGAGCTGGACTGGATGGCCTTAGGGGTCCCTTCCAGCTCTAGGA
The DNA here is from genome assembly GCF_035594765.1 of Anolis carolinensis. Classification (NCBI taxonomy): domain Eukaryota; kingdom Metazoa; phylum Chordata; class Lepidosauria; order Squamata; family Anolidae; genus Anolis; species Anolis carolinensis. Next base: position 287,629,723 of record NC_085843.1, on the reverse strand, counting down.
TTCTATCGTTCCATGTTCACAGATCAACCAGCCAAAGTCATGGCTACATACAGAGCCAGATCCTGAGAGAGATCAATTTAAACAACCAAATGAATACATTCTGTGTTGGTCACATTGGCATCAGATATGGATCACCATGAATGCATTAGGTATTGCTCATGCACACTTTGAGTAACTCTTCTATACAATACTGAGGGTTGGAATGATCTTTCTCTATCTTGACCAGGGTTGTGAGGAGCTTGGGCTGAAGGTGGGGCTGGGCTTGGTAGTCCTTTGGGTCAAAGATACTGTCAGTTACCTTTGCCTTCCTGATCACATTCAGGGCTCATTCTAGCTTCGTGTTTCTCTTGGGAGGAGATACGATAGGGCTGATAGCTCAACCTCACCCTACATCAGAAATTTGCATGGATATTGAAAGCCATGACTGATAGGGGCCGGGCTGTGGCACAGCTGGCTAGTAAACAGCTGCAATAAATCACTACTGACCGAGAGGTCATGAGTTCGAAGCCCAGGTTGGGTTAAGCCCCCGACCATTAAATAGCCTGGCTTGCTGTTGACCTATGCAGCCCCGAAAGACAGTTGCATCTGTCAAGTAGGGAAATTTAGGTACGCTTTATGTGGGAGACTAATTTAACTAATTTACAACATCACAAAACTGCCAGCAAAACACGAGGAAAGGAATGAGAAAGTACAGCCACTAGTGGACAGTGAAGCAACAGCTCCCCCTGTGGCCAAAATCGTGAAGCTGGAAAAAATGTTAAATGCCTCTGTGTCTGTCTATATATGTTGTTTGTCTGTTGGCATTGAATGTTTGCCATATATGTGTTCATTGTAATCCGCCCTGAGTCCCCTTCGGGGTGAGAAAGAAGGGCGGAATATAAATACTGTAAATAAATAAATAAATAGCAAATCCGAATGTATGGTAACACGTCTGATCCAAGAAGATCTTAAGAGCTGCACTGGAGGACCAAGAAAGTGCCTAGAGATGCAGGGATTGTCCTGCATTCAAGCACTTTCAGGGGCAGGAGCCCTTGAATGAGGAGTAGAAATGAACTATAATGTTTGCCACATCTTGAGCTCATTATCTGGTTTAACTCTTTGATTGCAAGAAATACTTACTTTGCCTCCAGGCCGGGTGATGGCTCTGTGGATGACAGATTCCTGGTCTTCGCCGAAGAGCTGCTCCGGTTTCTCACTGTCCAGAAGATGTTGCAGATCGAGGGAGATCACCTTCTTCCTCTTGTATCTCCGGAATTCATCCTCAGGAGAGAAAGGCAGAAAGAAGGGGTGAGCTATCTTGGAGGGAAGCTATTGGAGAACATCAAACTCTTGCTAGAGCAGGAATGATATAGCTCTAGAAGCAAGAGTCATGCATGTAACCTCCAGGGAAACTGGACACATTTCTAATACCACACAATGGATGAGAACCCTCCTTAATGGGCTTGGGCTGTGGCGCAGGCTGGAGAGCAACTGCAATTAATCACTGCAATGAATCACTCTGACCAGGAGGTCATGAGTTCGAGGCCCGCTCGGAGCCTATGCTTGTTTGTCCTTGTTCTATGTTAAAAGGCATTGAATGTTTGCCTATATGTGTAATGTGATCCGCCCTGAGTCCCCTTCGGAGACTAATGGAGGTAGACACAAACATGGAGGAGAACCCACCTGAGCTATTGTTAGTGTTTTTGTTGTTATAGTGTGAAATGTTAAATCAATTGTTGCTGTTGGATTGCGTCTATGTGTTCCGGCAAGCTTTCCAGCAGCACATGAGTTAATTACATGCCAGCCCTGATTGATTGCCTGCAGGGCCAATGGGTCAAGACTTCTGTTTCAACTGCATGGACAGAACATTCGTCATGAACTGTGGAATGTTGGGAGGTGCCTGCTAGCACTGATAGCAGACGGCTTGGTGAGAGGACTCGCCATGCTTTGCCCTTGCCGAGGATCATGTGTCCTGATAGTGATGGTGTTTAGAGTTGTATATAGTCTGTAAATAAAAGTTTAGAACTGCTGGGATCAGCAGATAATTTACGACTGAGGTGTCGTTTGTTGGTGCCACTTTCGCCAATGCTTAAGTGGTCTGACTGGTGAGAAGAAGGTGTGACTCATCAATAAATCAGGGTGACGAATTAACCCTTGACAGCTATAACATACATGGATGCAAATGCATACTAGTGGCAAGTCCACTTACTGTTGCCCTTAACAATACAATATCGGCCTCCTCCAGGTCGCAGGGAACACAGTTGGCCCAGACGTCCCAGTTCGGCTTCCAGTAGAAGAAGAGCAGAAGGGCTCCGCAGGAGAAGAGGTAGCCGGCAATGCAAAGGGCCCTCCGGAAGGCCTGGGTCCTGTAGCCAAATATTTCCTAAATGGGATTAAAGATCAATGCTCAATCATTCATCGGAAGGGAACCTAAAAGCCCTCTTCTCTTCTGCTGTGTAGGAAAGTGCAATCCAAGCCCTCCCGACAGATGACCCTTCAGCCTTTGCTTCAAAGCCTCCAGAGAAGAAAGAAGACTCCTCAAGGATCCGAATAAAGCACAAGAGAGTGAGACCATGACTGTCCTTGATCCAGACGCTATATTAGCTTTATAAGCTGCTGCATCACACTCTTGGCTCATGTTCAGCTTGTGGTCTCCCAAGACTCCTAGATCCCTTTCATATGGAATGTTTCCAAGCCAGCTGTCATCCAGCCCATCTCTGTGCCTTTCCTTTTTATTGTCAGAATAAATCACCATACATTTCTCTCTGTTAGTTAGCGAATTTTGTTAGTTTTGGCCCAACTTTCTAACCTGTGAAAGCCATTTTGGATTCTGATCCTGTTCTCCGGGGTGTTTCCTGCTCCTCCTAATTTGGATATTCATTAGATCTCCATCTAAGATGCCTTTGCTCTGTTTTCAGGGACATTGTGGTCTGAAATATTATTATTACTATTCTTTGTTTAATGTCACTATTCTTTACGAGCTGAGTCGTGGTCCTAGGCATTCAGAAAAGATCTATTCTGGAAATGAATCCTGAAAATGAATTGCGTGGTCTCGAAAGCAGGCATGGGCAAACTTGTTAGCGAGTATAGCGGAATCCAGCAGCGTCCAGTTAACACCATATGCAAAAGACTCACACCAGGCAGAGGAATTGAAAGAACAAATGAACTTTACTCTTGCTTGTTGAGTTGAAATATAAAACAGTTCTGCAATCGTACAATGTCCATGTAGTTGCACAAGATCAATAACATCAGCATTCTATTTACAGCATAGCATATTCAAACTGCTACTTGACCGTAGCTAGAGAGCTTCTCCATTTCTGTGCTCTCCCTGCAAGTTCAGATTACCAACTGACAAACCCAGCCATCTGCCAGCAAACTGATACATTGTTTGAGGCGTGGCTTGCCTCTGCAAAAACTCAGCTCCCTTTTTGCAGAGATCTTTTGCGAGCAACTTTGCAAGGATTTCTTTACACACACACACATAGCAATTTGGCGCAATAAAACTTGGGCCCTCCAGGTGTTTTGGATTTCAACTCCCACTATTCCTAACAGCCGGGTAGGCTGTTAGGAATGGTGGGAGTTGAAGTCCAAAACACCTGGAGGGCCCAAGTTTGCCCATGCCTGCTCTAAAGTCTGGTTGCAAGTATCTCCCACTGTTTTCTCTATTAATGCAAAGTATTAATGCAAAGTATTCTATAAATGTAAAGAAGGTTTCAAGCAGTCTCTCTTAATCTTCCTTAATAGCTTTTACGAGAACTTTCATCTTAATTAGGGTCAACGACTTCCGAAACTAAAGGATGAAACCAAAGAAGAGCTGTAGGCAAAGGTGCCAAGCAACATCGAGTTAATTAAGAAGATTGTGACATTCAGATTTTGAAACTTCTAGATAGTGGCTCCAGAGTAATTCTGGAGAATAATTCTCTAATTCCTCTTGCAAAATAACTGAGAACATTTCCTTGAGTTCATCTTCTACACTGCATTTTCACCACACTCTTAACAACCAAGGCTTAATGTGTGGAATAATGGGAGTTGCAGTTCTGCAAGGGCTTTTTGTCAAAGAGTAATGGGACTTCAACAAACTACACCTCCCAGGGTTCCATAGCATTCAGCCATAGCAGCCGCCAAAGTGGGGTCAAACTGCATTCATTTTACAGTGTAGACATGCCCCCAGGCACAGGTAGAAGAGGACATAAATATTATGTTAATGTGTTTAATCTTACACATTAACATAATATCACACATTAACATAATTATCTCTGTCTCTCATAACAATCCTACACATTTACATTACAATACAGTTAAAATACACAGGGAAGACCGACAAAAGGTCATTAAAACACATATCTATATATATAAAAGGGTAATGAAATTTCGGCCTAGGACAAAACAACAAAACTACACATCCCAGAAACACTAAACTTGGCAGCACAACCTCTCACCCATGCCTCTATGTTCATACAACAAAAAGCTCCAGCTACTCCAGAAAACGACCAGGCTTTGAGACTGCAAGGCTATTCACTGCTATTCCATAAGGATTCCCATAAGCCACAGCAACGCGTGGCCGGGCAAAGCTAGTATAAAAGATATATGTCTTTAATGACCATTTGTCTGTCTTCCCTATATATTTTAACTGTATTGTAATTGAATAACAACAACAACAACAATAACAACAACAACAACAACATAAGAAGGAGACTTCTAAAAGTTATCTGCTATGATGTTATGCAAATGTAGAACAGCAAAGGGATACAATAGGAGCGCATTGGGTCACAAAATGCAACTTGGTTCAAGTTCTAGATGGACTCCGTTTCCAACATTTATGGCTCATGTAATTTAAGCATTGTATTAGGAGCCTCCGGTGGCCTAGGGGATAAAAGCCTCGTGACTTGAAGGTTGGGTTGCTGATCAGAAAGCTGCCAGGTTCGAATCCCGCCCGGGGAGAGTGCGGATGAGCTCCCTCTATCAGCTCCAGCTCCATGTGGGGACATGAGAGAAGCCTCCCACAAGGATGGTAAAAACATCAAAACATCCGGGCATCCCCTGGGCAACATCCTTGCAGACGGCCAATTCTCTCACTCCAGAAGCAACTCCGGTTGCTCCTGACACGAAAAAAAAAAATTAAGCATTCACAAGCTTCATTTTCTTTGTAAACAAACCCCTTTTGTGTGTCCCAGTCCATCCATTTCCACCAAGAAGCCATGCGTCATTCCTCTGCTTTGCACATTTCCTTGGTAGAGATTGCATACTTAGAGAGTATTTTTCCTCCTTTGTGGGTCTGCCAACAGGCAAAGAATGACCATCACCAGCCCTGCTTTTACTTTGGATCCATTACATCTGAGCCTACCTAGTGATTGCTATGATACTATTCCATTTCTGACCTATGGTGACCCTAAGGCTCTTGTGGGGTTTTCTTAGCAAGGTTTGTTCATCTTCCTCAGAGGCCGAGAGAGTGTGACTTCCCAAAAGTTATCCAGTGGGTTTCCATATCTGGGCAGGGATTTGAACCTTGATCTCCACAGTCCTAGTCCAGCATTGAAACCACTGCACCATGCTGCTTTCCCATGCAAATTTATTCACGTAGTTAAGTGGTGCACCTGGGAAGCAGGTTCATGAAGCCATTCGAAGCTGCAAAGGTTTGTGTTGCAAACCTCTTTTCCTTTGTTTGCCTCAAAGATGCTGCAGGGTTTCTCTCTGTCTCTTTATGCGACTCTTATGCCTTTGGAGAGTTTACCCCATAGTTACACTCTTCCACCTTTCTGCTCAAGGCTGGTCTTGTGTATCATGATGGGGAGTCATGCACAGTTTCCACCTTTCCAATGAAGTAAGTGATACTCCAGATAGTTACACCCCATCCAGGAATGCACACCTTTGGCACACAACAGGAACACTAGTCAGGCTGCAGCCATGAAGCTGTCATTTGACTGCGGATGCCATGGCATGGCCAAAAAAAAGGAATAATTTCATGCAAACAATCATTTACATGTTTGTAAAACACTAGCATCCTGGGAGTTGTAGTTTTGCAAAGATTAAAGACTGAATGAAGTTTGACCTCATTTGAACTATTAGTAGTATGCGTTTGTATGGAATTGCTGTTCATTTTACGTAGTCTCATTCGTGTCCCGCTAACGAAAATGGGCCGCCTATATGATACGAATTTTCATCTGGCTAGAGGGGTGAAAATCGCCACACATGAGGGCATTTCAACCTCTTTTAGCCCACCAGCTTTTAAAACATTTGGGTCTTCCCCAGCACACTATTGTTATGAATATTATTATTATTATTAACACCCATAGGAGCCCCCAGATGGCGCAGTGGACTAAGTGACTTGAAGGTTGGGTTGCTGACCTGAAAGCTGCCAGGTTCGAATCCCACCTGGGGAGAGTGCGGATGAGCTCCCTCTATCAGCTCCAGCTCCATGCGGGGACATGAGAGAAGCCTCCCACAAGGATGGTAAAAACATCAAAACATCCGGGCAACGTCCCCTGGGTAACGTCCTTGCAGACGGCCAATTCTCTCACTCCAGAAGCAACTCTGGTTGCTTCTGACACGAAAAAAAAAAATTAACAACCATTGGCACACATCATCTGTCATGGGGAAGCAACCCTCTCTCAAACTCAGATTAGGCTCCCAGAGTAACTATTGTTACTAATATTAATATTACGACCCATTGGTACACATCCGATGTCATGGGGAGTGGAAGGCATTCCTCTCCCAGACTCAGCTTAGGATCCCAGAGTGTAATGAAGTATGAATTTTGATTTACAGATGGGTAAGTATTAGAGTTACCAGTGTGTGGGGGATGGTAGCCAGCTCAGCATTCTGAGGCAGGTTGCCATAGAAACGTAGCTGCTTCTGTAGAAATGTAACTATTTCAAAGCTAGCAAGAAAGGGGTGGAGCTAGCTGGATGAAAAAGGAGGGAATGTTTTAAAAAGAGTTCAGTCTGTGCTCTGATGAGGCACAGGGAAGATTGATTCTAGGTTGATGGGATCAAGGAGACTCAATTGTTCATTTTGAGTTGGTTTTATATAAGTTTGGTGACTTATTTAATGTAGTCTGTGTCCTGGAAAGGCACAGAGAATCTGTGATAGTATATCACAGGGGTGACTGTGGTTTGAAGTCATTGGATAGTCCAAGTTTCAGACTTTGGGAACCAATCCCAGCTGGACTCACAGAGATCCATTGAAGTGGCAGTTGGAAAGGGGCAGAGGAATAGGTTTTAATTACTCTAAGTAAAAGACGTGATACTTTGGAGAGTTTGATTCATCTCCTTCTAGTATTGTAACTGTTAATAAGAATACCTCTAAGTGAAACATCTTTTGTAACCACCAAGCTTGTTCCTGAATAAACTTGTTATTGTTCTTTCAACATCCAAGCCTCTGTCGCATATATTCTAAACTAAGTTACGCTACCCTTTAAAGTAAAAGTAAACATCTCCCTGCGTCTTTGGTGGTTGCATCTTCGCAAATTGGTGGCAGACGACGGGATACATGTAACATCACTAATTCAGTACCTAAGATAAACTTGTTATTGTTCTTTCAACATCCAAGCCTCTGTCGCATATATTCTAACCCAAGTTCCGCTACCATCTAAAGTGAATAAGAAGAAGAAAGGAAAAACACAGGAAAAGGTCTCCTCCCTGAGTCTTTGGTGGTTGCATCTTTCCAAACTGGTGGCAGTCGATATTAGTTCTTTACAAATTTGGGGCAGCGGGTGGGATAAAATGATTCCCCCTGCCTGAAAGAGCCTTAGACGTTCATAGTCCCTTTGCACAGAGTAACTGTTGTTATTAATATTAATATTAATATTAAGACCCATTGGTAGACATCCGATGTAATGGGGACTGGGAGGCATTCCTCTCCCAGACTCAGCTTAGGATCCCAGAGTAACTGTTGGTAGTAATATTAATATTAATATTAAGACCCATTGGTAAACATCTGATACAATGGGGACTGGGAGGCATTCCTCTCCCAGACTCAGCTTAGGATCCCAGAGTAACTGTTGGTAGTAATATTAATATTAATATTAAGACCCATTGGTACACATCCGATGTCATGGGGACTGGGAGGCATTCCTCTCCCAGACTCAGCTTAGGATCCCAGAGTAACTGTTGTTATTAATATTAATATTAATATTAACATTAAGACCCATTGGTAGACATCCGATGTAATGGGGACTGGGAGGCATTCCTCTCCCAGACTCAGCTTAGGATCCCAGAGTAACTGTTGGTAGTAATATTAATATTAATATTAAGACCCATTGGTAAACATCTGATGTAATGGGGACTGGGAGGCATTCCTCTCCCAGACTCAGCTTAGGATCCCAGAGTACCTATTGTTACCTATATATAACTCAATACTATGGAATCCTGAGATTTGTGGGTTTGTAAGGTCCATAACCTTCTCTCAGTGCACCAACAAGGTAGAGTGAACACAGTTTGGTCCCACTTGTAACTGCCCTGGCTCTATACTATGGTGTCCAGGGAGTTGTAGTTTGGTGAGGCACTACCACTCTTTGGTAGAGGAATTAAAGCTCTTGTAAAACTACAACTTCCTGGATCTCATAGCATTGAGCCAGGCAGTTAGCATGGTGTCAAACTGCATTCATTCTGCAGTGTAGATGCACCATGATGCATGGCCGTTAATGCGCCTCTGAATGCCAGCCCTGGGCTCTGTTGTGATCTTCTCGACTGACTGAAGGTCCCAAGGTTCTTGCAAGGGCAGCACCACATAAAGGACATTACAGATATACAGAAGCAAAGATGTTTCTCCCACCGAGTGCCCATCTGTGGCTCTTCATTCAACTAAAGCTGAACATCCTCACTCATGCCTTTGCATGCCTCAGATATTCCTGGGTGAACCACATGCCTCAGACAAGGACCTTGTTTCTTAAGAGGGAAAGTGAGAGCAGCTGAGACTTCTAGCCATAAGCAAACCATGGCTGATAATGGCCCAAGCGAGAGGCCCTCCTCATGCCAGAAAGGACCTCAATGGCTGGGCATGGAAACCCTGGAGAGACCACAACCATGGCTTGATGGAGCTGCTCTTGCCCTTTTGTTGGGTCATCAATGCCCATCTCCATCCATCCAATAATGCCAGTTCCTTGATCAACACCAGTGGGAGACAACATTCTGGGTTACCATCCTCTAGTTTCCATCCTCCATTTGCCAATCCATTTGCATGTGGATAAGGGTGCATCTGCACTGTAGATTTAATGCAGTTCAACAACACTTGAACTGCCATGGCTTGATGCTGAGGATTCCCAGGAGTTGCAGTTTTGCAAGATCTTCTGTCTTCTCCGTCAAATAGTGCTTGTACCCCATGGAACTAAAACTCTGCAGTATTGAGCCATGGCAGTTTAAATGATGTCAAACTGCATTCGTTCTAGAGTGTAGATGCGCCCCAAATCTCCCTCCTGCAAGAGCCAAAGTCACCAGGGTTTAGAAATGCCTGGGAATCTCCTGCCTTTGGGAAGAAGGTGCCAGGGAGCCTCTTACCATCTCCTCCTCGGTCCCTTGGCCAAGCAGGGCATGGTGCCGGTCCAGCAAAGGCTTCCCTCCCATCCAGATTGACAGCTGTCACTCACTCTGGAAGACTCTCTCTGCATCTGCAACGGGCCTGAACTCAGGGCGGCAATGACCTCCCTCATTGATGCACCTGCCTGCCTTTAAGGAGAGAGGAACACGCCTTTCCCCACAAAACCCACGGCTGAGAAACCTGTTCCGCCTCCCGGACAGCTAGTCAAACATTCCTTCTCACCTAAGTCCCTTCCTTGTGGCTTTTTCCCCTTTCTCTTCTCTGGCACCATAAGCAACAGGATGCACATGGAATTCTGGCTTCTGCAGGTCAAAGAAAGAAAGAAAGGAGGGATTTGCACACCTGGGGAGGAAGGTGAGGAAGCAGGGAGACAAGGCATCACAGGATGGAAGTGAGCCCTCAAAATTTTGTGTTTTGAAGTGAGGTTGCATTTCCTCTTTTTCTCATAATAGTTATTACGCCGATTATAGGGTCATCCTCTGGAGATGAATCGTAGGAGATTTCAGGATGGACCACAGGAAAGATTTATTCAGACACCAAAGAGTTGTAGTTGACCATGGCTTGACATCTACCCCAAAACTTAATCACCAGGAGGTTTTTCCTAATGTTTTGTTGGAATCTCTTTTCTTGTAATTTGATCCCATTGCTCCATTGCTTCATTGGACCTTCCATGTTGTCCACCTCCTTCTTGAGTGGCTTTGCCCAGAACAGGGTATGGTTTTGTTCCAGGGGAGTTCTGACCAAAGGAGAAGAATAGATTGGTAATGGAGCAGCTCTTGAATATTTTATTTAAAGACCCTAAAAATCAGTTACCTAGATGACCCTTACTCAAAAACCTTGTTTTTCCATGAAAGTGTCGACAGGACATGTTCTGCCTGACATTTGCTCTTTGCTCACAATATAAGGTCATGCAAACTGCAGTAATGATTTGGCTGCTGGATGATGCATACGTAGGATGAACTATAAACATGTCACCTGAGGATAGTGCATACATGGAGCAAACTATGGACACTTCACCTGATGTGATGAGTAATGAGTTATATAAGTTACAAGGCAACTACGCAGGTCCAAAAGGATTATAATAGTCAGCAAATTCCATTGTCAGTTAGCTTTCTGCGCATGCTTCTGTAAAATTGTATAAATTGGAAAGCCACTACAGGCAGGGTGTGGCATTGCATTTTCTGGGCATTAGCTAACATTGTCACCTGCTCTTGGCCAAAAGTAAACTATCTTGAAGACAACTTCTGCTGTCAGTCTGCTTTCTTCACCGCGTCCAAACGAAATTCCGCAACATTGGGACCATGACTTCCCTTGATCTAGACACTATCCTCCTCATGGCACAACCTAGAATCACATTGCCCGTTTTAGCTGCCGCATCACACTGCTGACTCATGTTCACCTTGTGGTCCACTAAGAGTGAGATCCCTTCTGTCAGGGTTTGTAAAAATACTAAATGTGTGTTAACTGGAAAAACATGAATGAAGCCGATTGGCCGAGTTTGCAAGGACCTGGGGAATTGGTTTGTAACTGTTGCTATCCTGCTGCTGGAGAACCATTTTGAACAGGTTTCTCTCTCTGTGTGTGAGTCTACTGAGTACTGGCTGGAAAGAAGATGGCTCTGCACTCAGAGAGGCCTGTCTATTTCTGAGGCCTTGTTTGCTACTGATCTTCACTGAAGCAGATTCATGGACTAAGAAAGGATTGCCTATAACTGCTGATTTCTGTAAGACTACTGTAAATATCATTGCTATGTTGATCACTTGGATTTAGTAAAAGTTCCTGTGCTATTTGTTCTGCAAAGCTGAGTGGTGCATCATTCTGCAGGGTGTCTCTGGGCTCATGGCACACGTAAGAGCTTCTATCTATCACCTACAATCCCCAACACCTTCTATGTTGCTATGCCAAACGATTCACCTGATCATTTTGCCCAGTTTTGCGGTAAACAACGTTGCTTCCCCAGCATCTTTGGCCAAAGGATTTCCAACAACAGATTTCTGGAAGAGACTCTGGACAGATTGTTGCCTGTCAAAGTGGACAATGCAAGGCTGGCTGGACTGATGGTCTTACTCTCTGCAAGGTGACTTTATGGGTTGGGATGTGGGATTTCCTGGCACCAGTGCAAGCTGCAGCTACTTGTGCCAGCCTGCCGGTAGATGTGCAGCATCCATGAGACTGAGAGGTGGCTGGCAGTCAAAGATGCCCTCTCGAAGGGCTGCCGCTTTGGGTCAGCTTTGGTTCCTCAGCTGCCCAGCAAGACATGTTCTCCCCAGAGCCTCCATTCCCTCTGACATTTCACTGATGTAAACCAAAGGGCCAAAAAACATCAAAAATGTAGCCCAAATGGCAAATGTTCTTCATTGAGGTCTTTCAGACATGCCATAAAAGGCTGCAGCAGTTTGTTTGTGCCTGAACCAACTGGGAGGGCAAGATATCAGTCCATCCTCCCCTCTCCTTCCCTGCAGAGTTAGAGAGGAAATGCCTTTTACACCCCGAACCCAGTTTGCAGCAGTTGGAGTAATCTGAGGCTAAAGGAGGAAGGTGGGAGAAGGAAGGAGGATCTGGGACATTCTGAGCACAGCTAGAAAAGTGGGACAGCAGGGGAGGAATGGTATCTGTCCCTGCCGTACTGGCACATTTGGAGCATGGACTGTCCCCCTGGGCTTAGAATCATGGAATCCTAGGGTTTGGAAGGGGCACCCAAAGGCCATCCAGTCCACCCCTTCTGCCAGGTAGGATGATACCCTCCAAGCCCTCCTAATAGGTGGCTATCCAGCACCTGTTTAAAAGCCTGAAAGAAGAATGGGGCTCCACTGGAGTCCAAGGCAGAAGAAGATTCCATTCTCAAACAGCCCTGGCCTGAGCACTCTGGTGTCTCCCTTCCACCTCTCCTGCTGCCCTTGTGCTTCTGAGGCCTGGCTGTGGGTGAAGAATGTGCAACAATAGCACCTATTGTTTCTAATCTGCTTTGGCTCTTGCAATTTGACATCTCAACTGTCTTGGAGCCCCCACAATTCAAGAGGGAGATGGACAAGATGGAGAGAAAGGTGTGCAGAGAAAGACGACCAAAACGATCAAAGGTTTGGAAACCAAGCCCTATGAGGAACAGCTTATGGAACTGGAAATCTTTAGCTTGGAGACCAGAAAGTTGATAGGGGTCATGAGAGCTAGGTTTAAATATTTGAAAGGATTTCCCATTGTTATAAAAAAATAAGATCCCAAAATTATGAATTATGAGATGCGGTTCCATTGGGACCTACTGTGAGCCCTGCATCGCCTTGGACTGCATGGCTTTCGGGGTATCATCCAACTCGATGATTCTATGAAAAGAGGTCATTGGGGAAAGGCCATCTCCATCACCACCCGCCCAGATGCAATTATCTCCTGCCCATAAAGGTTGGGAATGTCAGTTTGCCAAACCATGGGGCTGCCAAATAGAACAATATTTGCACATCTGGGAATGCCCAGTGGGAGGAATCATGCCCCAGATTGCTTCCCTCTTACATCTCAAGGAAAGGGATGGGGAAAGAGAGAAGCATTCCCCTCATTTGCCGTTCAGAGTTCCGTTGAATAAGATGTTGGTACTAAACACAGAGTTAGAGCTGCAGAGGGATAGAGGGTGCTTGTATTGCAAAATACAAAAGGTGAACTGCAGGTAATGGGGGAAAGATACATCTGTCTTTGTAATCTCGGTTTGCATGGCTTTGCAGGTGGAAAGTAGTCTTGTGCATTTGTATGGAATCGCTATCCATTTCTGTTTGTCCTATTCGTATGGCCCCATTTCCATTTCTGTCTGCCGCTTCCGAAAACAAGCACCTATACAAATGAGCTTTTCCATCCAAGGTCTGAAAAAAAATGAAGATTTTAGTCTCATTGGTGGCAAAGTGCCAAGGTCTGCCTGGAAGGGACTCTGAGGGGCATCCAGTGCAGCCCCCTCCCGCCTTGAAGGAACAAGTAATCAAGACTCTCCGGACAGATGGCCATTCAGCCTCTGCCTAAAAGCCTCTAGAGAAGGAGACTCCACCGGACTCCCAGGCAGAAGCATATTCCACTATCTTACTGTCAGGAAGTTCTTCTTGATGCTTAGTTGGAATCTCTTTTCTTGCCGTTTGAATCCATGGCTTCACGGTATCTTAGTTTCCAGAGCACTGGGAAACAAGCTGTCCTCCTTCCACCATATGGTGCCATTTCCAATATTCAACCCTGGCTCTCTTGTCCCCTTCTCTCAACCTCCTCTTCTCTGTTCACAGCTTCCCCAGCTCCCTAAGCTGCTCCTCAGAGGGATTCGTGGTTTTCAGAACTTTGATCATTTTAGTTGTCCTCCTCTGGACACCTTCCAACTTAGAGTAATATCCCTCTTTAATGGTAGGGCCTAGACCAGTGATGGCCAACCTATGACACGCGTGTCAGCACTGACACGCCTAGCCATTTTTGCTGACACGCTGCTGAATGCAGATTGATTGGAGGACTATGTCTTTTGTGGCCAAATTTGGTGTGATTTGGTCCAGTGGTTTTGTTGTTTACTCCATGGGAATTATGCACATTACATTTATATATTTATACACATATATACAGTAGAGTCTCACTTATCCAACATTCGCTTATCCAACATTCTGGATTATCCAACACATTTTTGGAGTCGATGTTTTCAATACATCATGATATTTTGGTGCTAAATTCGTAAATACAGTAATTACTACATAGCATTACTGCATATTGAACTACTTTTTCTGTCAAATTTGTTGTATAACATGATGTTTTGTTGCTTAATTTGTAAAATCATAACTTAATTTGATGTTTAATAGGCTTCTCCTTAATCTCTCCTTATTATCCAACATATTCGCTTATCCAACGTTCTGCTGGCCCATTTATGTTGGATAAGTGAGACTCTACTATATATATATACACACAGTAGAGTTGTCATACAACAAATTTGACAGAAAAAGTAGTTCAATATGCAGTAATGCTATGTAGTAATTACTGTATTTACGAATTTAGCACCAAATTATCACGATGTATTGAAAACATTGACTACAACAATGAGTTGGATAATCCAGAATGTTGGATAAGCGAGTGTTGGATAAGTGAGATTCTACTGTATGTATGTGTGTGTGTGTGTGTGTGTATATATATATGTATATATATATTAGTAGAATAATAATAGAAATTTTATATATATATATATATTCTATTATTCTATTATTATTGTAGTATATTATTATATTATTACTATATTATTATTATTATTATTATTATTATTATTATTATTATTATTATATTCATTATTCATGACTACATTGAAACTAGAATAGAGAGAAATCAGCATGGAAACTGCAAGAGGTACCATAGATTGTTGAACATGGAAATAATGGTAGTAAATAGTTTTTGATTTATTGAATACAGTTATATATTACAATTATATATTTTTGTTATTTAAACTATAAATATTGTGAAATTATGGGGGGTTTTTTTCTCGAAGTGACACACCACCCAAGTCATGCTAGGTTTTTTTGTGAATTTTGACACACCAAGCGCAAAAGGTTGCCCATCATTGGCCTAGACTATTCCAGGTGAGGCCTGACCAATGCAGAATAGAGAGGCAACATGACTTCCCTTGATCTAGAAACTTGACTCACCTTCATGCAGCCTAGAATCGCATTGGCCTTTTAAGCTGCCGTATCACTCTTGGCTCAAGTTCAGCTTGTGATCTACTAAGACTCCCAGATCTCTATCCCACGGATTCTTTTCAAGCCAGGTATCACCCATCCTATATCTGTGCATTTCATTTGTATTGCCTAAGTGTAGTACCATACATTGTTTCTTGTTGAATGCATTGTGTTTGTCTTGGCCCATCAGCTCTCTTATCTGTTCAGGTCAATTTTGATCCTGATCCTGATCTCTGGGGCATTCGCTGCCCCTCCCAATTTGGTCCCATTTGCAAATTTGAGAATTCCAAAGAAATCGGCTTCCCTTCTGCCAGTTTCATCTCTATGCAAAACACAAGGAAGATGTGTAGGCTCATCTCTCTCCCAAAAGTGTGAGTCAAGTTGGCTTGTTTTTGGAGCTTTGGGTAGAGCCTTGCCTGAACATTGAACAGAGATTGGCACTGCAAGACTGAAGAAGGACAAATCAAAGGGAGCATCTTCCTTCCTGGCCCCACCTTCCTGTTTATTACTCAGCAACTTGCAAGACTGAAAGGCAACCTTGAGCAGGCCGGAGATCTTGTTCCGTCCTGCCCCGCAGCACAATCCAAAGAAGGCGGCAGAGGAAAAGGAGAGTTCAGGTCCTTATCCTTCCAGATCTGAAGCGCTGCCTTGGAAGGTTACCAGTCCTGCCGCCCGAGAGAGCCAAGCGGGTGCTGTGTTTTTCCTTGCTTGTGGGTCACAGAAATAACTCAGAGGTGCCGAATGACTGACAGCTGGCCCAACAGGAATGACAGCGTTTACAACCTCCGCAGCAAAGGAAGCCGAGGGCTTTCTAGGCAGGGAATTCCCCAAAAGACACCTCCAAGTGCGAATCCGCCCCGAGAAAAACACCCGCATGCCTCCCTTGGGGAAGTTCTGGGAGGATTCACAATTCCAGGAAAAGATTCCGCCTAAACAGCAGGAACTTCCTGATGGTAACAGAAGTGGGATATACTGCCTTTGATATCGAGCTATGTTTTACAAGGAGTCCCCTTCTTGAAGGGGATTCTCGCTCCTGCCCCGGCCGCGAGTTCGAGAATCCTGGCAAGGGGGGAGCCGCTATAAATCAAGGTTTTGCCGCAAAAATCTCACCCTCAGCCATGAAGAAAGAAGACCGATTTGTTTATTCAGTTCAGCTGAGAAGGATGACAGCCTGCGATCGTTCGTCAAGGAGCCATAATACACAATACAGAACAGTAACTTTTATAATACAGAAAATGGGAGGCGCGACTTGAATCTCGCGCTGTTCGTTTCCCCGCCCACCTGCATGCTGATTGGTCCTTGAGCCAACGGCGGGAACCTCCGTCCAATCAGGGAGCTCCTATCGTCTCGGTGTTTCCACCAATCAGAGACGAGGAGGCGGGCTAAACTGAAAACAATGGTTTTGCTAGGGATTAGCAAGGGATTATGATTGAGTCATTGAGTAAATGTCCAGGAGGAAATGCCGAGAGCCCTCAAGGTAGCTTTAAACTGCTCCTTGGGGTGCAAATATACATATTTGTCTGGCAGGCTTTGCCAGATTCCGGTGAACAGATGGGCTGTATTTGTTTTTGAAAGAGTCCAGTTCCTTTTGACAGCCGAGGCTATCGTAGGCTTTGATTGTCCTCTTTGTAAGCAGACTGAGAACCGGATGGTCACCTTTTTCATTAAATGGACTGCTCTGACGTTCAATGAAGGGGGGGGGGGAGAGACCAGATCTATTGTCCATGCAAGAAATGGGTGTCTGACAGTTTCCTGGTGAGAAAGATTATCCCCTCTGGGAATGTTGCAACTACCTGTCCATTTGATTCCTAGATTAGATTTCGGTCATTCTTTAATATAAAATATATTTCGTGGTGATATAGGGAAAAGGGGGCATGCAGGATACACAAGGCACATATAGGAACATATTTCATCTTATTTCACCCATCCCAAAGCCCAAGTTTTAATGTAGGGAATACATAAAGAAATAAAAGTTCAGAAAAGGAGCTGAATCTGTGACAATCTGGGCGAAGCAGCCCCACTAGGTCAAAGGTCATCGGGAGGGGCACTCCGGAGATGAGGGCAGTTCATGGGTGGGAGGCAGGGAGCCCTGGGTGGCCCTCCTCCGCACCCAGCACCTTTGAGAGTCCGTCCTTGCAGAGAAAACCACGCCGCAGGGCGAGGAAACTCCGTTTTTGACAGTTGACAGCTTTTGACAGTCAGCTGATTTACCTCCGAAAACTCTATTAATTTGGGAACGGGCGGTCTCCTTCTGATGGGGAAGCATTTTGAGTAGGGGATATGAAAGATGATCATGCTTGAGGTCGAAACAAAGGAGATATGGCCGGAAATTGAGGCTGGGGGTAGCCCGCAGCTCCGCGGCTCGCCCAGAGAGGGAGAAAAGGAAGGGAGGGCAGAGCCGCGAGAGGGAATTCAAGCTTTCATTCAAGAGAGGATACAAAATAGCTTTTATTAGAAGTTGCTACATAGTCAAAAGTTTTGGAAGGCACACAGAGGGAGAGCGAAAGATACATTTTAAGTTGCTGCTGGGGCATGCTTGTATCGTTGAATTGATCTCAGCATGGCTCCTCCCGATCTGCGGAACTCCCTGCTACAGGTCAGATTTAGTTGAATGCAGATGGCTGCCTGGGTTCGACCACACCTTGAAGTCTGGTGGAGACTCCTTCTTGGGGGCTTTCAAACAGCAGCTGGATGGCCATCTATTGGAAGGCTTTGATTGTGCTTTTCCTGTATGGCAGAATAAAGGGGGCTGGACTGGATGGCGCTTGGGGTCTCTTCCAGCGGTAGGATTCTAGGATAGGATTCGGGCCCTGCTCTCCCCATCCCTTGGGTGGGCTCCTGCTTTGCAAGGAGGAGGCTCCCAGTTCAGTTTCTGGTGGAATCAGCATAAACAGGACTGGGAAGGACTCTCTAGGGAGGTCTACATGTGATACTCAACACAGATTCTCTCCCACAATTCCACAAGATAGTTTTTAGGTGGGATCTCTTTTCCTGCAGTTTGACTCCATGTCTCCATTGCATCCCAGTCTTGCCTCTTCTCAACGTGGCCTCCTTTCTAATATTTGAACATGGCTCTCATGTCCGCTTCTCATGTCTATCTCCTTATCGGAGATAGAGTGGTACAGTAGAGTCTCACTTATCCAACATAAACGGGCCGGCAGAACATTGGATAAGTGAATATGTTGGATAATAAGAAGGGCTTAAGGAAAAGCCAATTAAACATCAAATTAGGTTACGGTTTTACAAATTAAGCACCAAAACTTCATGTTATACAACAAATTTGACAGAAAAAGTAGTTCAATATGCAGTAATGCTATGTAGTAATTACTGTATTTACTAATTTAGCACCAAAATATCACGATATATTGAAAACATTGACTACAAAAATGTGTTGGATAATCCAGAACGTTGGATAAGTGAGACTCTACTGTATATAAATAAAGGTTTGTTGTTGTTGTTGTTCTCCTCGCCTTCCTTTCTCCAAACTAAACAGACCCCGCTCCTGCTGCTGCTCCTCTGAGGGACTCATGGTTTCCATGCCTTTGACAATTCTTGCCATTCTTCTCTGGACACCTTCCATCTTGTCCATTTCTTCTTGAGTTGTTCTGCCCAGAACAGGCCTTGGCAACCCCTTTCCCCTTCCATGCAAGACTCTGCAAAAGCCAGCCCGGAGCCCAAGAGCAACCTGTTGAAGTGGGAATGATTGTATATAGAGTTGTTTAAATGTAATTGAGTTATAGTGTTGCAATGTGAGCTGGATGGCCCCCCATGAGGGTCTTCCTTCCTCCCGGGGCAAACCAAGAATGGGCAACTTGGAAGTCCCTGAACAGACTCAGAAGTGGAGTGGGCAGATCAAAAGGGAACCTGGCAAGGTGGCACTACCTGGAGGAATCCTCCACCTTGTGTGACTGTGGAGCTGAACAAACAACTCCGCATATGAAGGCTTGCCCACAATGCCCTGCCTCATGCACGGAGGAGGAGTTGTTTAAAGCTACGGACAATGCGGTTGCTGTTGCCCGCTTTTGGTCCAAAACTATTTAGTTGCCTGTGATTTCTTTTCTTTTCTATTTATTTCCATTATTTGAAATGTATTTGCTGTACCAATGCTTTTGACACGAAATAAATAAATAAATGTGAGCTGGAGATTGCATCATGCACTGTCTGCTGTCCACTATGCGAGTGTGTAAAGAGTTAACTGTGTATTGCATCAGACAGCAGAGGTGATTATAAATAGCTCCCTGTGTTATCTGTTCTGCCCTCTGCTCTCTGCCTTTCTGCATTCTGTCTGTATATACCGTCTTGAGAGGTTTCCGTTTGTTAGTAAACCTTTTGTAGATAGCCAAACAGGCTTCAGCCTCTTTATTGGTGCAAGTGATTCTTCATTGATCTTCCGCTGCATGTGTGTTTATCCAAACCGCGCGCTCTGACACAACCACCCACACGCACGCCCACCCAAACGCAAAATGCCACGAGGCGCTCCAAGTCCAGTGTTTTTATAGAAGACACGTACAGAGGCATCTTCTATAAAAATTTAAAAACACATAATATAATTTAAATTTCAAAATACATAATATAATTCTTAGAATTTTAAAGCCTTTTGCCTGGCTGGCTGTGTTTGTTGGGTTTGCTGCCCACCCAGTGCCCATTGTAGGAGCAGAAGAGCCAAACCAAGCTCATTGCAAAGGCATTGAAGGGTTTTCCTTTTGAAAATTTAAAAATACATAATATAATTCCCAGAACTTTAAAGCCTTTTGCTGGAGTCTGCACATGCTGCACAAGTGCACAACTGCACACACACACACACACACACACACACACATATTACTCTGGTGCTGGGACAAATTCAAGTCCCAGGGCATTGCTCCTTAAATGTTGGTGTGAAGTCAACTGTTTGTTTCAGTGCATGCGTGCGTGAAGTATATTGGCACACACGTCAAATCGCTGCCTGCCTGCCCGCCCTGGCACCAAGTCCCTGAGTTTTGCCTCCTTCCTTACTAGTTGTTGGTGTGAAATAAATGTTTGACGTTCTTTGTGTGCCTAAAGTGCATTGCCAAACGTACCACTAACCCAGGCAGTGGGAAGCATCACGTCTGTTGCCTCCCACCACGTCAAATCCTTGCCTGCCTGCTCCCTGGAGGCACCAAGTCCCTGAGCTTTGCCTCCTTCCTTTCCAGTTGTTGGTGTGGCATGTCACCAACAGCAGCATAGTGTGTCCACCAGTGTCCACCAATTTCAGGGAGTTTCAGCCACAAAAACAAAGTGTCCCAAGTAGAAGAAGGACTTTCAAAGTAAAGACAACCCAATGGAACAGGAAATAAGATTTTCAAAGCAGGAACAGATTTCTGCAATTATTTTAAAATGCATTTGATGAACCAGCTTGGACACAGGATATTATTTGAGAACACAAAAATGCTGGACCATTCCAACAACTATCATGTCAGACTACACAGAGAAGCCATTGAAATCCACAAGCATGTGGACAACTTCAACAGAAAGGAAGAAACCATGAAAATGGACAAAATCTGGCTACCAGTATTACAAAACTCCAAAATCAAAACAGTAGATGGGAACCAACACTCTGAGGGCTTGACTGAACAAAGGATGCCCCCAGGCAAGAGACAAAACCTTTCCAATGCTAATTAGGGTTATTAACTGAAACATTAATGCTGGCTCCCAGTGACAAAGGACTCTTGACACACCCTGGACTCTCCACAGATATATATTCTTTCCTTTCCTTACTTAGTTTATCCATACCTCACAACCTCTGAGGATGCCTGCCATAGATGTGGGAGAAACGTCAGGAGAGAATACTTCTGGAACATGGCCACACAGCCCGAAAGACATACAACAACCCTGTGATCCCGGCCATGAAAGCCTTCGACAACATATTTTAAAATGGTTTCTTTTATAAGTTATGAAAATTCACCAAAAATCAGAGGATAACAGAAACATTCTGCAATTTGGCAAACTAGCAGGGGTGAATGTGTTCTACTACTGTATCAAATTTGATCAGGATAGCTCAAAAATGAGGGAGGTAGAGTCCTGTAAGTCCCCCCCATGCTGGTTTTTTGTGACTGCGCATGCGTGCCTGTCATTAATGAAGTAATTCCGAATATTCCGAATTTTCGGAAAGTTCCAAGGTTTTTGGTTCAAAAAATCAGAAATGACTTTAGAAACGAAGCGCCAGTGCCCCCTACTTTAGAAGCGAGTATTGAACCATTTTTTTCATGGATTACACATGCGTACTATTTACCTAAGCAGTTAAAAAACAGCTGAGTTGTAAATAGAGAAATTTGGTATCGCCAATAAGTGGGGGAAGTATTTTATGACATCATAAAAGAAAAAGACCAGAAAATGTCCAGTGACTAAAAGAAAGGAGCAAGCCTGATGGCTCATCACACAGGATGGAGCAACAGCTGTGGCTGGATTTGAGCAGAGCCTCCAAGGCACCAAACGCTGGACATCGACACAACATGCCTCCTTTCTGTCTGTTCTGTCCTGTCTGTCCAAACGGCATTGAATGTTTGCTGTGTATGTGTACTGTGATCCGCCCCGAGTCCCTTTGGGGAGATAGGGTGGAATATAAATAAAGTGTTGTTGTTGTTGTTGTTGTTGTTATCCCCAAGTATCCATTGTGTTCACTGGACTAAACCCTATTGTGTTACCCAGAGACAATGCATCAAGCCCATCATGGACTCATTTCCCAAGGCCACGTCACATTACTTTTGGATCACACCCCTTTTGGAGGTGGACCATTAAATGGACTGACACTTAAAATACTTTAATAGCAGCTTATTGAATTTCCCGTCACAACAAGGATTCAACCAGTGATGATGTTCAACATAGTCCTCAGCAACTCAGGACAGTTTTTGAACCAATCAGAAGACGATGCAGGTTTCTTGAGTGGCTGTCAAATGAAATAAAAATGCTCTGTATTTGCAATTATGTTATGTCGGTAATTTGGAGTGTCATCCTCTCTGGCCATTGAGAATAAACCTTTGTTTTTGCCTTAAACCCATCTGTGTCTGGTTTGGCCTTCTTGAAAGCTAGGCATGCCAGGTCCCTGAGGCTGCGGTTTTTGTCTGTACTGCAATTGCTCAACAGAATGCAAAGGCAAACTCCTCTGGACAAACCTTGCCAAGGAAAGGATCTGAAGGCATGCAACAAGAAGTTTGCAAGGCCTTGTCCCTCTATCCAGCTCTTCATGATCAGCTAGTCATCTTTGCTGTTTTCATAGGCAGGGTTGACGTAGGTCTTGCTTTTTCTATTTCTTTTTGCATCCTCTGCAAAATCTCTGTGGTTCGTCGGAGGCCAAGAGGCCTCTCCCTCCACCTGCCGCTGCAACTTCCGGTATTTGCTGGAGGAGCGGATGCCCAACAAGGCCTTGATCCAGAGCCAGAGGCGCCGGTTCTCCAGGAGGGCATCCTGCAAAAAAGGAAGGAAAAAGGAAAGATTTTTTGGTGGCTTTCTCTTTACTGGAAGTCAAAGAAATTCCTTGGCTGTGAGATACATTGGAGTGAGTCTTCCTGTCTAGCAGAAATGGGGTTAGTTTGGATGGCCTTCAGGGGGGCTTTCAATTCTATGTCTCTGGGGCCAAGCAAGACCTGTTGCTCTTCCTTTTGTTATAATACTAGCTTTGCCCAGCCACGTGTTGCTGTGGCTTATGAGAATTATTTCTTGGCCAGGTGGAATAGCAGTGCAGTCTTAAAGCCTGGCCATTTTCTGGAGTAGCTGGAGTAGCACCCTCAGTCAAAGAGCTGCTTTGAAACCTGGCTACTAATTAGGATTTTATTTTTCTTGGGGTTTTTTTTTATGTCTAAACACAGCGGGGATGACCATGTCTTTTGTGGCCAAGTTTTGTGGGTTTTGGGTGTTTAGTTTCGCTATTTACTTTAAGGCAAAAATGATCAGAACATATATATATATATATTTTCAGAAAGGACTAACACAGAATACCCACCATCAGGAAAAAATACAAAGACAGAAAATTAGAAATACAGTTTCCTAATAGGAGAAGCACACTACTACTACAACCATGAAATATTCATGGCATACAAAATGTCTGGGCTGGAAAAAGTTGTTCAGTAATGGAATGGGCCGCCTTGGAAGCTGATGGACTTTTTCTTTGGGGAGCCCTAAACAGAGGCTGGACGGGCATCTTTGAGGAGTGCTTTAGTTGTGCCTTCGTGCAGGGCAGAAGGGAGTTAGGCCTCATGGCCCCTGGGGGTCCCTTCCAACTCTGGGGTTCAATAAGTCTATGAGCCTAAGGTTCTCATTCATATAGTTGTCATAAGACCAAAGCCAACTTTGCTTGAGAATATAGTAAAAGGTAAAAGTTTCCCTTGATGTTAAGTCCAGTCATGTCTGACTCTGGGGGTTGGTGCTCATCTCCATTTCTAAGCCTAAGAGCCGGCGTTGTCCGTAGACACCTCCAAGGTCATGAGAATATAGTAACAGGGAAGCAATCCTTGTTTTCAGGTGAAGGAAGGCAAAGGGGAAGCGGTGCCTTCTCAACCAAGAGCTCTGATACCAATCCTGGCAAGAAAACCATTGCTGCTCTGAGTTCCTCCATATTTAATTCTGCATCCCCCTCCCCAGTTCTTTTCAGGCAAACCCGTTGTCTTAAGCCACAGACACCTTTTCCTCAATCCCCACTGTGCCAAGTCCCATCAATAGCACCATTGTGCCCAGACAGAAAACATGGGAGTCCATTTCCAGGGAAAGAAAGATAAACCAAAAATAAAAATGAACAGTGGCTTACTTACTTCCACAAAAACGGAGACTGCAAACCGGACCACGATCATGATCAGAATATAACCCCTCCAGAGGTTGGGGATGCAGAGCAGCTGTAGAGAAAGAAAATGGGGTCAGGAAGGGGTCCGGGAACCCCAAAAACACACATTTGAAGGAGAACACGAGATGGGAGAAGAGATTCCAGCTTTTTAAACGCATCTATACAACAAAGACGGTGATCCAGGGAGAGCCTCCAAACCATGGAATCCACCATGTGGTCAAAGGGAGCATCTGCACTGTACAATGAATGCAGTTTGACCCCACTTGAATGGTCATGGCTCAAACTATGGAGTCCCAGGAGTTGTAGTTTCAGAAAGTCTTTAGACAAGGAGTGCTGGGATTTGCCAAATTAGTGAATTAGTGGAGTTCCACAGGGTTCAGTTCTGTTGCTGTTCAATATCTTTATTAATGACTTGGATGAAGGTTTAGAAGGCATATTTATCAAGTTCGCAGCTGACACTAAATTGGGAAGGACAGTCCAGAGGACTATGAAGTGGAGGTTTGAAAGCTCTGGACCGCAGTTAAGGAGGGTCCTTCCTGGTGAGCTATGGTAACCACCAATGTTTTCCGAAAAGAGAGAGAGGATTAAGACAAGCAACAGAAATTCGTTACTATGATCTGCAGAAAAAGATGCCAAAATGTACAAGCACGAACATGCAGAGAAATACAGGATACCTTATACATTTTGATAGCTATTCAAACCTCCTGCCCTCTCTCCAACTGGCCAGAAAAGAGGCTGGCTAGGATCCATGCCAACATTGGTAAGCAAGGGAGAAGGTCATCAGGGGATTGGTCAAGAGAGAAGGACTGAAGGGCTGGTCAGCTGCAGAGCCACCCCTGGGAGGGCACGGTCTGGGGCCATTGAGGCCAGGGCCACTCCGTTGAGGGCAGGGCTGTCTCTGCAGGGCTTGGGTCATTCCCAGCTGCCTTCAAGGGCTGCCCCCCCAAAGCCCCCAGAGCACTCACCTGTAGACCCTTGTAAATGACTTCTATGTCGGCAAAGAGAATGAACACGCAAAGGCCCAACCAGATGGACATCAGGCAGGTGAAAATATCTGGAGGAAATCAAAGGAAAACACGTAGAAATGTCCCATGAATCCCATCCAATTGTGCCCTTCCTGTAGCGGAATGGAAGGAGATGGGGATGAACAAGCAGGCAGGTCCACCGGTGGCCCTAGAACATGGGAAAGGTGGCCAGAAGGGACATATTGCATTGAACATGGATGTGCCAAAGTAGGGGTCCCCAAACTAAGGCCTGGGGACTGGATGTGGCCCATTGAAGCCATTTATCCGGCCCCCACAGCACAAGGGCAGAAGGGGGTTGGGCTAAATGACCCAAGGGGTCTCTTCTTCTTTTACAATCCTTATTATTATTATTGTTATTATTATTATTATTATTATTATTATTATTATTATTATTCTTATTATTATTATTATTATTATTAACATTGAGGCTGGGTGGCCATCTGTCAGGGTGCGTTGCTTGTGCTTTTGGTGCACAAAGGCAGAAGGGGGTTGGACTCAATGGGCCAATGGGTCTCTTCCAACCCTCTTTATTACTATTACTATTATTATTATTAACATTGAGGCTGGGTGGCCATCTGTCAGGGTGCTTTGCTTGTGCTTTTGGTGCACAAAGGCAGAAGGGGATTGGACTCAATGGCCCAAAGGGTCTCTTCTAACCCTCTTTTGTTGTTGTTGTTGTTGTTGTTGTTGTTGTTGTTATTAATTGCTTGGTGGCCAACTATAGTCCGGCCTTCTAACGGTCCGAAGGATTGTGAACTAGCCCCTTGTTTAAAAAGTTTGGGGACCCCTGTGCCAAAGCATAGACAAGAGCAAACCCTAGTGAAATGGAGGATTTCTGGCTTAAGAATGCCACGGAGTCACCTTGGAAGACCTAGAACATTTTTAGAGAGAGCATACATGGTTGGGTGTTAATAAATGATAAGGGAGTCATAATGGAATCTGAAAACCTGGCTTAGATTACTTGGAACTGATCTTTAAAAACACAAATTTACATTGCTCCTGACCAGAAAGGGGACCAGGTTACTATTCTACTCAGTGGTCCAAGAAGCTGCAAAGAGGCCAATGGGGCTTTAATGGCAAAGGCCTGGAACTGTTGATACTGGGAAGGGTTGCTTCCCCACTGGGACTCACAGTTGCTGTAGATGGGCTTCCGGAAGGGCCTTCCCTTGCAGAAGACAAAGGCCAGGACGCAGCAGTCGAGGGTGGCCAGGTGGTAGAGCGTGGTGTTCTCATAGCTCACCACTATGTTCCTTGTGGCCGATGTGCCGTTGGGAGCCTCATTGCCCCCAATGGGGAAGGAAGACTGGTTTCCAGGGGAGCATGCGCTGGAAGGAAAAGCAGACCCCTGAAACGGCTACGTCCACCACCCCGTTGTGCTCTTCCCATAGCCACTCTTTTTGGTCCAAAGCCACACCTGGGGAGCTTAACAAGAATCAGGGCTGAATCCCAAAGCATCCTCATTTTCAAGGCTCAGCTTAAAACGAAAGGAGGCACTGCCGGGATGGAGACCCCGGGAGTCTGGGGAAGGGAAGCCCAGCTCTATGGCTGTTAATAAATCTTTTGTGTCAGCTCCCCTTGGGTTCCGCATCTCTGAGTTCATCTTGTCAGGTAGAAAATTCTGTATTAGAAAAGAAATGCATTGCATGGAACTCCATTGTGTTAAAAATACAGTTCTAATGGACATGTGGTCAAAGCACATTCCAATGAAAGGGTTAAGAGAGTGGAGATGTGGACTTAGAGGGACAGCTGAGTCATGAGCATGCGACAGGCATGACAAGAATGACATCATTTCCTGTGGCCAATTTGGCTATATATGGAAGTGGCAGACACCTGCAGATTCTCTTTGCCCTGATGCTCTTTGCTATGCAACAGGCTTGCTATCTGGAACTCATTGTATCATTGTGCCTGTGACTCACTGCCGTCTTGCTACGGCCATCTTGCTATGGACGTGAGTATATCTCTGTATATACTCATCGCAGACCTGTAAATAGCTGTATATAGAGCAACGATTGAAAAATAAAAACCTCCAAAGGAGTCTGGATGGAAGCAAGAGCTCAGGTGTGCTTATTAAAGCAGTGAGCTAAAAACAAGCTCAGAGGCTGGGCTATAAATCTCAGCGGATTTAAAAGTTCTTAAAAGGCAAAAATACAGTTCCAAAGAATTTGTTGCAAAATAGTTCCAAGAGATTATTGCAAAATAAATCAATTCAATATTGTGCAGGAAATCACCAGAGTACATAAGATCCCATAACATGAATAAAAAGGCAAACAGCAAAGTCCCAAGACACAAACAGCAAGGTAATCAAAGAGAACTAGAGATCTTGATTCTTGGTTGGCAAAAGTTGCTTTGACAAAGATCTGCCTCCAAACCCCTGGCTTTAATAACAAAGCATGAAAGCGTTTCTCTGACCCCTGACCTCTCGCTTATTAGCTTATTCTTGCACTTCGTCTAACCCAGAATTCCAGACGGTCAGCATGATCCAAAGCTCCCAAATCATAATTGCTATCAAGGTCAAACCGTTCATTAGTGCAAGCAGTTTGCTTAGTGGGATCAGTCTGAGAACCATCCTGTTCTGAATCTAAATCTTGCACCTGGCTATTTTCACTTTCATCAACAACATTCCTAGCTGTGGGAAAATGAACATTCACACACTGCTCATCCTCATCAACAACAGAGTCATTTAGAACTGGATTCTGAACCTGAATCCCATAATCCTCATCAGAGTGATCTTGAACCTGAATCCCAGAATCCCCATCAACCTGAGGATCCAGCTGAGTCACAACACATTCAATCCCAAGCACAGCTGGAGGAGAACGTGAGAGGATTGGTTCACGTACCTCTCTGGTGCGGGTGTTTTGTGTGTTTAATTGAACCCCATGTCGCCACATCTGCACTGCAGAATGAGATGGATCCTTAAGACGGGTGAGATGGATCCTTAAGAATATTTTTGTCAGGTCCCTGGCTGCTGGGCACCAATAACCTTACACAGAGGCCAGTCTCTATCTAATATCTTTATTAAAGAAATATATAAAATCAATAAAAACAAGTGAAGAATATAGTTCAGAAGCAGACCTTTCAAATGAGGTCAAATATAGTCCAAAAATGTATTGTCCAATAAATGATATTAGAGTTCAAAGTTTTAATCCACTTGACCGAAACACACACTTTGCCAAGCAATAGTGTGGGGAAATAACAGAGTCTTAGAATCCAATGAAGCTTGATAACAAGGCTGGAAATAAACTTTATTCTTGACTAGGTCCGTGACTGGAGACAAGGCAAAACATGAAGCATGAAGCAGGGTCCGTGGTAAAACCGCAAGGCAGGGCAAGGCTTGAAGCTTGATCCGGGAAGCAAGGAACTGGGGTTATGAAGTCCACACACGATCTCTCTCCTGAAGGTGATCAATTGACTCCGCAAAGAATCCCTCGTGCCAAACACCTATATTGGGTCTCGTTTTCCCGCCAACAGAACTCTTTCCCTAGAGAATGAGAAGCGAAACCCAACTCTGTCCAGATGTATGACTCCTTAGAATTTCCCAAGGGAAGCAGACCTAATCAGCTTGATGTTTGGCAGCGATCCGTAAACTCCTCCGTTGGGCTTCTCTGACTCCCCTTTCTCTAGAATAAGATTCCTTCCTGGGAAACGGAGGGGAGTTCTGCCCAAGGCCTGTTTGGCTGAATTCTTGAGGGCAAACATCAACATCCTGCAGGTGAAGAGACTCCGGCTCTTGCTGAACCAGTGAAAACCCCATGTTTTCCTCTTCGTCTGCCACAATAGTACTAGGAACAGGACTACAAGGCCCATGAGTCATCACACTATCCCCTCTCCCAAGGCCCCCCTCATTCAGGGCCCCTCTCCGAGAGTCGCGGGGCCGCGGCTTGGTAGGGTAGGCCTGATGGAAGCGGCGGACTAAGTCGGGGGCATGGACTGTGGAAGCGTCTTCCCAGGAGCGTTCTTCGGGGCCAAAACCCACCCAGTCAATGAGATACTGAAGGCGGCGGCGATGGAAGCGAGAATCCAAAATGTCCTGAACCTCGAACTCCTCCTCTCCGTCCACTAGAACAGGGGCGGGGGGCGGCCGGCTCGCGTCGGGGCGGACACCATCCGCCGGAAGGATCAGGGAACGATGGAACACCAGATGAATGCGCATGGAGCGCGGAAGTTGGAGCTTGAAAGTCACGGGGTTAAGTTGCGCCACCACTGGATAGGGGCCAATGAAACGGGCATCTAGCTTCCGGCAGGGACGGTGGGAGGGCAAGAAGCGAGTGGACAACAGAACTCGGTCTCCTACCTTGATCTCGGGACCAGGCTGGCGATGGCTGTCAGCGTGGCGTTTGTAGTCCTCCTTGGCTTGATCAAGTTGTTGGTGTAAGAGTGCTTGCACCGCTGTGAGTTCCTGCAGCCAATCCTCCGCTGCAGGAACCTCTGAGGTCTCCACGACGGGAGGAAAGAAACGAGGATGAAAACCGTAGTTTGCAAAAAACGGGGCTTCTTTAGTTGAATTCTGGACACCATTGTTGTATGCAAACTCTGAAAGAGGTAATAGGGAAGCCCAATTGTCCTGTTGGTAGTTTACATAGCAGCGAAGATATTGTTCCAAAGTGGCATTGGTGCGCTCAGTTTGCCCATCCGTTTGGGGATGGTGAGCTGAGGATAAGCGAGAGTCTATGCCCAATAGTTTTTGCAGGGCTTTCCAAAAACGAGAGGTGAACTGAGATCCACGGTCAGTGACCAAACTCCTGGGCAGTCCATGTAGTCGGAACACATGCTGAAGAAATAAATCTGCAGTCTCTTTGGCTGTGGGAAGGCCTTCACAGGGAATGAAATGGGCCATCTTGGTGAAAAGGTCCACCACTACTAGAATCGTGGTGAATCCAAGGGATGGTGGTAGATCAGTGATAAAGTCTGCGGAGATTATCTCCCATGGGCGAGAAGGTGTGGGAAGGGGGTGCAATAGCCCTGTCGGCTTCTCCCTTCGTGTCTTGGAACGCTGGCAAACGGGGCAGGTGTTGACATACTTTTCCACATCCTTGCAAATCTTGGGCCACCAGAAATCTCGCAGGATCAAATGCATGGTTTTAAATAGTCCAAAATGCCCGGCATGTTTGCTGTCTTGGCACAACCGAAGTGCCTTTTCTCTGCCGGGGCCCGGAGGAATATAAACATGATTTCTATAGCATAGTAGTCCATTTTTAAGTGTGAATGGAAAACGTAGTCCTTGGTGGATCTGTTCTTGGGCCCAGGCATCCGCCTGTTGACTGGCCCTGATCTCCTGAGTGAAAATAGAATCTGCGGTTGGGGATTTTGGGTCAGGAGGAGCTGGTTCAATTGAAATGGATTTGATATTTCCCACTGTGAGCGTGGCAAAGTTCTCGGGTTGCAGCAATCGAGATTCTGAGGTCTCTCTGCGTCCTGCTGCATACTCTGGTTTTCGTGACAGGGCATCGGCTTGTTTGGTCTGAGTAGGAGTCACATAGTGGATCCGAAAGTCAAAACGTTCAAAGAACAAAGCCCAGCGTTGTTGTCTTTGGTTTAGCTTTCGTGCGGTTCTTAGATGCTCCAAATTCCGATGATCAGTATGAACTTCAATGGGGAATTTGGCCCCTTCCAGCCAATGTCTCCAATTTTCAAAGGCTGCCTTTATGGCTAAGAGTTCCTTTTCCCAAATGGTATAGTTCCTCTCTGGAGCCGTTAGTTGTCGTGAGTAATAGGCACAAGGATGGAGATGTTCTCCCACTGGTTGCATCAGTACAGCCCCTATTGCCACATCAGAGGCATCAGCCTGCACAACAAAAGGGGTTTTAGGATCAGGGTGCTGTAGAATTGGCTGGGTCGTGAATAATTGCTTTAGCTGGTGGAATCCCCCTTCAGCTTGTTCTGTCCAACAGAAAGGTTGTTTCCCTCGGATGCAGCTGGTGATTGGGTCAGACCAGCGAGCGAAGTCTGGGATGAACTTGCGGTAGTAGTTTGCAAACCCCAAGAAGTGCTGCACTTCCTTTTTGTTAGTTGCTGCCCGCCATTCCAATACGGCCGAAACCTTTGCCGGGTCCATGGATAGTCCTAGTGGCGAGACGCGGTATCCCAGGAAGTCTACCTCTTGCAAATCAAAGGCGCATTTTTCTAACTTGGCATATAGTCCATGATCCCGCAATCGTTGTAGCACCATTCTGACGTGCTGGTCGTGTTCCGTCTGTGATCTAGAATACACCAAAAATCGTCCAAATATATGATCAAGAACCGATCTAGATAATCTTGAAAGATATCGTTGACAAAATGTTGAAATGTTGCGGGGGCTCCAGATAATCCGTAATTCATGACTAGGGACTCGAATAATCCGAATTTGGTCTGGAAGGCGGTTTTCCATTCGTCCCCTTCTCTTATGCGAACTAGATTGTAAGCCCCGCGAAGATCCAATTTGGTGTAAACCTTGGCCCCTCGGAGTCGGTCCAATAGGTCTGAGATCAATGGCAATGGGTAGCGGTTCCGCTTTGTGATGTTGTTCAGTGCCCGATAGTCCACAACCAAACGTAGGTCTCTTGACTTCTTTTTCACAAACATCACTGGAGAAGCGGCTGGGGATTGAGAGGGTCTGATGAACCCCTTGCGAAGGTTTGACTCTATAAACTCCCTGAGAGCTTCTTGCTCTGGTTCAGTCAGGGAGTAGAGGTGTCCTCGCAGAATTGGGGCCCCCTCCACCAGGTCAATGGCACAGTCATAGGGTCTATGTGGGGGTAGTTTCTCAGCTTCCTTTTCATTGAAAACATCCCAAAAGTCCAAGTATTTCTTGGGCAAGGTGATGATGGGCTCTGCGTCCGAGGCATGGTAAACCTTGGCTACTAGACAATGATTTTGGCAATACCTTGAGGCGAACTGCAGTTCTCTGTTAGTCCAGGAGATGTTTGGGTCGTGGAGTGTCAGCCATGGGATACCCAAAATCACGGGGAAGTGGGGAACCTCGGTAACGAAAAAGGAGATTTCCTCTATGTGTTCTCTTATCCACATTCTGGTGGGCTCGGTCCATTGGCTTACTGGACCTGTCTTCAGGGGTCGGCCGTCTATGGCTTGCACCACCCGGGCATTCTTGAAATCATGGTATTGTAGTCCCAGAGAGTCAGCATAGTCCTTATCGATGAAGTTGTTTGTTGCCCCTGAGTCTATCATGGCATGGATCATGACGGGTCCTTTTTTCACTGACCACAGTGTGACCACCAGGAGAAATAGGACCCCCGTTTGCGGCTCTTGAGTGGAGTTTTTGACCGGGTTGGCGAGCCCTCCTACGCCCGGTCACTGGCTTCCCCCGCCGGTTTGGTTCCAGCCGCCTCGACCGCCTCCGCCTCCGCGGAGGACGCCGCCGCCAGACAAGCGGCGGGCTTCTTCTTTGCTGGACACTCCCTGGCGAAGTGGCCCCCATTACCACAGTACCAACACAGATTCAAGCGTTGGCGACGAGCCTTTTCCGCTACGTCCAGCTTGGGGCGCACATTGCCCAACTGCATCGGTTCTTCCTCGCTTCCCATGGGGCTAGGGGCTGGCGGTGGGATCTCCATACTGGATGTGGCTGGACACTGGCAGAAGCGGGGGGTTTCACTCCAGCTCTTCCACTCTGGCCTCGGAGCCATTGTTTTTTGTTGGCAAGCAGGACTTCAGCCCGTAAACACTGGTTGATGAGTCTTTCCAGAGTCCCTGGGGGGTCCACCTTAGAGATTTCTTCCTGCATCTCGATGTTAAGGCCCTCGCGAAACTGTCCTCTGAGGGCTATGTCGTTCCAGCCGGTGTTCTGAGCCAGCACCCGGAACTCGGCTATGTACCGGGACAACGGTCTGTCCCCTTGGAAGAGGCGTCGGAGTTTATGGCCGGCCACCTCCTCGTCGTCCTCGATCCCCCAGGTTTTTCTAAGGTGGTTCAAGAATTGTTGCGCGTTGTTTAGATGCGTGGAACCCGCATCGTATAGCGCCATCGCCCAAGTGGCCGCAGGCCCATCTAGGAGACTGAAGATCCACGCCACCTTGACATCTTCTTGGGGAAACTCGGCTTGGCGGGCTTCTAAGTACGCCTGGCACTGGTGACGGAAAACATGAACCTTGGAGGCTTCTCCAGAAAACTTGGTTGGTAGCGCTAGGGCAGGGAGACGGGCTCCGCGTTCCTTCAAGCCCCATATTTCTCCCTCCTGCGTTCGGAGTGTGTCCCGGATCCGATTGAATTCATCTTGGGAAATGGTGTAACTGGGTGGTTGAGCTGGGACGTCCGCTCCGGTTCCTGTAGACATTCTGGCCTTAGGTTGTTTGGTGCTGTGGGCGGCGGAGTCAAACTGTCAGGTCCCTGGCTGCTGGGCACCAATAACCTTACACAGAGGCCAGTCTCTATCTAATATCTTTATTAAAGAAATATATAAAATCAATAAAAACAAGTGAAGAATATAGTTCAGAAGCAGACCTTTCAAATGAGGTCAAATATAGTCCAAAAATGTATTGTCCAATAAATGATATTAGAGTTCAAAGTTTTAATCCACTTGACCGAAACACACACTTTGCCAAGCAATAGTGTGGGGAAATAACAGAGTCTTAGAGTCCAATGAAGCTTGATAACAAGGCTGGAAATAAACTTGATTCTTGACTAGGTCCGTGACTGGAGACAAGGCAAAACATGAAGCATGAAGCAGGGTCCGTGGTAAAACCGCAAGGCAGGGCAAGGCTTGAAGCTTGATCCGGGAAGCAAGGAACTGGGGTTACGAAGTCCACACACGATCTCTCTCCTGAAGGTGATCAATTGACTCCGCAAAGAATCCCTCGTGCCAAACACCTATATTGGGTCTCGTTTTCCCGCCAACAGAACTCTTTCCCTAGAGAACGAGAAGCGAAACCCAACTCTGTCCAGATGTATGACTCCTTAGAATTTCCCAAGGGAAGCAGACCTAATCAGCTTGATGTTTGGCAGCGATCCGTAAACTCCTCCGTTGGGCTTCTCTGACTCCCCTTTCTCTAGAATAAGATTCCTTCCTGGGAAACGGAGGGGAGTTCTGCCCAAGGCCTGTTTGGCTGAATTCTTGAGGGCAAACATCAACATCCTGCAGGTGAAGGGACTCCGGCTCTTGCTGAACCGGCGAAAACCCCATGTTTTCCTCTTCGTCTGCCACAATAGTACTAGGAACAGGACTACAAGGCCCATGAGTCATCACAATTTTGAACTTTCTTAAGGGAGTGGGAATGATAAAGATACACTCCTTGAGAATCAGGGCCCAGACTCCTGAGGAATGAAGGCAATATCTAGGGGTGCAAGGCAGTCTGGTGCTTCCGAAACAGCCATTGGTGAAAAGCCAGGAAAAACGTCCGTCTTTTCAATCTGCATCTTTGGGCGCTTCTACACTTTAGAATGAATGCAGTTTGGCACCACCTGAACTGCCATGGCTCATTTCTATGGAATCCTGGGTGTTGTATGATGCACTCTTTGGCAGAGAATGAATTGTCTTGCAAAACTACAATTGCCAGGATTCCCAAGTTTTAAGCCATGGCAGTTCAAGTGGTGCCAAATCTTATGGTGCGGGGCAACTCTGAGGTGCAGAACCCAAGGAGAGGAGGCATTTTTACTTGGCTTTAACTGCTACTCAGTGGTTTTATCCTAACGGTAGTGTAGACGTGTCCCTTTGGCCTCTGTCTGGAGAGCTCACCTGTAGCTGCGCACCTGCGCATACCAGGTCTGCTGCTTGACGAAGACGAAGCCCCAGGTCTGGATGGCGAGGTTGGAGAGGATGCTGAAGACGACGGAGAGCAGGAGCGGCGGGGAGATGAGGCGCCCGGAGGGGCGGAAGGGGGCCAGTCGGGGGTGGGCATGCGTTAGGCTCACTGCAGAAGGAAGAGAGCGAGAGGAACATGCAAGGAGAGTCCCTTGGATGGATGGATGGATGGATGGATGGATGGATGGATGGATGGATGGAGACCCACTGCTTCCCACTGTCTGTGGACATCTATAGCCACCTGGAATCCTGCTAATGCCAGGCTGGACCTGGCCAGAGGGATTGGGAGAAAGAGGGACTGATGCACAGAGCTCTGGCCTCTGGAAGGGCAGGACACCTCCCTTCATTCCCAATTGGAAACTGATGGAAGAAAGCCATGGGGAGCGGATCAGAGGCAGAGAGGGAAGAGTCCCCAAAGGGCCATCTTGTCAGGGTATTGTGAATTGTGTGAAATGTTAAAATCAATCTAGGCTGTTAGAAATGCCTTCTGTGTGAGTTTCGGCAAGGCATTTCAGTAGCTATGGAGTTAAGAAGAACCTGCTTTGATTGATGTAACACAGAACCAATGGGGTCAAGTCTGATTGACCGGGACTTCCTTCATGAGCTGTGGAATGCAGGGGAGTGTTTTTCCTGTGTTCGCGTGAGCGTTCACTGAAGATGGATGATGAATGCTTTGCTCTGTAGCCGAGGAAACACTGCCATGTGTCTGGGACTTATTGTAAATGACTGCAACTGTATATAGTGATGTAAATAAAGATAAAGAACAGTTGGATTTCAACTGACCCTTCGACTGCTGGAGTTTTGTTGACCAGTGCTGATTCTCCGTATGAGAAGGCAGCCTGGA
This sequence comes from Anolis carolinensis, assembly GCF_035594765.1. Classification (NCBI taxonomy): domain Eukaryota; kingdom Metazoa; phylum Chordata; class Lepidosauria; order Squamata; family Anolidae; genus Anolis; species Anolis carolinensis. The sequence continues at coordinate 287,594,154 of NC_085843.1, read as the reverse complement.
GAAGGAGGGATCGGTGAGACCGGGATGATGATTTTTGGAACCAGAGTCTCACCCCATCGTCCTCCCCCTGACACATCTGTCAGAGTCTGCCAGGCTCAGGGCCAGGCAGGGCCTTCTTGGTGGCTGCACTGTTATGGTTGGTTTTTAGGAAACACACCAGTTCTTTATGCAGCTTTACTTCGACCGACCGGGCCTCCGAGTGGAATCGCTCCAACTCAAAAATTTCTAAAAACCAAGTGGCCCATTTGTGATGAAATATATGATGTTATGAAATATATTGTGTATGACTGGAGTGAGAAAGGTGTATGAATATGGCCTAATTGGGCTGAAGATACCATCCTAAGGAATAAAGCCTGGAAAACTACAATTCATGGACTTGCTGATGAGACCTGTGACAAATGATTAACTGTTGACATTGCTGGCTTGATTAACTCTTGGTGGAAAACCAACTTGTTTACATTGTGAAAGACAATGGTTCTTTTAAATAAGGAAGTCAACATGGTGGTTGTTATATATCTTTCGGGCTGTGTGACCATGTTCCAGAAGTATTCTCTCCTGACGTTTCGCCCACATCTATGGCAGGCATCCTCAGAGGTTGTGAGGTATGGATAAACTAGGAAAGGAAAAAATATATATCTGTGGAGAGTCCAGGGTGTGGCAAGAGCCTTCGACAACACATTCAACATGGTGAGTCCTTACGTTTGTCAACATTATTAAGGAAGCAAACAAGGCTCCTTGATAAGGAAAGCTAATTAAGCAATGTATACATCTGTCCAGGAACTGATAGAATCAACGGATTTTAGCTGTCTGTCAGTAATTTACAACTTTCAGAACCAAATCAACAGAAAACACTACATAAAGGACCCTTTGCTGTCAGAAAAAGTGTGTCAGACCAGATGAACACCAATTTCTGAACACCACTATGAACAGCCGTCTCCTCTCAAGAAACTGATCAACTTCAACAAGAAGGATGGTAAGAATGCTTGATGAATGAATGAATGCCGAATGAATGTTAGATTATATGTGTAACTGTTGGTGCAATATCCCCTTTTGCCTATGTAACCAATATAATTATTATAAAACCCAATACAGAGTCTGTGTCTACTTCTTTCTCTGAAAGTGCCTAATACAACCTGTCTCACTGAAAGCGGAATAAAATAACCTTTTAAAAGTACTTATAACACATTCACACAAAAACACTTATACTGTTGGCATGCATTCAAAGTATTTCAAGGCACAGAAAAATCGATCAGGATGACGATAACAGAAAGTAACCTTTTTCTTAATTTAAACAATCAATGTTTGTTTCCTGATCTCATGGCGCCGCCGACTGTCTCAAACTACATCATGCAGGCAAAGATATTTCCAGGATCTTTCTGACACCCTTTCAGCACTATTGCTCCAAGGACCCGCCTGCCCCAAAGGCCAAGCCCACCTTGAACCTGAGCCAGGGTTTGTTCAGGGAAGCTCTCCCCGCAAATAGGGGACTGTTCCAAGTCTGCCAGGAATGTGAAGATGTCACATCTTGCAAGTGATGTTTGGCTCAACGCTTAGCAATGCTTCCTCTGAGCCCCACAGGGATATGGGGAGAGGAATAATGACGGATTTGGCAAAGAAGGGCTGCTTACTTGTCAGGCCGGCCGCCATAGCAACAGCATCTTGCACGAGGAACTGATAATTCCCAAAGACCTGCATTTGCTGTAAGGAGAAAAGGAGGGAGATTTTTAGGTAATGTTTGCATTAACAGACACAAGACAAATGACCTGCCCAAAGGACCCCAATACAGCAGAGCATGTGGCTTGCTCAAGGTTATTTATCAAGATGATTCCATGGAGAGCAGGGATTCAAACCCAGTCCAACACTCAGACCACTGCAGCTCACAGTGTCTGTGATGCCCTTAGGACAGCTTCACCTCTGCCATTTCCAAACCTATTCTCATTGATCCTTCTGCACCTAGGGTTCGCATCTTGCCATCCTTCCCAACTGTATTTCTCTATCTCCAGATGAAGTCCTAGTAATACACCTTTTTATTTATGGTGGTGAAACAATTGCTGCAAATGAAATCAAACTCCTCCAAGAAGTAGGCAATTCTCCTCCATGTAGATTGCCCAGAAGGCCCATCCTTCCCCTTTTCGTGGACTTTTGGTGCCTCCTAACAACCTGCCAGGACCATCTCCCAAAAGGAGCAGAGGGGCAAAGGTGTGTTGACTTCACAGGTGGGGAAGTCCTATGGGTTCGGAGACAGGACAGCTTCTCTACAGCTTATGACAACTACCATTCATGCGCACCTTCCTTGATACATACCATCTGTTCTGTTTCCAAATACATACCCAGTAAAGCAAAGCACAGCCCATGGAGAGAATCATGCCATAAAGGACCAGGTATTTGAACACCGCAAAGGAGGAGATGAGGGCGGCACGACCTTCCCTGCGAAGGAGAGGAGGACAAGCCATGAAATGTTGGAATTGACCATCACAAAGGGGCTCAACTAGGGAGAAAGCTCCAGACCCCTCCTGCCACCCAGAGAAGAGCCTTGGCCCAGAACAGGGTGCAAGGCAAACACCTGTGCTTTGGAGACAAATGGCCAGGCTCCAGACCCCAAAGTCCTCCAGGAAGTGACAGGGAGGATGGCTGTAGTAGTAGTAGCAGCAGCAACAACAACAACAACAACTTTATTCTTCTATCCCTCCACCATCTCCCCGAAGGGACTCGGGGTGGCTTACAGACACCACAAAAGCAACATAAAAGTGAACACAATATAAAATACAATAAAATAAAACACATGCAACATATAAAACATCAGTTCAGACTCAATCAAACTGCAGTTTTCTAACTGTGGCAGTAAATTACTGGCACCATGGTCGGGTTGTAAGCATTGACATAAAATAAATGCTAGCTGCAGTAATGGAGACAGGGCATGGGATAATGTACAGGATGTGCGATTTCTACGTAGTAGATATTAGGCATGTGCAAAAAATCAGAAAGCATCATAAGTCAGATCAGTTTTGTATGATTCGTACTTACGACACAATATCCGATGCATACGCACGGTCCATGCCAAAAATTAAGAAATTGAAACTTACCCCATACTTTTTCATTGTAGTTTTGTAAATCTGGGAAAGCTCCCAAAGTCAGTTTTATATTCAGTGCAAGGAAGTAAAGCTCAAAAAGCAAAGCCAAAAAGGCTGCCTTCGTGCCTGTCTTGCCTTTCTTCTGTAAATTAATGGTCTCTCTCTCGCCATTAGGAGAGGGGAACAGAAAGAGCAGTGATTTCTGGGAACAGCACAGAACTCTGGGAAATGTAGTCTGGGAAGGGAGGAGCCCCATACCACAAAATTCAAAAGGCCCTGCCCTAAACCATATTTCCCAGAATGCATCAGCATTGGAAAGCTGATTATTATTATAATAAAACCAATTAGAAAATGACATTTATAACCTAGGAACAAAAATCATGACATATAGTTTAATCTATCTATCTATGTATATAGTAAAAGTCAGTGTTTGTATGTGTGTATGTAGAATCATAGAATAGTAGAGTTGGAAGAGACCACATGGGCCATCTAGTCCAATCCCCTGCTAAGAAGCAGGAAATCACATTCAAAGCACCCCCGACAGATGGCCATCCAGCCTCTGCTTAAAAGCCTCCAAGGAAGGAGCCTCCACCACGGCCCCGGGGAGAGAGTTCCACTGTCGAACAGCCCTTCTCACAGTGAGGAAGTTCTTCCTGATGTTCAGGTGGAATCTCCTCCTTTCCTGTAGTTTGAAGCCATTGTTCCGTGTCCTAGTCTGCAGGGCAGCAGAAAACAAGCTTGCTCCCTCCTCCCTATGACTTCCCTTCACGTATTTGTACATGGCTCTCATGTCTCCTCTCAGCCTTCTCTTCTTCAGGCTAAACATGCCCAGCTCTTTAAGCCGCTCCTCATAGGGCTTGTTCTCCAGACCCTTCATCATTTTAGTCGCCCTCCTCTGGACGCTTTCCAGCTTGTCAACATCTCCCTTCATCTGCGGTGCCCAAAATTGGACCCAGTGTGATTCCAGGTGTGGTCTGACCAAGGCAGAATTGAGGGGGAGCATGACTTCCCTGGATCTAGACGCTATTCCCCTATTGATGCAGGCCAGAATCCCGTTGGCTTTCTTAGCAGCCGCATCACATTGTTGGCTCATGTTTAACTTATCGTTTTGAATTCTGCTCCTGTCTTCTGGAGTGTTAGCTATCCCTCCCAGTTTGGTGTCATCTGCAAACTTGATGATCGTGCCTTCTAACCCTTCGTCTAAGTCGTTAATAAAGATGTTGAACAGAACCAGGGCCCAGGACGGAGCCCTGCGGCACTCCACTTGTCACTTCTTTCCATGATGAAGACGACGCATTGGTGAGAATCACCCTTTGGGTTCGTTCGCTTAGCCAATTACAGATCCACCTAACCGTAGTTTTGTCTAGTCCACATTTTACTAGTTTGTTTGCCAGAAGGTCGTGGGGGACTTTGTCGAAGGCCTTACTGAAATCCAGGTACGCTACATCCACAGCATTCCCTGTATCGACCCAACTCGTAACTCTATCGAAAAAAGAGATCAGATGAGTCTGGCATGACTTGTTTTTGGTAAATCCGTGTTGACTATTAGCAATGACCGCATTTGTTTCTAAGTGTTTGCAGACCACTTCCTTAATGATCTTTTCCAGAATCTTGCCTGGTATTGATGTGAGGCTGACCGGACGGTAATTGTTTGGGTCGTTCTTTTTTCCCTTCTTGAAGATAGGGACCACATTCGCCCTCCTCCAATCTGCTGGGACTTCTCCCGTTCTCCAAGAACTCTCGAAGATGATTGCCAGTGGTTCTGAAATAACTTCCGCTAGTTCCTTCAGTACTCTTGGGTGTAGCTGATCTGGCCCTGGGGACTTGAATTCGTTTAGAGAGGCCAAGTGTTCCTGGACAACTTGTTTCCCTATTTGGGGTTGGATTTCCCCCAATCCTTCGTCCATTCCATGTTGCTGAGGTTGAAGATGGCTTTCTTTTTCTGAGAAGCTTTCTGATTGGCTGCCACTTCCACAGGCAACTGTGACCGCCAGGAAGGACGGACCTGGACCAAACGTGCCACACATAACCCCTATGACCCATTTTACGTCCTGGTGCCTTTTTGGGATGATGGACCATGGATGATGGGATTTGCAGTGCTTTCAAATGTTATTTATTTATTTATTTACATCACTTTTACCCCGCCTTTCTCTCCGAGGAGACTCAAAGCGGCTTACAGTAAATAGGCAAAAATTGGCAAAAAATCAATGCCTAAAAACAATGTAAAAACAACAATTCATATAAAACAATCTACAAAACAACAGTTCATATAAAACAGATACCATTACAAATAAAAATGCTACACCTCCCACAGACCACTGTGATGCCCACCAGTGAGGGAACTGGACCAAACTTGACACACAGAACCCCTGTGACCCCCTTTACATCTTGGTGTAGATTGGGACAGGATGGACCAAGGATGATGGGATTTGCAGTACCTTCCCTCACTTCTTGAGATCACAGCAACTGCCACAAATCACAGAACTGAACCAAACCAGGCACACATATCCCAAATGACACACTTTAAATGCTGCAGCAGTTTGGTGGAGGATGGACCAAGGATTATGGGATTTGCAGTACCTTCATCTAATTCACCTCCCACAGACCATTGTGATTCCCATGAATGACAAAACTGTATCAAACTTGACACGCAGGTGCAGGGTGGCCCACTTTACATCCTGATGCAGTTTGGGGGAGGAGGGACCATGGATGATGGGACTTTCAGTACCTTCACTCACTTCCCTGGACCACTGTGACCTCCACCAATGACTGATCAAGACCAAACTTGGAACATGGAGCCACCATGACCCACTCTACATCTTGGCTGTTTGCATGGGATGGAACATGGATGATGGGACTTGCAATACCTTCACTCATTTCGTGAGAGCACTGTGACTCCCACCAATGATGAATAAGGGCCAAACTTGGTACACAAAGCCCTCATCACCCGCTCTATAATTGGTGAGGTTTGAAAGAGCTTGGACCATGGATGATGGGACTTGCAGTATGTTCACTCACTTCCTGAGACCACTGTCACACCCACCAATGTCTCATCAAGACCAAACTTGACACAAAGAACACCCATGACTCACTCTACACGCAGGTGCAGTTTGGAAGATGATGGACCATGGATGATAGGACTTGCAATACCTTTACTCACTTCCTGGGAGCACCGCAACCCACAGAAATGACTGATCAAGACCAAACATGGTACATAGAGCCCCCATGACCTTCTCTACATCCTAGCACTGTTTGGAGGGGGATGGACACTGGACGATGGGACTTGCATATGGGAGTTGGAGTTCACCCGCACCCACTGAACCCAGCTGACATTGGATATAGACTACACTTGGAACACAGGCAAACAATGCCTTTCTCAAATGACCCGGGCACCGCCGGGTCCGCAAGCTAGTATAATATATTACTTTACACCCCAGCCACATGAGGAACACTGTGCTATTTAGTCCCATCTCCTTTCTGATTCTTAGCCATCAAAGCACTTCCAACAGATGGAATTCCAGACTACAGAAAAAGCATTGTTGTTGTTGTTGTTGTTGCTTACCATCTTCTCCCCATGGATTGAGGATCAGCAACACATTAAAATACAACATGTACATGCAGTTTGAAACATGTGAGTGTGTTCCATGAAGAGGAAGGAGGAACAAGCACCACCAAAGTGATCCTGGATGGGACATGACATACCGGATGAGTTCTGGGACGCACTGGATGTTGGGGGTCTGGGAGGTGAAGGGCGAGGCCACGGAGGCCTCCTGCTCCGAGAGGGAGATCCCCGCATGAGCCATCTTCAAGGCCTGGGGAAAGGAAGCAAAAATATTTGGAGAGGAGGAGGAGGAATTCTTCATCACTGCAAGTCAAAAGAGGACACATTCAAAGAAAGAGAGCTCCAATCTTTTGGAAGTTTTGGAAATGGAGTCTTTAGGCCGAGTGTCACGGTATTATGCCCGTGGAGGTACAATCCCAGGAAACCAAGGCTGCTCCACAAACTATTTCCAACTAACAAGGCTGTGATTCCCCATCAATGGGGCATGAGACCGTCATGTCTGTGAATGAGGGTAAACAGAAAACCATGTTTCTCATCATGGAGCTACAGCCTCAGAACAAGAGCAATGTGCTGGAAATTGGTGTGAGGTCAGCCTTGGAAGCATCATGGAAAACAAGAGGCTTTCCCATCTCTGGGAGCAAAGGGTTAACTCTGGAAGGGGCCAAGTTGTAACTCCCAAACAGTAATGCTTATAATAACAATACTTTATTTTTAATCCGCCCTCTCTCCCCGAAGGGTCTCAGGGCATCTTCCACTGCTTTGCCTCAACAGCTGAAAGTTTTAGTTCTCATGAAGACTAGAGCTCTCGAGCACAAAATATTGAAAAGTAGGAAGAGCCAGATGGTGTGTCACCGTGACTTACCCCACAGTCGTTGGCTCCGTCTCCACACATCCCCACATAGTAACTGGAAGACAGGAGAGAACATTACTTAATAGCCCGTCACATAAAATAACACACAATAGGATCATTCATGTGCAAAATACAGACACAGAGGTTTTGCAGTTGACACATTTATTTGATTAGGAGTTCACTATGTATTTCATGCTCTATAAACAAGCTTCCAAATCTGAATTTCACAAACTATAATCCAAACTGTCATCTGGCCCGTATCTCCCTCCCTCCCAAAATCCATTCTGGGGCTTTTGGATAAATATATCCCCCCTTTTCGCTCTATTTTGGGACCAACCACCTACTCCAGTTTCTGGAACTCTTCCACCAGGCTGGACTTCTGCCCTGGAGACATCCGTGCAAACACCGTCCCGTTCACAAGAATCTGCAGAAAGCCAAACAAATAGATTTTATTTTTTTCAAAAAATGATCAATTATTCAAATGCAAATAAGCCATACCATTCCACCCCCACTTTGCCCCCCCCCCCAAATTTACCTTTGGCAGCAAAGAGCTGAAGGATTTCTGGAGTGCTTGAAAGGTCTTCCCATTCATGGCAAAGTGGAAACTGCTGCTGCTTTTGTCATAAATGGTAATGCAGGGATCCTAGAAGTTGGGTGAAAACAGCTTCCATGCATTACCCCTATAGACCTTCTACAGCCATTCTAGGTTAATCTGGAAAAGAAACCCATGTGCTGAAACAGACATGGTGCTCCACTCCTTCCTCTTTGCCCTTCGCCAGACAATCTATATCTGTTTTAATATCATGGATGTATGTAAAACAATACAAATGTAAGACCAGCAGGAGCACATCTACACTGTAGAATAAATGCAGTTTTGTAAAACTTTAACTGCCATGGCTCAATGCTTTAGAGTCCTGGGAGATGTGGTTTGGTGTTACCAGCATTCTTTGATGGAGAAAACCTCAAATCCATACAAAACTATGGCTCCCAGGATTCCATTGCACTAAGTCATTCAAGTTAAAGTAGGACCAAACTGCATTAATTCAACGGTGAAGACACCCTCTTGGCGGCTGGAAGACAGGACTTGCTACTTCAATACAATTAAGCTTCTCCTCCACCCCATGGATCTATTAATCCCACTCAGACTAAATTTCTGTGAAGAATTTAGAACTGACTGCCTTACTTGGTTCTTCTCCTTGCAGGGCTGAGTGTCCTCCACGGTCTGCCAAGTCACGGATGCTGGATAGGGATCTTCAGGGTCACTGGCTTCCACCAGGATGACTCTGTCTCCCGAAGGGATCATGCCGGAGTTCCTGCCCACCGTGATGGCCGTCTCCAGGTTGTCGCCTGCAAAGGAGAAGGTGACGCCAAGGTATTGAGTCTCAAGGGAGCTTCGCTTGGCCCACCTGCAAGGACCTCAAGGTGTTGATGGAGCATTGGCTGCATCACAGCAGTGGCTCTGACCACTCTCAATGAATGGACAGCCCATAGAGGAAAGAGGCAGAGAAAGAGAGGAGCGGCGGTACCTGTGACCATGACAGTCCGGATGCGGGCCTCCCTGAGCTCCTCCAGGACAGGCCGGGTCTCGCCCTTCAGCCGGTTCTCCATGACCAGGAGGCCCAGGAAGGTCAGGCCGGACTCCACCTCGTCCCTTGGAAGAAGAAGAAATCAAAAAGGATGCTACATTCATAGACTCCTGCGGTTGGAAGAGGCTCCCAGGGGCCATCCAGTCCAACCCTCTTTTGCTGGGCAGGAAGACACAATCAAAGCACTTCGGGCAAATGCCCATCCAACCTCTGTTTCAATACCTCCAATGAATCCCGTGTCAGTCCATATCCCACTAGAGTTAAGTGTCCTAGAGGCCACCTAATCCAACCCCTTTCTGCACAACTGGATCACTCCCCAAAGATGCCCATCCAGCCTCTGACATTGTAAATTATTGTAAGCCACCTCAGATCCTATGGGAGGAGAAAGGCAGGATATACATCAAATCATATAAATAAATAAGTATCTTTCTTAAGCCAAGGAGTCATTCCTAAAGTAGGCTCAGCACCTTGGACAACACCTTAATGTTCCGAATAGAACCAGCAGAAAGGATTCAAACTCTGCATATCATCACCCTTGAGCCATACAGCTTAGTTTTGGTGTCTATTTCTAGTTTTCAATGGATACCTGTCTGTGAGGGGCCATTGGTGGCAAATGCCAGGCCTTACCTGTCCAGGTCCCTGAGGCTGTCCGCTGCGTCCAGAGAGAGCTCTTTGTGGGCCAAGGCAATGACCCGGAAGCCCTGGGCCGTGAAGGACTTCAGCTCCGCTTGGAAGGAGGGCGGCACTGGAGGGGAAGATGGGGAAGGAGGCACTGAGTCTCAGGGGCAGATGGGTCTTGCAGTCAGAGGAAGAACTGTCCCCAAAGCAGGACTGGAGAGAGAGGGTGTCCAGTAGTGCGGACTCAGAAAAGGCAGAACTGCTCAACCCCTTCTTTGCCTCAGTCTTCTTTCTCCCAAAAGGTAAACAGAGTTCAACTTGGGGAGGATGGAGAAGAGGGTGCAGCAGAGGAAATGCAACATAGAATAGGTAAAGCTGCAGCCAAGGAATACCTGGATAATGAAACAGTTCCACACATTTCATTGAAAGCAGTAACCGGCTCTAAAGCGAGTGCCACACTCTGTATATAAAGGCACATTATTCGGCACCTGTGTCTGTGTATCTGGGAAGTCAGGCTGGGCATTTATGTTGCTGCTGACCCCAGAGTTGGGATGTCTGAGACCGGGAAACAACCCGCTCTCTCCCTCTCCCTCCCTCCTTGTCTTTGGCCGGAACACCCTCAGGTTGGACTTCACTTCTTACCAGTTTTGGGCAGGCAGAATCCGGCCACGGTCTCGGGGGCTCCCTTCATGTAGAGTCCGTGGGTGTCCTTGCCCAGCTCTTTGGTGACGACCGACATCCGCAGCAGAGACGAGGAGAAGGGGAACTGGTGCAGGATGGACATCCCTTCCGACGGGGCCTGGACGGGGAGGAGAAGCAGTGAGATCATAGCCCTGTCGAACTGGCCTTCCACCAAGGTTGTAGTTATGTAAGGGGTCTGGACCCCCATTCCATGAGGAAAGATGGGATCACTCAGTCAGCCTTGCTCCTGAGATTTACCTCTGCACCCTGACTCTTGTCTCTATCCACACATTCAACCCCTCTGCACTGTGGTCTTTTCCTAAATGTTCTTCAAAGGGGGAGATTGAGGCGTTACCTTGGAAGCCTTGGGTCCTGGTTTAACCACGGAGCATGTCTTGGGCGCACCGCTCTCTGGGTCTCCCGAACCGGATTCTTCCATCTCCTGCAGGAGTGGGTTTGGAGACACAATGTGAGTGGAAGGCATCCCATGGGATGTCCAGGTAACAGTGACAAACCAGGGGATTCTGGAGAGCCCAAGGTGTTGTGTGTGAAGATAGCACAGAAGGAGCAGATCCCAACAGACCTGGGTGCAGAACTCAGTTCCTGCGAGGGCCGTTCCTTTGGCTTCAGAAGGAAAGGGTCACATCCCTGGCCTTGAGTGTTTGGGGCTGAGGCCTGATCACAGATTAACAGAAGGCGGATGTGGCCATCATTTGTGATTTCAGCCACTCTTGCATCAACCATGCTTACCTAGGGTACATCTTCATTGTAGAGTCTGCACAATTTGAAATTTCTTCAACTGCCAGGACTCAATGTTATGGGTTCCTGAGAGTTCTAGTCTTGCAAGATCTTCAGGCTTCTCTGCCAAAGAGGACTGGTGTGTCATCAAACTACAAACCCTGTGATTCCATAGAATTGAGCCATGGATGTTGAAGTGGGGTCCAACCAATATAATTTATTCTACCATGGAGATGCATCCTAACCTGACCCACAATGAAATAAGTGCCACCTAAACACCAGAATTATAGCAGTTTAAGACCCAAAGACCTCAACGGCGGAGCAGGCAGAGGATAACATGGTCCATGTTACAACGGCTGTGAAGGCGGAAGAAGGCTGCAACAGACTGAGAAGCCACTCTCGTTGTGTTCATCACACCACTGCTGGGACCTCAATCTGTGAAGACTGTGTGTTGACGCACAGGCGTCTTCCAAGAAAGATGGAAGACAATCGTCCTCGAACTATGAGGGATCGCCTAAGAAGTGCCATGGCTCCATCATATGGAATTATGGGATTTGTAGTTTGGTACAGCACCAGCACTCTTGGCAGAAGGCTAAAGATCTTGCAAAATTACAATGCCTGTGAGCCATGGCAGTTAAAAGTGATCTCAACCTGCATTAATCCTACAAGGTAGATGCACCCCTATATACTTTGAAGCATGGTCTTAAAACAGTCAGCTGGATATAAACCTTTCTGTGAGGTGACTTGGCAAGCAGTGTTTATTTGCACTTTGACAAGGCTTCCGAAAAATGCCTCCATGAAAGGCCTCTGAGGAAGATCACCATCCCTGGATGGAGAGGCAGTTAGAAGACAGTGACCAGAAGAAGGGAGGAGTGAAAGGAGAGGGATATAATAGGAGGCTCACCCATCCGGTGCCTTCAAACATCTTGAGGTCCATGGGGTCCCCCTGAATCCTCCCATCCAGGAAGAGGAGCGAGTGGCAGGTGGTCATGGCTTGGCACAGGGGTCCCCAGGGCAGAGGGCCCGAGGAGAAGCTGTGCAAGGGGAGGAAGCTGGGGCAGAAAAGAGAGAATTGTCAGGCATCAGGTGATACTGTCTTTAGCTCTGTACAGAATCAAAGCTTCTCCAAAGGAATCATAGACTCATAGAGCTGAAAAAAACCCCCAATTACCATCCAGTATGACCATGAGCCCTCCTGACAGATGGCCGGCTAGCCTCTGCTTAAGAGCCTCCAGAGAAGGAGACTCCACTTGAGTCTCCCAGGAAACATAAAACTGGCATTATGGGTGGGGCTTTGGTCTGCATGAACTCCTTGTGGATGGAGATTTGGTCTCATTGGCTGGTCTTCTCCTGCCTCTTTAGCTGCCAACGACACCAGGAAATTGGGGGTATCTGGGTTTCTGAGCAGGATGCCTCTCCATTCATGCTTTCAGTCCTCACCCATTCCACGCCCTGATCCCTCCTGGATCACTTCTCTGGTAGAATACTACAAAGATAAGGGGCAGGGCTGTGGCACAGGCTGGTTAGCAGCCAGCTGCAATAAATCACTCTGACCAAGACGCCATGAGTTCGAGGCCAGCCCATGTCGGGGTGAGCACCCGATAATTAAAAATAAAATGTAGCCCCTGCTCGTTGCTGACCTATGCAACCCAAAGATAGTTGCATCTATCAAGTAGGAAATTTAGGTACCACTTATATGTGGGGAGGCTAATTTACAACACCATAAAAATCATCCAGCCACCGTTGGAATGAGGAAGTGCAGTCACAGTGGATGATAAAGCAGCTGCTCCCCCTGTGGCCGGAATCAAGCATACCTGCAGGAAGCTGGAAGATGGAGAAGGTTTAAATTGCCTCTGTGTCTGTGTCTGTCTCTGTTCTATGTTATATGGCATTGAATGTTTGCCTATATGTGTACAATGTGATCCGCCCCGAGTCTCCTTCGGTGTGAGAAAGAAGGGCGGAATATAAATACTGCAAATAAATAAATAACCACCTGAAGCCTAACCCTGCCAAGACATAAGTGTGTACTTTCCACCTACATACTTGTGAAGCCAACAGGAAGCTGAAGGTTACTTGGGAAAGTCAAGAACTTGAACACTGTTCCCATCTTAAATATCTCAGCGTCATCTTAGATCAAACACTAACATTTAGGAAACACTGTGCAAACACCATGCACAAAGTAGCTGCACACAATAACATCCTGTGGAAACATACTAATAGCGCATGAGGTGCAGACTCAAAAATTAATAAGAACATCAGCCCTGGCCTAGTCTTACTCAACTGCTGAGTGTGCCTGCCCTGTCTGGCATAAATCTGCCCATGCGAAGCAGGTGAATATAGCACTGAATGAGACATGGAGAATAATCACAGGATGTCTCAAACCTACACATGTTGATAGACTCTATAAACTAGCTGCCATGCCCCCCCCTCGATATGCCAAGTGCGAGAGAAATAAGGTTGAAAGCCACCCACTGCATGACTATCAGCATCTTTCCAGTAGACTCAAATCAAGGAAAAGTTTCATGAGAACCACCCCTCCTCTTGATGTTCCTCCAGCAACAGCAAGAATATCCCTCTGAGCAGCAAAATCAGGCAATTCCAACTGGATGGCCCCCCACGATGGTCTTCCTTCCTCCATGGGCAAACCAAGAATGGACAACATGGAAGTCCCTGAACATGCTCAGAAGCGGAGTGGGGAGATCAAAAGACAACCTGGCAAAATGGCACTAACTAGAAGAATCATCCATCATGTGTGACTGGAACAGAACAAACAACTCTGCATCTGTATGCTTGCTCACAATGCCCTATTTCATGCCCAGGTCCAGAGGAGGTCAAGGCTGCTCCACACATAAAGGCAGAATCCACAGGGATATGCAGCAAAAGTGTAGTCCTGTTTGGACTCTCCCACAACATCTTACCTTGCGTCCTGGCAAGGGACGACGCCAAAGAGATTCAGCCCATCCTCTGTCAAGGTGCCAGTCTGGAATCAGAAGAGAGGCAGATAATGGAGTCAGAAGGGCCTGGTCCTGAACTCAGGGATGGACTTCTTAATGGCAAAGACTACTTGGGTAGGTGTGTTGCCACCAAGAAGGATGGAGGGGGGAGGGAAAGGGAGGAAATATCTGTGGGGCCTGGAGTTAATTTCCTTCACAGCAAGCAGAAGCCTGGTTGCTGAGCGTTTGGTCATATCATGGGAAAATATGACCCTCTAGAAATGGAGATAATGCTTTCTAATACAGAAGGCAAGAGGAAAAGAGGAAGATTATTTTCTAGGTGAGTGGACTCAACCAAGGAACTCTGATGGTTGCTCGGAGTCGCCAAGATCTGAGTAAAACTCATTGAGGATACAGTGACTTGGAGGTCTCTCATCATAAGTCAGAGTCAACTTGCAGGCAACTAACAACTAGAAGACTTTCAATACCTCACAGTGCTCAAAGGGGTCCTGATTCTCGCCAGTTATGCAATACAAATATGTGAGGGGAAGTCATAGGGAGGAGGGAGCAAGCTTGTTTTCTGCTGCCCTGCAGACTAGGACACGGAACAATGGCTTCAAACTACAGGAAAGGAGATTCCACCTGAACATCAGGAAGAACTTCCTCACTGTGAGGGCTGTTCGGCAGTGGAACTCTCTCCCCCGGGCCGTGGTGGAGGCTCCTTCTTTGGAGGCTTTTAAGCAGAGGCTGGATGGCCATCTGTCGGGGGTGCTTTGAATGCGATTTCCTGCTTCTTAGCAGGGGGTTGGACTAGATGGCCCTTGAGGTCTCTTCCAACTCTACTATTCTATGATTCTATGATTCTATGATTCCTTTGACCATTCAGGATTTTCCCCTTATGCTTGCTAAGCACACAATCTCCTATAAGGAAGGCTGTCATGATCTCCAATCTTTGACATCTCTGGACACAGACCAAGCGCTGACAAATAACAGATGCCAGCCATAAAAACGGGCCAGCCATAAAACCTCAATTACCCTCTGGTATGTGTGAGCCCCTATATAAATGGGCCAAAGAGAAGGTTCTGGTATTCTGTACAATAAAACCTGTTGGAATCTACCAACGTGTGTCTTGGTGCTTTCGTCTGTGGAAGGCTTACCCACCGCACAACTGGAAGAAGAGAACCTTACAAAGGCCCTTATTATCATCCTTTTATAGCAGACCGGGTGAGGAGGCAGAGGTGGAGAAAGCATTGTCTCCCCAAGAAAGAGCTCAACTGATAACCCTCTTCCCTTCTAATCTTTTGAAGCCAAGCCTTCCTCTCCTGCCCAGTCCTGTTCCCTTCCCTCTGCTGCACCTTGTCAAAGCAGACCAGGTTGAGCTGCCCACAGATGTTGATCCTTTGGGGGCTGATGCAGAAGATCTTCCTCTTCTTCAACCTCTTCTGGGCATAGACGATGCCGGTGGTCAAGGCGGCCGGGAGGGCCGGAGTAACCACCGTGGTCAGCAGAAGCAAGGCCATCATCACCGTCTCTTTCACGGGTCTCTGGGAAAGACATGAGGTGTACCAATGTTGTAAATCAATGCAGTCTGACGGCACTTTACCTGCCATGGCTCAGTCCAGTAAAGAACCTTCTTTTTTGCGGGGTGAGAGGGGCAACATGGGGACTATGTGTTGGAATAGGACACTATCCCTTTCAAAAGGAAGGCATGGTCTTCCAAGTCCGGATTGACTGTCCAGAACATTAAGTAATGGGAACTTTTATTGGTCAAACTCCACACCCATTCTCCTTTATTCTCCTTCCCTTCCTTGCTGTGTATTTTTTAAGGTCTCCGCCAGTAACAAACAAGGCTTTCTATGATGATAATTCTCACTATTTTGCAATAGTCTGTTGAGAGGCTGACACAGTTAGAGCAAGGGCTCCTTTATACGGTTAATAACTGTTTCAAGCTGTTTCTCCAGTGAGGATTGTTGGGAATCTCCCTGGACTACTCAAGTCTAGATGTAGTTAGATAGATGATAGAGTTAGATTGAGGGAATCCTTTCCCTGTCTCCAAAGCATGCCTAAACAGGCTTTATTGCAGGGGTCCCCAAACTTTTTAAACAGGGGGCCAGTTCATGATCCTTCGGACCGTTGGAGGGCCAGACTATAGTGGGCCGAGCAATAATAATAATAATGAATAATAATAATAATAATAACAATAATAACAACAACAACAATAAAAAGAGGATTGAAGAGACCCTTTGGGCCATTGAGTCCAATCCCCTTCTGCCTTTGTGCACCGAAAGCACAAGAAAAGCATCCCTGACAGATGGCCACCCCGCCTAAATGTTAATAATAATAATAATAATAATAATAATAATAATAATAATAATAATAAATATTCTCAATTAAAAGACAAAGTATGGATTGTCGATATTGCAATCCCAGGGTACAGCAAGATTGAGGAGAAACAATTGGAAAAGTTGACACAGTATGAGGATTTAAAGATCGAACTGCAAAGACTCTGGCACAAGCCAATCAAGGTGGTCCCAGTGGTGATCGGCACACTGGCTGCAGTGCCTAAAGACCTTGGCCTGCACTTAAACACAATCAGGACTGACAAAATTACCATCTGTCAGCTGCAGAAGGCCACCTTACTTGGATCT
Organism: Anolis carolinensis; assembly: GCF_035594765.1. Taxonomy (NCBI): domain Eukaryota; kingdom Metazoa; phylum Chordata; class Lepidosauria; order Squamata; family Anolidae; genus Anolis; species Anolis carolinensis. Next base: position 287,577,467 of record NC_085843.1, on the reverse strand, counting down.
GCCCGCATTATTCACCGATACATTACACAGTCCTAGACACTTGGGAAGGGTCCGACGTGTGATCCAATACAACAGCCAGCAGAATGTCTGCTGTGGACTCATCTTGTTGCGTTTCAAATAATAATAACAATAATAATTGACAAAATTACGATCTGCCAACTGCAAAAGGCCACCCGACTGGGATCTGCGCACATCATCTGAAAATACATCACACAGTCCTAGACACTTGGGAAGTGCTTGACTTGTGATTTTGTGAAACGAAATCCAGCATGTCTATCTTGTTTGCTGTGTCATAATAAAATAATAATAGTAATAATAATAATAATAATAATAATAATAATAATAATAATAATAATAATAAGGGTTGTAAGAGAAGAGACCCCTTAGGTCATTTAGCCCAACCCCCTTCTGCTCTTGTGCAGAAGGGGGGGCCGGATAAATGGCTTCGATGGGCCGCATCCGGCCCCCGGGCCTTAGTTTGGGGACCCCTGCTTTATTGTGTTTCACTCTATCCTGTTTACGTCACATCCCTTACTTTGAAGTTAGTAGAAACATGAATCTCCAGGGACACTAACTTCTCATTGGTCAGAATGTCTTTTATGGCCCCAATAAACTGGACCATGAGATTGGAACCATTTTGGTTCTTTCTTTCTCTCTTTGTTCTTCTAGCTAACAAGAAGCATCTTGCTGTCTCTCCTGGCAAGATGTAACTATTTAGATGTTTGTTATTTTTCCTTTCTTATTTTTCCTTAGAAACCAGTCTAGAGTCGACTCGACAGCTCCCAAGCCTTTCTATCTACAATGGAGTTCTTTTTACCTGAATAAATACTTTTTGAACTTTTACTGAGACTCTGCAGTCCATTGCAATCCTAAATGGTCAAAGGCTTCTCTTTGCTCGCCCCGTGTAAGTAACTGCTGCATTTGAAAGCTTTGCTTTTGCTACTCTGCTGATTTTTGGTGGAATCTCCCCCAGAGAGGGTTAAATTGAGTCTAACAGCTCAGAGATTACCACAACAAGGATGAGGACAATAATAACCCACAAAGCAAGACATTGCTTCAGGTAACAAACAAAGTCCCTGACTTCTCCAGAGCCTGAAACAGAATTCCAGAAGAGTAAATCTGGATCCCTCCCACAGATGGACTTGTCTCCAACCCGCTGTTGAAACCCACCTTGTTCTCTGCGTATACACAGATGGCATAGATCAGTCCCAGAGTTGCAACAAACATCAGGCCAACAATGAAGAGGAAGGCCTCTCTGTAGAGTCTGAAGTTCAGGGGCTTCGGGTAGAGGATGGACCGCACCAGGTCCCCTTTGGCCGTGTTGAAACCTGTGGGAGAACCGTCAATGGATCGTGTCACCTTTCAGGGAATCAAGGACAGAAGAGACTCTCTTAGGGAGAAATACAGCATGGGCAGGAGTAGATCTCTCCAACTAGACTGGGATTTCCAAAACCAGAGCAAGAAAGATAAGACTTTCCATTTTTTGAGCCCCAACACAGGACTGGTGAAATATTCCAAATTCAAAAGGCTAACATCTAATGTTGGTGTCTCAAGAGACATCAGGCTGAGGACTGAAAACAATAGGGCTGCTCATTCTGGGCCTTTTTCTCCTAGAAACCACCTCAGCAGCAAGACAGTAGTGCCCATCGTCTACAAGTATTTATTCCTTTCCTGGAAACTCCTTGTCAACTGACATCCAATGACTCAAAGAGAATCCAGCAAAGAACACAAACCTTCTCTCCCCAATTTATGAGCGGAAGGCAGGCTTCCCTTGACGAGAAGTTGTTTGCCATGATCGACAAAGGAAAATGCCTTCCAAAGTGGGAAGCAGGGAAAATAGAATTATCAGCCAAAAGAAAGTTCAGACAAAGTCTTGTATGCGCTGTGGAGCAGCAGGGAATGAGAGAACCAAAAAAGAAAGAAGAGTAAGTTCAAAGGGCTTGATGTCCTGCAAGGATGAGGGACCGCTGTAGAGAGGAAGAGAAGGCCTTGAGGGGAAGATACCAACTGACTATACAAAATCCCAGAATACTTGTATCTACACAAACACAAGATGGTCTTTTCTCCAGTACTATGTCTAACAGGTCCATCAAGAAATGTGTGGGTGGTTGCAACTTGGTTCTACTATGAAGGATATTCTCTATGATGGTACAGGCCTCATCTTACGGAATGTTAGTGTAGAGTGAGGTGACGTCAATCGTAACTAAAATGCTGTCTTCCTCAATTTTGAGATTTTCTACAATGTTAATGAAGTGCTTAGTGACTTTAATGTAGGAATCACAGAGAGGGACAAATGGTTGGCAAAATGAGTCTAGATATTTAGCAACTGGTTCCAACACAGAAGATGAACCTGAAATAATAGGTCGGCCTGGGGGTGGAGTGATGCCTTTATGAATCTTAGGAAGAATATAAAAGATTGGTATCCTGGGGAAGTCATTTTGTAAGTACTTAAATGTAGAAGAAGAAATAAATCCCATGGATTTGGACTTTACTTATGAAGACTTTCTTGAGAGCGGTGCTCCATCTTTATTTTCTTCATTCCAGTATACAGCAACATGACCAACCATCTGTTTACTTTGTTTGGAAGATATTTTCATTGACTTTGCATCCCTGAAGCCTATATACATTGGAACCAATATCAGACTTGGATAACTTTTGTGTTAGAGCTGTTGCTCCTTTCCATTTTGTCTGGTACTGCCAAATTGAGCTTTGTACGGGGAACTTTAATAATACTATATGCTATTTGGGCATATTTTCTTTGTGCATAGACCATCTTGTGTTTGTGAAGATACCAACCGAAACAGATAGAGCTCAGCAGGAAGCAGGGAGAGGAGGGGGAATGCAAGCTGCTGAAGAAGCCGACAAGACAAAACAAAGAACACTGAACTTGGCGCATGCTCAAAAGTGTAGGCTATAAAACTGAACTGCGCATCAATGCAATGTGGCACTCTCCACCCAGCAAGGTGACTTGATCAATTAAACTTGTTGAATGATCTCCTTGGCTTCCAGAGTTTGATTGGATAAGAAGCTCTGAAGGTTTGGGGGCTAATTAATTGACAACGAGCCCCAACAAAGAGATACTTTGCAGTTTCAAGAGAGAAAAGAGCCTCCTTGTGTACAATGATCTAGGCAGCTCTCCAACAGGACCTACTCCATGACCCTGCCTGGTTAGACATAATGGCCCACATTTTCTTCAAATGGTGAAGAGAAGCCCCTCACCTGTCTGCAGCACGACGGCTCTGGCCGGCCCTTTGCCACTGGGCCTGGTCTGGATGACCTCTGTGCCGCAGAAGAGGACGTGGCGCCGGTGGTCCTCCAGGCTGTGCTTCTTCCAGGGCTGGACGTTGTCCGCTTGGGGCAAAGGGGTCTTGGTCACCGGGACACTCTCACCTGCAAAGGAAGCCGAAATCCCCCTCAGGTCAGTCCACCTGGGACGGGGCAAACCAACCAGCACAGCATGTGTCATGCCATCATGGCACCATTGTGTCACAGCATCATAGCATTTCAAAGCTCAGGGCTCTGCAGGGTAGAACAGGACAGACTCCTGCCCAGGGAAATGCCCAGGGAGGAAAGGAAGGTGACAGAGGGAAGGGCATGCATAGAATCATAGAATCATAGAATAGTAGAGTTGGAAGAGACCTCATGGGCCATCTAGTCCAACCCCATTCTGCCAAGAAGCAGGAAATCGCATTCAAAGCACCCCCGACAGATGGCCATCCAGCCTCTGCTTAAAAGCCTCCAAGGAAGGAGCCTCCACCACGGCCCCGGGGAGAGAGTTCCACTGTCGAACAGCCCTTCTCACGGTGAGGAAGTTCTTCCTGATGTTCAGGTGGAATCTCCTTTCCTGTAGTTTGAAGCCATTGTTCCGTGTCCCAGTCTTCAGGGCCGCAGAAAACAATCTTGCTCCCTCCTCCCTATGACTTCCCTTCACGTATTTGTACATGGCTCTCATGTCTCCTCTCAGCCTTCTCTTCTGCAGGCTAAACATGCCCAGCTCTTTAAGCCGCTCCTCATAGGGCTTGTTCTCCAGACCCTTAATCATTTTAGTTGCCCTCCTCTGGACGCTTTCCAGCTTGTCAACATCTCCCTTCAACTGTGGTGCCCAGAATTGGACACAGTGTGATTCCAGGTGTGGTCTGACCAAGGCAGAATAGAATAAGGGGGAGCATAACTTCCCTGGATCTAGACGCTATTCCCCTATTGATGAGGCCAGAATCCCATTGGCTTTTTTAGCAGCCACATCACATTGTTGGCTCATGTTTAACTTGTTGTCCACGAGGACTCCAAGATCTTTTTCACACGTACTGCTGTCGAGCCAGGCGTCCCCCATTCTGTATCTATGCATTCCATTTTTTCTGCCTAAGTGGAGTATCTTGCATTTGTCCCTGTTGAACTTCATTTTGTGAGTTTTGGCCCATCTCTCTAGTCTGTCAAGATCGTTTTGAATTCTGCTCCTGTCTTCTGGAGTGTTAGCTATCCCTCCCAGTTTTGTGTCGTCTGCAAACTTGATGATCGTGCCTTCTAACCCTTCGTCTAAGTTGTTAATAAAGATGTTGAACAGAACCGGGCCCAGGACGGAGCCCTGCGGCACTCCACTTGTCACTTCTTTCCATGATGAAGACGACGCATTGGTGAGCACCCTTTGGGTTCGTTCGCTTAGCCAATTACAGATCCACCTAATCGTAGTTTTGTCTAGCCCACATTTTACTAGTTTGTTTGCCAGAAGGTCATGGGGGACTTTGTCGAAGGCCTTACTGAAATCCAGGTACGCTACATCCACAGCATTCCCTGTATCGACCCAACTCGTAACTCTATCGAAAAAAGAGATCAGATTAGTCTGGCATGACTTGTTTTTGGTAAATCCGTGTTGACTATTAGCAATGACCGCATTTGTTTCTAAGTGTTTGCAGACCACTTCCTTGATGATCTTTTCCAGAATTTTGCCTGGTATTGATGTGAGGCTGACCGGACGGTAATTGTTTCGGTCGTTCTTTTTTCCCTTCTTGGAGATAGGGACCACATTCGCCCTCCTCCAATCTGCTGGGACTTCTCCCGTTCTCCAAGAACTCTCGAAGATAATTGCCAGTGGTTCTGAAATAACTTCCGCTAGTTCCTTCAGTACTCTTGGGTGTAGCTGATCTGGCCCTGGGGACTTGAATTCGTTTAGAGAGCCCAAGTGTTCCTGGACAACTTGTTTCCCTATTTGGGGTTGGATTTCCCCCAATCCTTCGTCCATTCCATGTTGCTGAGGTTGAAGATGGCTTTCTTTTTCTGAGAAGACCGAGGCAAAGAAGGCATTAAGTAGTTCTGCCTTTTCCCTGTCCCCTGTCGCCATCACCCCATCTTCTCCTTGCAATGGCCCTATCGCCTCCTTTTTCTTCCTTTTTCTACCAACGTAAGCAAAAAAGCCTTTTTTGTTGTTTTTTATGTCCCTGGCAAGCCTGAGCTCATTTTGCGCTTTAGCCTTGCGAACCTTTTCCCTACAGGAGTTGGCTATACGTTTGAATTCTTCTTTGGTGATTTCTCCCCTTTTCCACTTCTTGTGCATGTCACTTTTGAGCTTTAGCTCAAAAGATGCAGGTGGAAAACGATGTAGAATAGCTTAACAGGGGTTCTCAAACGGTGCTCTGTGGAGGGGCTCCGCGGCACCATGGTGCTTCTTGCCGTCTCCTCTTTCCACCTCCTGAGAAATGCAGGGAAATTAAAGTTTTGAGATGCTGGAAGCAACAGAAACACAGCAGCGTCCTCCGGGGCCATAGACCCTTTCTCTCCTGCCTCCCTCGCTGGCTTTGATTGTGCTTTTCCTGCATGAAGGCAGAATAAAGGGGGTTGGACTGGATGGTCCCTGGGGTGGGTCTTCCACTGAAATACTGTTACGTCTATGTTGGTTACAATTGTTCTTCATTTTAAATATTGTATTGTTCTTTCTTTCCTTTCTCTTTTTACACAGTGTGAAATAGTTCACACAAACACTTGCTATCCCCCTGCCACTGGCCCAGTCCATGCCTGATATGCATACATTATATATAATATAATACATAATACAACATATAAACATTTGTTAGGGCTCCACAAGAAACATTTTGGTTCAAAACGGGCTCTGTGGTTGAAAATATTTGAGAACCCCTGGATTAGAATATAATCAAATAGAATAACTTTATTGTCATTGTACATTGTACAACAAAATTAAATGCTATCCTCAATATGCATGATATTTGTAGAATTACAAAGACAAAACACCCATCCTCCGCATTCTCATCACCATTGCACAGCCCTTAACGGCATGTCAGTGTGAAACCATAGGGTTCAATATAACCACAGCTCTTAGACTGTTGTAGATCAGCCTGAGACTGATGGGTTCACAGATGTTTTAGAGGGGATTGTGGGATTGCCTGTAGCACAAAGTGATGAAGATTTCAAGTCAAGGGAATGATGCTTCTGTCAGTGAGAAAGTTGACTGGGAAAGTGAAAGAGCAGCCTCCAAGGTGAGGAAGCAAGAGCAGCCAGAGACATGAGATGAGGAGGCGAGTGAGGAATTAAGTGATACAGAAGGTTCCCAGGAAAAAGCACCTGGAGGTACAGAAATCAACACAGACCTCCCTTTGCAGATCAGTGCAGACAATAGACATCGTTGGGTGGAACGGCTGCATGGGAAAGTGGGGGAGAGATTTCAAGGGAGGCAGAATGCTTTCATGGGCGGCTTTTAATCATCAAAGTGTTTATTCTTCCAGTTAGTTCAGGCAACGTAGCATTTGGAGCAAAATGCTAGGCCGGAGTTCCTGATCCATCTTTCAAGTCAAGCTCTTTGGAAGTGTCTGTGTTCCTGTCCTATAGTCAAGATCAAGTTTTACTACAGATACCTTTTGCTTGTGGTTTTAGCTCTTTTGTGATTTGTGGCTATTCCTGGACTGTATTACTCTGTTTGAGACTTTGGGATTCCTATTGGATTATAGCTGATTGCTAAACCTTTTTGGATATGCTTTTTCTTTCTCTATTCCTGCATTTTTCCTATATTTTTGATATATTCTACAATAAATTGTTTGCTTATATTCTGGACTCTTTGTTGGTGCCGTGATCTTAAGGGTTCCAGGCCTGGGGTGCAACACAGCCTATTTCTCCTTGTTTTTATCATCCTATACCATCTGCCAGATGTTAATAATTTTTTTTAAAAAAGGACATCCAGGTGAGATGGATCCTTAAGTGGATGTGTTCTTAGATATGGAAGGGTTTGTATCATATTATGGATGTTTCCAGATGTAGGGCTCATGCTGCTGCTGCCAATAAATTATCACTGCTCCCTTTGAGGGAAATAGTTTTGGTGCAAAGGGGAGGATTCAAAAAGACAGAATAGGATCTTGGAAAGTACAGACCAGGGACTAAAGGAAGACAATGGTCCTCAGTCAAATTCTGTTTTTGAAGGAAGTCAAATGAAGACCCCTCTACAATAGCACCTTGCGCTGAAGCCTCACTCCTTCCTTCCTTCAGCCTTCCCTCTGCCATCGTCTTCTGCATTGAAGTCCAGCCAGGAAAGCATCCCAGGAAGAGCTCCTCAAAAGAGTGGCCCAAAGAACCCTGATGGCAGAAGCAGCATCTGTTTGGGAAGAGGTGCGAGAGGAGAGCACGAGGAAAGTCATGGACATTGCACACCTGTGAGCATGCCTTCGTCGACCACGCAGCTTCCATCCAGGAGGATGGCATCGCAGGGCAAGGAGAGCCTCTGCCCTTCCAAGAGGAGGACGTCTCCAGGGACCAAGTGGCAGGACTCCAACTGGTGCCCACCTGCGGAAAGACACAATCCAAGAAAGGCTTGTTGGGAAAGGCTTCATGGAGGTCTGTCAGCAATCTTCCATGAGGACTTACCATCCACCATTGCCCTTAGACCGCTGTGTGTGCCTTGGCCACTCCAAGCAAGGAACACACTGACACATCTAAAAATTGTGTCCTAGCCTTGACTGTCTTCTTATGATTCGGAGACATCAGGCTCTGCTTCTGGCCAGTGTGGTGCTTGACCTGCTCCCAGATGGGGTCAGGAACAAAGAAAGACCCCCCGCCCTGCCAGAAGGTCTCCTCCATGGGCTTCTATGAACATGTCACCTGAGGATAGTGCATACGTGGAGCAAACTATGGACACTTCACCTGATGTGATGAGTCATGAGTTATATAAGTTACAAGGCAACTACTCATGTCCAAAAGGATTATAATAGTCAGCAAATTCCATTGTCAGTTAGCTTTCTGCGCATGCTTCTGTAAAATTGTATAAATAGGAAAGCCACTACAGGCAAGGTGTGGCATTGCGTTTTATGGGCATTAGCTAACATTGTCACCTGCTCTTGGCCAAAAGTAAACTATCTTGAAGACAACTTCTGCTGTTAGTTTGCTTTCTACACCCGCGTCCAAACGAAATTCCGCAACATTTCAGTTGGCATGAATGGTTTCAGAGGGGCAGAGAAGGGTCAGGAGAAGAGGGCAGAGCTGGGCAAGGTGGCTCCACACTGACCTTCATGTTTGGTCCAGGCAGTGACATGGACCTTGTTATGCTCCTTTACCAGGTTGTGAAGTTTGACGGATTGCTGGGAGGAAGAAAAAGGAATGAGTGAAGCACCAGAACAAAGGCAGGATTGTGCACCCTTGTGATTTTTCCAAGCAGGTGGGAAAGAGAATATCATATTAAGGATCCCAACTTTGCAAGGAAAATGCTCCTTTGCTTCTTGGCTTGGCACTTGCTTCCTTGTGCAAAGACAGTTTAAGTGGTGCCCAACTGCATTAATTCTACAGTGTAGATGCATCCCAAGGGGGCCAGGATATCCTTTCTCAAGGTGGATGAGAAAATGGGTGGATCTGCTTTGCCTTCATGGATTGTAGTTGGAGCTTTCAGTGAGCTACAGCTAAACCATCCCCAAACTCAAAGGAGAGCTTCTGCAGAATCATACAATGGAAGACAACTGGATTCCTATGGTTTCACAGACAACATAATGCATGGAATATCTGCCATACCTGCCGAAGGTCATAGACGGTGATCCCAATGGAGAGGACGGAGAGGACAACGAGGAATGAGGCAAACTCATAGTACCCCATGGAGAGCCAGAGCATCTGGGTGAAGGCTTGGAAGATGTAGAATGGGTTCAGGACCTGACAAAGAGAAGACAGGGTTTATTAAACTGCAAAACTTTATCTTTTGGGACATTCAGCAGCACCTTCTGCTATAGCTTTTCAATGAATATCAAGTCACAACCGATTCAACCTCGTTTGTGGCAGCCACAAAAATGAAGTTTCTGGAGTAGAACAACTACTTTCAAAGTAAGTAGTGCACAATTAAACAGGAAATAACACTTTTAAACCAGGAACACATTTTTTCCTAATTTTGTTACTTAGTGTTATGAGCCAGAGCATGAAGTTCAAGCTCAACCTGGTCTTTGTAGGTTGCAATGGGGTTAGTGTGACCCCATTACAACCTACAAGGACTGCTCCAAGGGTCTTGGAAACTCTTGGAAGTTGAACACTCTTGGACACCTTTCGGAGAAGCAGTCAGAAGAGGCTGGAATGGCATTCCTCAGTTACCTCAGTGAAAAGCAGTTTCCAGATTGGTCGGATTTCGATTTCGATGGCGTTGGGTCCACACACCAACTTCCTAAGAAGGAGAGAAGGACGGAAGAGAAGCCGTGACTCCCCTTGGGAAAGGGACAACGGAACAGGAATGGGCCTCATGATTCCTCACAACAAGCAAGGGTTTTCTTTGGAAGTGTGATGGTCATCTAACTCAGGGGTCCTCAAACTTTTTAAGTGGAGTGCTGGTTCATGGTCCCTCCGACTGTCGGGGGCTGGAATATGATGAAATAGTCCAAAATTAGGATTGTTGTTGTTGTGTGCCTTCAAGTTGTTTCAGGCTTAGGTCAACCCTAAGTCTAAAGTTTAGGACAGGGGCCAGGTCAATGACCCTGGAGGGCCACATCCGGCCCATGGGCCTTCGTTTGGGGACTCTAGAATCATAGTATCATTGAATAGTAGAGTTGGAAGAGACCTCATGGGCCATCCAGTCCAACCCTCTACAAGAAGCAGGAAAATCTCATTAAAAATCCCCCGACAGATGGCCATCTGCTTAAAAGCCTCCAAAGAAGGAGCCTCCACCACAGTCCAGGCAGAGTGTTCCACTGCTGAACAGCTCTTCTCACAGTGAGGAAGTTCTTCCTAATGTAGTTTGAAGCCGTTGTTCCATTGTGTCCTAGTCTGCAAGACAGCAGCAAACAAGCTTGCTCCCTCCTCCCTAGGACTTCCCCTCACATATTTGTACATGGCTATCATGTCTCCTCTCAGCCTTCTCTTCTGCAGGCTAAACATGCCCAGCTCTTTAAGCTGCTCCTCATAGGGATTCTTGTTCTCCAGACCCTTGATCATTTTAGTTGCCCTCCTCTGGACGCTTTCCAGCTTGTCAACATCTCCCTTCAACTGTGGTGCCCAAAATTGGACACAGTGTGATTGCAGGTAACGTGGTCTGACCAAGGCAGAATAGAGCATGGGGAGCATGACTTCCCTGGATCTAGATGCTATTCCCCTATTGATGAGGCCAAAATCCCATTGGCTTTTTTCGCCGCTGCATCACATTGTTGGCTCATGTTTAACTTGCTGTCCACAAGGACTCCAAGATCTTTTTTGCACATACTGCTGTCGAGCCAGGCATCGTCTCCCGTTCTGTATCTTTGCATTTCATTGTTTCTGCCTAAGTGAAGTATCTTGCATTTGTCCCTGTTGAGGTTCATTTTGTTAGTTTCGGCCCATCTCTGATCTAACTGTTCCAATTTTGCAGCTATAGAAGGTCATGAAGCCAGTCCAGAAAAGGGGCAATTTCCCCTTCCCTGGCTCTGAATCAACAAGGGCTTCAGGCTGCAGAATTCGTGGCCCAATCATAGAATCACAGACTTGTAAGGTTGGAAGGGGCATCTAAGAGTCATCTAATTCAATGCTCTTCCGCCAGGCAGGAAGACACAACCAAAGCACTCTTGACAGATGGCCATCCCTCCTCTGCTCAAAAACTCTCTTGTACAATCTCCTTGGGGGCATAACTTTCAGTTGTATCCCATCCCACTCTTAGCCAATGGACAGCATTTCAAGCCCTTCAGCACCAACATCACATTTTGTGGGTCTACATCAACATCCTTTGGTGTCAGGAGCTGATTTCTGAGGTTCCCGAGGACATCACAAATCCTCTTTGAGGGATCTTGAGGACAGCAGAAGGCATCAGGGACGAAGTTACAGACTCTTTCCCATGGGAAAATTGCAAATGGAAGAGGGAGTGGGCGGAGAGATAAGCAGAAAACCAAGAGCTCTGAGCAATTAAAGCCAATTTCACAAGAGCTTTTGTGAGTGGTCTTCATTTGCTAGCTAGATGTTTCGGGGAGGACATTTGGGCCATGATGTTTGCCCAGGGCTTTCTACTAACTTGGTGTTCATGGTGAGATCTGAATGAGGAGTTACACGATTTCAGGTGTTTCCAAACCACCAGCTAAGCAGAAGTAGGTTAAAAAGAAAGCCAAGAATGAGATGTGGTTTTCCAAGGCCTTGAGGGTTGGTGTCTCCCCAATCTACAGTTCCCAGGATCCTATAGCATGGAGCCATGGCATTTAAAGTGGGGTGAAACTGCATTCATTCTACAGTGCAGATGCACCCAATGACTGGTCACACCTGAGTTCTCTCTGCCTCCGGGTCAGCCCGTCTCCAAATTTCTGGTGTATCTGATAGCACGTGTTGCTGTCCTCAAGAGACCTGGAAAAAGGGGAGAAAGAAAGGGCACAGAGAGAAGTCAGGTAATATTTCAGATAAAGGTCCTCTTTTTATTTTATTTATTTTTGTGCTTATTCAGCCTCATACTCACCCAACTCTGACAAAAGCTTTTCCGAGAACATCCCAGATGTAGCGGAGTTTTTGCACCTGGATGTACCTCACCTGCAAGACATATTACAAAGGCATTAGAAACACATAATGGTGTATCTACATTGCCAGATTAATACAGTTTGACACCACAGCCAGTGCTACCCTTGGGTGTGCATTGATGGCAATACCTCACATCAATTTACCATAGAATGAAAGTAGAGTGACACATCTTTAACTGCTATGGTTCAATGTAAAGAAATCCTGGGAGTTGTAGTTTCACAAGGTATCAAGGTTTTTTTTTTTTTGCCAAAGAGGGAGGTGGTTAGAGCTTCTGCAACAACTGTGGGTTTGGGACTTGGTGTGCCAAGTTTCTAAATGACAAGATAAGACATAAATGGGCTGAAAGCAAAATCGGAGGCCTTATTCTCAATGGCCAGAGAGGATGTCAGCGGAAAAAGCCTTTCAAAGAATTGACATATGAAATGTAAACAGAAAGCATATTTATTGCATTTCAAAGCTATTCAAGTCTACTACACTGGCTCCCGATTAGTCAAGAATGTGTCCGACTACGATCCACTCTGTGTTTCATCCAATGTCATTGCTGGTTGTTGTGGTGGGAAACTTGGTGGCTTCCTCTTCAACTGGTGAGATTTATTGATTGGGGAACACTGGGTTATAGCTTCTTAGTCTCGCCAGGCACGGACCCACAGGCAACTCACTCCCAGCACCCGTTATCCACTTAACACTGTGGTTCTTAACATGTGGGTCCCCAGATGTTTTGGCCTTCAAGTCCCAGAAATCATAACAACTTGTAAACTGGCTGGGATTTCTGGAGTTGTAGGCCAAAAACATCTGGGGACCCACAGGTTGAGACCCACTGGCTTAACAGATCTTAAGCTGGGCTGTGGCGCAGCTGGCTAGTAACCAGCTGCTACAAATCACTACTGACCGAGAGGTCATGAGTTCGAAGCCCGGGTCGGGTTAAGCCTCCGAACATTAAAAAAAAAATAGCCCCAGCTTGCTGTTGACCTAGCAGCCCCGAAAGACAGTTGCATCTGTCAAGTAGGGAAAATTTAGGTACGCTTTATGCGGGAGGCTAATTTAACTAATCTACAACACCATAAAACTGCTCACGAGGAAAAGAAGAGGAAGAACAGCCACCAATGGACGGTGAGGCAACAGCTCCCCCTGTGGCCGGAATCGTGAACCTGGAAAGATGTTAAAAATGCCTAAATGTCTGTCTAAAATTGAATGTTGTTTTTCTGGTGGCATTGAATGTTTGCCATATATGTGTTCATTGTCATCTGCCCTGAGTCCCCTTCGGGGTGAGAAAGAAGGGCGGGATATAAATACTGTAAATAAATAAATAAATGAATCTTGGTATCTGTGCTTTGGGTTTCGCTATCCACGGGCTGGATCTCACTCTCCACCACCACTTTAAATTACTTGATTTCAATGGCATATTTTGTTATTTGTGGATGAATGAAACCACGGTTACCACTCCTGCGGATGCAGGGATTCAAGCATTTTCAGAGGGAGGAGCCCTTGACTGGGGAGTAGGAATGAACTATAACGTTCTTCACATCTTCAGCCCATGGTTGGGTTACCTCTTTGATTGCAAGGAAGACTTACTTTGCATCCAGGCCTGACAATGGCTCTGTGGATGATAGATTCCTGGTCTTCGCTGAAGAGCTGCTCCGGTTTCTCATGGTCCAGAAGATGCTGCAGGTTGAGGGAGATCACCTTCTTCCTCTTGTATCTCTGGAACTCATCCTTAGGGGAGAAAGGCAGAAAAAAAGTTGGATTCTCTCAGAGGGACTCTTTCAGAGAA